>NC_067246.2:17090100-17401350 GCF_019359855.2 Lolium perenne
CCGTACTTGTGGATGTGATCCTTGAATTATTACAAGATGGAGTCACTACTAGGAAAAGGCCTATAGTAGCATGGGTTACCGCCGGCGCACCTAACTAGGCAAGCGTCGGTGCTAAATACCACCGGCGCACCATATTTCGGACGCACCGGTGATGACTCAATACCGCCGGCACGGAGAAAATTTAGTGCGCCGGGGATAAGGGTGAACTAGGTCCGGGCCAGGCCGAAAATCAGAGCCCTCTTACCGTCGACTCAATACCTACGAGAGTTTAGCGATTTTTTAGATTCCCAAAATTCGAAAAGGAAAACAGAGATTTTTGAGGTTTTAGATTTTGATGAAACAAAATAAAAAAGTACCCCCGGCGCACAACCATACTAGGTGCGTCGGTGGTAACCAAAAACCTTTCCTATATAGGCACAAACCAGCCTCCTTCTCTTCCACTTCTCCTCTCCTCCTCCTCCTCCTCCTCTTCTTCTTACTTCTCCTTTTATCCTCTCCGACGGCCTCTTCCTACTCCTCTTCCGGTGACCACCTCCTCCTGCTCCTCCTCCTCCTCCGGCAACCTCCTCCACCACCTAGGACCTCCTCCTCCTACGGTTACCTCCTCCAACACCACCTCGAGCCTCATCCTCCTCCAGTGACCTCCTCCTTCTACTCCACCTCGGGCCTCCACCTCCACCCCCGGCCTCCTCCTCCTCCTCCTCCTCCAACTCCACCTCCACCTCCACCTTCAGCCTCCTCCTCCTCCTCGTCCTACTCCTACACTGGCACGGCAAAGACAACAAGGCGGCCCACAGTTTTCGAGGACGAACCCGAGCTAGATCTAGAGAAAATACTAAAAGTAGATGTTAAGTTGTTAGAAATTGATAGGGCGTCACTTGACCTATCAACTAATTCTCTCAACTCACTTGGAGCATGACTCATGCCGTTGGAATTAAAGAACCCAATGTCACATATGGTGGTGGCGTCACTCATCTCACTTTTAATCTCACTCAAGTGGGCATGTGTATCTCATGCTCATGGGATTGATACCATATCATCGTGATCATATATGGATATGCTCAAGTGTCTCAACTCCATGCGCCTCCGCGGTTGAAGGATATTCCCATGCTTAATCTCTTTACTTGACTTGTGTCTCAAATATATCGAAGCTTGATCTTCATGTTTCTTATCTTAAAGGTTGATCATGCCGTGGCACTCCCGCTTAACGTGACATTTGTTCTTGAACTTGGGTGCAAACTAGGTTCGGACATTCGAATGGTTCATGGCCTTTGTGTAAGCACATGTATTATAATAGATCTTTGAAGCTTGATGTGTTGGTCACCTGTACATGTGCACTTTTCTTTTCGACCTTGTCGATGCTTTGACCTTGGAGATTTCATGATCCCAATGCTGGTTTATATGGTGATGGTCACATTTTTTGCAACTCTTCTTGTGGTAGCTTGAGCTTCTTGTACGTAGGTGTCATTGTGGTGGTGGCGGTAGAAGGGGAAGACACCGGATGGTGAGGTTCCCTTTTGTTTGCATTTGCCACCATCTTCTTTATATATGTAGCATCTTGTCTAACACTATGGGAGTTCTTCTCATGTGTTGGCGATCTTAGAGCTTGTGTTGTGGTCTTCTTTGGATAAGTGTAGTCGTCAAAATTCCTGTATGTTGTCGCTTCATGTCATGGTCACCGTCTTCTTGCATCATCATCATGATGTGAAGAGTGTCATCAAAGCTCGTGAGAGGATGTGTGCTCATGAAGCTTCTCGGCATGCCATGGTGATGGTTCATGTGCCTTGGCACTTTTCTTGTAGTGTCTTCTTGAGGTGGATGAAGATTGTCGATAAAGATCATGTTGTCGATGCTCTTTTTGATCCATATGATGTTCTTGGTGAACATGATCATGTGAATTGACACTCTTTTGGTGGCCCCATCTTGATCTTGATGGAGCTTCTCTTAACTTGTCAAGTTTGGGGACGCCGGTCTTGGTCATGTTGGGGGTGTCGTACTTGATCTTGGTAATGGTGGGCACACCATACTTAACTTTGGTTGGGATACCATAGTTGGTCATGGTGAGATGACGGTCTTGCCTCTTCTTCAAGCGATGTGTTGAAGGTGTCGTAGTCAATGTCGTGGCCCATCATGCCATCCATGCTTGTGTTGGCATCGTAGATGTACTATGTGGGGTGCTCCACCATGGAGGCATCCTAGTCATAGTTGGTGTGGTGCTCCACCATGTTCTAGTCGTAGTAGGTGTGGTGCTCCACCATATGGAGGCATCTTAGTCATTGTTGGTGTGGTGCTCCACCATGTCCTCCAGGCTTGGACAGTCAGTGTTGGTGTAAAACTCCTTCATGTCATCCATGCTTGTGAAGTCGTTTTCGTTCTTGCTCATGCATGTTCTCCATCGTTGGTTGTGTCATCCCTAGACATCTCTCTTACAAGGGAAGGTAGATATGTGGAAGTGATAATGGGGCAATGCAACTTAATCTTTGAGCTCACCTTGAAGATATTATTGAATCAATTAATTAAGACGAGAGCAGCCAAGTGTAAGAAGCAAAACACACAATACTTATTTGGATCTTTGGTGTGGAAAGTGGCATGCAAATGGAAAAAAACCCGGAAACCAAGATGTTGTAATGGCAAGTAAAGGACCGTAATGCACAAGGAAAAAAACAAGTCAATCTCAAAAGATAGGAATTATACCCAGGAAACTCACACAGACGATAATGGGACTCTTGCAACCAAAGGAAAGAGCTAGAAGAACAATAGGGACCTAGCCAATTGAAATCTTGTGTCCTCCCTTATCCACGGCCAAAAATCGCATTAAAATGATTATCCCTCCTTGTTTATGCTTAAGGCGGTTTGATTTTTTCCTTTATGTTTACTATGCGGGCATTTTGGTTTTTTCCCTTGCCCTTTCAACCAAGGCTAACACGATGACTTTTCTCACAAAGGTCAATCACTTTGGTTGATAATTGTCTCAATTCTTGCGCCATTTTGAACAAGAGGATGAAAAGTAGAGAGGCATGCAATAAGACTTTTGAATTTGAGAATAGGGCCCATCCCCACTTTGTCTAACTCTTGGACCTGAGGAGCAGTTTGCAAAAGAGAACTTGACATAGCTCAATGTGAAGTGGGATCACTCCATGCCGTGTGCGCCACCTCATTGAACCAAGGAAGGCAGAGCTAAAAATGATCAAACTTAAACTATCTTGGCCTTCTTGGTCCACATTATTGGCAAGAAGTAGGGGCAATGATCCGACAATGAAGAGGAAAGAGCGTAAAGGACATGTGTATCAAAGCGATTGTCCCACTCTGAGTTGCAATAAAAAGCGTCAATCTTGCAAAGGGTTGGATTTACTCTCTCATTTCTCCAAGTGAAGTGGTGTTTTTGCAAATGAATCTCTTTTAGCTCACAAGCTTGTAAAGTTCACCGAAAATGATCAAGTTGGCTTTGGTTGACGTTGTGCTTGTTCTTGTCCCGAGACCTACGAATTTGATTAAAATCACAAGGGCAATCCATCACACCTCGGATGACGGCTTCTGCATAAGAAGCTTGGCAAAGAAGTGATACTTGCGGTTTGACGCGGTAGGACCATAAACCATGGTGATCTTGAAGTGGCTTTCGTAGCTAGTGTTTAAAAGTTAAAACGTGGTCACCGGCCCATAAACAAAATTCTGTGATTTGCGCCTTCCCAAGTTGAACCATCAGAGTTGTCCCAAAGCAAAAGAATGCCTCCCTTCGTACCTATTGCCGGCTGCTTGGCAAAACTCAGACTATTTTCTCCAAAGTAACTGGCGTCGAACATTGATATGGCCTCAAACTTCGTTTCCTGTAAACACATATTATGGCAAGTAGAAGAAGCGATTGTCTCGTGAACAGTGTCATACCTGTCTTGGTCGTTTAGCCCCCGAACATTCCACCCCAAAATGTTAAGAAGATATGCCAAGCTCTGGAGGTTTAACAGCTGTAAGCTTTCGTGAAGCTGAAACTGAACCACACAAGGCTGACATCTGAAAGAAAACTGAAACTGACAGACAAAGTTCTTGGACAGATACAAAGCTGGCACTCGCTAAACGCAGCCTGTGCGAAGCAACAATCCTTCACCTGGGACAAGCACTAGGTAGCCGGAAATGTAACAGCTGCAACAAACACCCCTCTCTGACGACTAACATAGGATTTCAGTACCATTTGAACTAACTGAACCCAGCTTTCAATGAACTGAACTGATCATGCCGCAGCAACTTCTTCCTCCACCTCAAGGTCCAGCGTGGCTTCGCCTCCACCCAACAGGGCCAGGTAACTGAAGTGCTCATATGAAACAAGTTTATTTTTCACGAAAATACTAAAATGAACCAAGTTAACCTGGTGGTGTACAGAACCTTGGCATAATTGCTCAAGTTATATGCGAGTTCGAATTTCAAATAAACACATTAAAGAACTTTGAGATGATTTGGTACTGGGCCAAGCCAAATTTACATGATGTACCTACTGTAAACTGAATATTACATGTTGCAGTTTTATTTGCCTATTGAACAGTGTAGTGACATCCAATTCACTCTTTTCACTGTATATGGCCCAGCCAGTTAATACATAACGTATACTGGATATTACATGATCCATTTCGGTTTCTTATAGTAATTTGCAAGCGGAACAGTTTAACATCTCAATTCACTCATTTGTGTGTGAACCTGAAAATATCACTATGTATATTACAATGGTTATCCTGGAATTTGCTCCTAGTACATACACCTACCGTCTGAATCATTGCAAATCTCACGACTGTCGAGTTACTGCAACCATGAGGTTGTACTTATTGGCCAACAGAGAGAACAACTGAATTACCCAGATAAATCACCTCATTAGCAAACTCTATATGCTATATACAACTCATCCGATCAGAAAGGGCGGCCTTATTTTCTTCCATAATCAAACACAAAGCACATCATACTCCGCTACCATTCGACGCTACCGAGTGGTTAGTTGACTGGCTATGGAATCTATGAATGACCGAGTCCGGCGAGAACTGCAGGCTGCCCCTGAGCAAGTGCGTGTCCTCCTTCAGAGACGCGTCCTTGCCCATTTTCTTGGATGGGCAGTCCCCATCCCTGATGCAGTTCAGGATCTCCACCACCTCCTTGATCGACGGCCGCAGCTCCCTCTCGAGCTGCAAACACTGGAAGGCCACCTCCGCCACGCAGTCAATCGATCCCTTCGTCTCGCTGTCAGTGTCGTAGCCGAGCTCCGGATCGACCAGCTGAACCACCTCATGGTTCTGAATCCTGTTGAGAGCCATGTTTGCCAGGTTGATCTCGCTGTGGCTCCTGCTCATGTCCACAGCTGGTTTTGAGGATATCAGCTCTACCAACACGACACCAAAGCTGTAGACGTCGCTCTTATCAGTCAGCTTGTAGCACTGGTGGTACACGGGGTCGACATAGCCTGGTGTGCCTTGTGGAACAGTCGATACATGGGTGACCTCGAGAGGGAACAGGCGTGATAACCCGAAGTCTGCAACTTTGACATGGAAACTGTTGTCCAGCAATATGTTGGTTGTCTTGACGTCACGGTGTATGATTTCAACCGCATGAAGGTAGGCCAGAGCTTCAGCCGTTTCTATGGCAATGTTCAACCTTAGAGGCCATGTGAGGCCTCGCTCTGCCGCACGGGATCCGTGAAGGTGGTCCGCAACTGTCCCGTTTGGGATGAACTCGTACACCAGGAGAAGGTCACGGCTCATACGAGACGTGCAACCATATAGGATGACGAGGTTCTGGTGGAGCAGCCGGGACAGGATGTCGACCTCATTCAGGAATTGCTCGACACGCTTGTAATTGTTCTTGTAAAGGCGTTTTACTGCAACTACTCTCCCATCCTTGAGTTTTCCTGTATAAAAAAAATGTCGAAAGTTGCCATCAATATTTGTCATTTCCAGGTGAATAATGACAAAAAAATGATCAAAATAAGAGTCACAGATGGATTTCATAGCATTTGCAAAAATTTCACCTTTGTAAACAGTTCCAAAACCACCATCACCAAGTTCCCTTGAAGCACAGAATCCATCAGTAGCCTCTTCAAGTTCCTCAAAAGTGAAGATGTGAGGAGAACCACCCAGCTCCAGGTCTTTACTGTATGATGAATGCATAGAAGACCCACTCCGCATTAGCTTTGACGAAGTTCTAGCCTCCTTTCTCTTCTTGCGGTTGTACCACAAAAAAACGGCCAAGCACCCAATGACTATACCACCACCTCCTGCTCCCAAACCTGCTCAGGACAACAATATATAACACGTTAGCGATATGTAGAAACTAAGATATCTGACTAATTCTGCATCTTGAGACTCCACCCCTTTATCCTCCTAGATCTGCTACAGTTCTGATGAGAATAGGTAATGAGAACCGAGGGAAAAAATAAGCCAAGCAGGCGGAGTGTTGATACTCACCTATTTTAAGCTTCTTTGTAATCTTTCTATTTGGTCCTGCATAAGAACATACTCTGTAAACATATTTGCCATTTACAAAACGTAATAGTAGTGAATTGACGAATGATAAGAAAACTCATGTAGGATGGATTGGTATTGTCACGAACTCATGATCAATTTGCAAGTTTCAACATGAACCCATTGTTGTGGCTGGTCAACAAACAAGATCCACGAATGCCTAATATTCAGATTCTTAATTGAAGGTGGCAATGTACGAAGAATCCAAGATACATTTCATAAGAGACACAATCACAGCACTCTTCTGGACCCGAGAAGTTATTTTAACACTTTATAACCCAGGCATCAGCTCCTCTAAGTACCCACTGGTTCAGACTACACACAGTGTTCAATTCAGCTTTGCACTCCTAATTTCACAACAAACAGATGCAATGACGTCATGTCAACATGCTTGAAACACAGAATACGACATAGAAAAGTAAGCGCATTGATCGGCGATGGCGGAAGTAACAAAACCAGGAAGATGGTACCATCAGTACGGCATCCTTGTTAAATGGTGATTGTTGACTAATTCAACAAATGCATTTGACTAGAACTCGATAAGCTCCAAAGTCTCAATCAATTAGGTGAATGATTTCACAAACTACCAAAAACAAAACAATAGTTTACATGAACGTCAAGAATCAAGCAAACACTGAGGAGTTAGTCGGATTTATATTCCTCCTAGCAACAGCGACGTAAAACCCAGTAAACCTATCCTTGGCAGAAATTCTATGCCAGATATACTAGTACTTATCATCCTTGATAACTACGTGGGCTGTGGGCATTTGCTAACCAATTCGCTGAGTCCGTCACTAGAACCTGAATTTTTCAGATGAATACTTTCTTTGCATGCCCAAAGAAAGGACTGCATTTGAATAGGAAAAATTGATGGTGGCGCTGTCAGTCAATTTCCTCAACTCACCGCACTGGTCGGGGTACACGGCGCCGGAGCAATTGCAGGAAAACCCAGAGCCGTCGTTCCGGTACCTGCACTGGCCGCCGCTAGCCACGCATCTGGGGCAATTGTCCGATGGCACCGTCCACTCGAGCAGAAACCCTCCCTTCATGCTCCCGACGTACTCGTCAACGCCGCCGGGAACCCCAAGAACCGGCACGACGGAGAGCCGGCAGGCCGGGGGCAGGTTCCCGGGGTAGTCATGGTGGGCGCCGTACCCCCCGCCGTGGCGGATGAAGGACTCGCTGGCGCAGGGCATCCGGAGGAACCCGTCCGGTACCACCTCCTGCGGCGTCGTGCAGTTGTAGAGGACGAGGAGCTCGCTGTTCTGCGTGCTGATGACGAACGGGCTGAGCCCGAGGCCCAGCGAGATGTTGAACCACCGCGGCAGGCAGCCGTCGTCGAGCGGGAGGTTGTTGTCCACGGCGAGGAACGAGGAGTTCTCGGTGAAGATTTCGAGGACCTGGTAGAGCCCGAACATGGAGCGGCTGAGGAGCGCTTGGGTGCCGTTGCATCGGAGCTGGAAGGACGGGGACCCGCACGGCGGCTGGCCGGGCTCCTCGAGCCAGAACGGGTAGGCTACGGTCAGGTTGCCGCATCTCTTGGGCGAGCAGGCCGCGGTGGCCGGCGGCGGTAGCCGGAGGAAGGAGGCGACGGCGAGCAGCGGGAGGAGGAGCGCGAGCGGCATGGATGGAAAGTGGAACTGGTGATTGGACTGAACGGGCAGAGGGGAGCGAAGACTAAGAAAAGGAAACACAACCAATCGGACGGTGGAGACGTAAGACTTTGGGGCAATGGACGGCTGGCAGGGCCGACATTGACTAGTCTGAGTCAACGCGTTGTTTATCCCCGTGATTTCTGGGTTGCCGTTACCCACCGGCAAGTTCGCCGCGGCGGCGGCGGCAATACTGCTGGGGACGGCGAGGGCGACGGATTACTGATGGACCATTGATTGCATTGCCGGAAAATCGACGAGTGAGCTAGCTTACCCGCGGCAGCGGCAGGCGGCTGCTGCCAAGTGAGGAGGAAGCCGTCGCTGAAGAGCTCCCGGTAATCGCCGGGGTTCACCTCGCCGTCCTCCGTCCCGCGCACCGTCAGGGCCGTATCATTGCACCCCTCGATACCGTACTCCCCCAGCTCGCCGTAACGCCCGCCCGCGCGGACGAAGGTATTGTTCCGGCAAACCGTCTCCACGAGCCCTTCCCGCCTCACAGTCCTCGGCGACGGCGCCTTAGTGCAGTTGTAGAACACCAGGTTCCGGTTGAGCCGGCTAACCTCGAACGGGCTCCCGATCTTGGAGGCGGTGTTGGCCGTCGGGACATGGCAGGGCTTCCCGTCGCCGGAGCCGTTGAAGACGAAGTCCCCGAGCTTGTGGACGTCTGACACGCGCAGGGAGGCGTTGCCGTAGAAGATGTCCAGGATCTGGAGGCCGTACTCACGCTCGTAGTAACCGAGGAACGGGACGCCGCTGGTGCAGTGGACCTGAAACCCCATCTGGGCGCACCGGTTCTCGTCGGCCTCGGCGCCGCGTGAGACGACGCCGAAAGGGGGCGATATGGTCAGGTTGCCGCATCACTCGGGCTCGCATGCCGCCGCCGCCGGCGTCTGGGCGACGGCGGCGAGGAGGAAGAAGAGAAACATGGTAGCCCGTGCCATGGGAACATAGGAAGCTTCCGGCCGGGGATGGATTGACGGAGGTCTGTGATGATAGTTAAGGAGGAGAGTGATCTCTTGGCGCCAAGTCCAAGTGGGCGGAGAAGATTAGTATGAGGATTCATCGTACGGTGGGAGTCAGCAGTGAGCGAGTGAGTGGGTGGCGATGGCGTCGCCGGAACTTTTGACTGCACGGCTGGGCAACCATCGTCCACGCACCCGAATTCCATCCATTTCCCCGGCGAGGTCGAGCCATGATGTGACACGCTGGACCAGTATGCGTGTGCCTCGTTGTCTCGATCGGTCCCGGCTAGTGCACGCCATTGTCGGCCATGCATGCTCGGGTTAGTATGGCACACAGTTGACTGGTAACAGGGGTCGTGCGCCCGTGAACAGTAAAGCCCGCCAAGACTAGTAAACCTCTGAGCTAGTCAATGTTGAGGTGCTTTCTAAAACTTTAAAAAATGCATCTTTAAAAAAAATAAACAAAATATCAACCTTCAAACACACCGATTTAACCTTTTTGCAATAATATGATCATTTGCGGCGTCGATGAAAATGAAAATATGTCGTTTTAAATTTGTATTTCCTTTCCACTCATGATTAAATTGGCTGATTTTGAGTTCAAAGGGGAAAAATCCTTCTACCAATTGAGTAGTCAAGAAATGAGTCTAATTCACTTTGTAAGGGAAGTGGATGTACTCTCTCCGTCCCACGAATCTAAATTTTGGTTACATCTAAATTTTGACAAATCTTAGACAATCTTCGTGGAATGGAGGGAGTACAATCCAACCACTTAGGTTTACCAAAAGTTGCGTTAATTCACATTATTTGTCGAAAAAGGGCGACTAGTTATCTGTTTACCAAAAGTTACGCTAGACATCTTGTGTCCACTTTGTACTAATGAACATCTAATGATATTATAGACGGATACCTAATCTTATTTGTACCATTAGTTTACAGGACACAAGTACTAGCATGGTAGTTTCCGGCGGCTTGGCAAGTTGGCGCGGAGAAGGGAGACAGAATGCCACATCGTGCCCGAAGCCACCATGCCATAATTAGATGCAATGAAAAAGCACAAAATCTAACTAAAACAGGTATGTCAGCACGTGTCGATTTGGCTCAAACAGGAGGCGCCGCACTGGCCGGCTGTGGCGAACATCCGCCACGACTGGGGCACGATCGATCTGCTACGGCCTTATCTCCTCAGTTAGTGGGAAATACTATACCGTAACACATGATTGATAGCTCGGTTCGTCCTTGCTAGGAAGTAGGTTAAAAGACGATTTGACGGATGAACTTACCAGCAACTACAAGGGGAGGAGGAGGGTGGAGATCCCACGTCAGGAGGAAGCCAGCGCCGATCAGCTGCTTGTACTCCCTGGCACTCAGTGCGCCCCACGACGACGAGCTCACCACCGGCACGACCGTGGCGTCGCAGCCCTCTTCATGGTACCCGGCGTAGTCTCCAGTAGCATCGTAGCGGCCTTCGACTCGAGCAAACGTCCTGTTCCTGCCCCTCACGCTCCCGCATGTTTCCATCTCCACCAGAGACATGTCCCCCCGCGCCGCCGCTGTCGCCGCCGCCGCAGCCGTGCAGTTGTAAAGGATGAGGCTCAGGTCGGCGGGGCTGATCTTGAACGGGAGGCCTAGCTTGACGGAGGTGTTCCAGCCGGGGACATGGCAAATCTGGGACGCGTTCAGCTCGTATCTATCAACGACACGCAAGCTGCCGTCTTCGTAAGAGATGTCCAAGATTGCAAAGTCCCGGCCGAATGGTAGGGAGCTCCGCAGAACCGGAGTGTGGTGAACGCAAGTGACCTCGAAATCGAAGGGACCGCACGGTCTCTCTAGCTCGAGGTCGGCAAGCCAGAATGGGGATGAGATGTTCAGGTTGCCGCACATCCTGGGCGAGCAGCTTTCCCCTTCCCCTTGCTGCTGCTCCTCAGCCGGCAAGGGCATCAGTGGCAGGCACCATACCCAAACCCAGACGAACACCAAGAACCTGCAGCCAGGAGCCATCGGAGACTAAGAGTTGGAACGGATGCAGAGAGATGATCGATCATGGGCTGTGGCGAGATAGTCTAGAGGCGAGAGAAAACACTCTGAACGAAGAAAGATATATGGGGACGGCGAGCGAGCAGAGGGGCCGATGGCTGGAAGATTTGACTGGAAAACCGGGGAAAGCGGCCGGCGATCCTACTCCACCAATTCGACAACCCCTTGGACGGGTAAAAGCCATGGCTTACGATTTTTCCCAGGCATACCAACGCCGTTGACGGGCAAAGCTGGTCGTGACCGTGACTCGACCAGGATCCTCTTGTCGACTTGTCTTCTAACCAGATTCTAATCCACGTACGACATACAAGGGTGGTTCATACTTTGATGTAGAGCTTTTTTTTTTTAAATGTAGCCACCAGGAAATAAATAGCATTCTGTGACTCACTGGAGGAATGAGATGAGGCTCCTAGCGACGTTGGAGAAGAAGCACAGGAAGTGACGCACTTGCCTGCCAGCCGTCTCCGGCAGAACATTCGGCCACACGATCGGCCATGGCCTTATCCCATCAGTTCAATGGGTATTGAGATGATTGATCGTTTGGTTCGATTAAAGAAAATTAAAAGACAGATGATTTGACGGGGCGAACTTACGTCTAGGATTCTCCCATGTCATGAGGAAGCCACCCCGGATGAGCTGCTTATAGTCGCTAGCTTTCACCTCACCAGACGACGACGAGCCCAGCACCGGCACGATGCAAGCCTGACAGCCCTCTACCGCGTAGCGGTTGTAGTCGCTCGTCTCATCGTAAGGCCCTCCCACGCTGGCAAGCATCCCGCTCTGGTTCCGGCACCTCATCCTCGTCTCCACCAGCTCCTTGTCGCCCCGCAGCGCCGCCGTGGCCACCTCCGCAGAGCAGTTGTACAGGATCAGGTTCTGGTTGGTGTTGCTGATTTGAAACCGGTGGCCGAGTTTGACAGATGTGTTCCAGGCCGGGAGGTTCGCGTTGCAGCTGCTGGAGGCGTTCAGTAACTTCAGCTTGCCCACATCAATGGCACGCAGACTCCGCTCCGTGTAGTTCATCTGAATGATCGCAAAGCCAAAGAATCCAGTACTTCGTATGACTGGAGTGTTGTTGTAGCAAGCAACCCCGAAGTCCCGGTGACCGCATGATATTCCCGTCTTCAAGTCGACGAGCCAGAAAGGGTAAGAGATGGTGAGGTTGCCGCACCTCGTCGCGGAGCCCGAGCAGCCTTCCACTTGCTGCTGCAGAGCCCCGGCGAGAGTCAGTGGAAGCCACCGCACCCAGACGAACACCAAGATGAGCCAGCAACCTGGAGTCATCGGGACACGAAGATTTGGAACGATTGCAGTGGCCAGGGAAGGGGATGGACTGGAATGGATGGGTGGTCATGAGCTGTGTGAGAGAATGCCGTGGTTGAAGAATGAACATCCTTAATATGGGTACGGTGAGAGACCAGGCTACTATCGCCGGAACATTTGACTGGAAAATCGGGGCAAACCGGCGATCGTCGTCCGCGAATTGCCAGAATTGAGTGACAACACATTGGACGGGCACGTCACGGCTTCTTAATTTCCACTGTAACACCATTGACGGGGAATTAGCCATGACCTTGACCTCCGTGATGTGACGGCAGCCAGGATGATTGGGCCGGTTTCTACGGTTCGGGCTAGTTCATGTTATTGTCCTGGCTATCTATAGATTCTCATCTTGGTACAAGATTCACACTACAGGTGTAGACATAACACTATGTCGGTAGTTAAATTTAGCAGTCTAGACGTAGGTCACGGGGCTACGCTAGCCGGCACTCCACCACTATGGGACAACTCAAGATAATCAGGATGAAAGTTAACTGAATATAGGCTCTTTAGTCCTAATTTCTGCAAGCCTATTTGCGACTGGGCTCTGACTACGGCTACACGAAAAGATAGAGACTCGTGAGCGGCTCGTGGTCGACTTGTTTTTAGCTTGATTAGTTATCGGCTCAAAACAAAATGAGCCAAGTAAGAGTTTTTTTTCTTATAGCTCGAATGGAAAACGGATTGATCTTGAGTCTACATTGATGCATTACTAATAATGCAAAGGAAAATAATTCTATGCGACCAGAGGATACTAGGCTTTCGATCCTCCGGTTTCCTTCGCGTCGAATGCGTGCCCTGCTGGTTGAGCACCACGTTATGTCTAGGTCCCTTTTTTCGATAAAAGGTGCTTTATTATTAAAAAGTTTTAAGCAATACATCCGGCATGTGCATAGCTAAGGTGCACACGGACGTTCAACAATGTAAGACACACCAAAACTCTACAAGAGTGCGGAAAGAAAAAACAACTAGTCATGTGAAGAGGCCATAGGAGGCAAAATTCTACGATTACGTTGCCACCCATGTTAAGTGATAAACTCCTTGGCAGTATCTCCAACCGTTTAGACACCTCCGTAAAGAGTACGCATCTCTTGCAGGCCACATATTTTCTCCCCGTCGTCTTCCTCTCTATCCGCTTGTGTCTATTCCTTTTGACTCTGTGAGCGCTCTGCCATGGACGCGCCTCTGCGGCTCTAGCCACGTGTTGCGGCCGCTCTAGCCCCGCCGCTCTAGCAACATGTCATCGGCCCCATCGCGATTCCAATCACACCGCCCGCTCATCCAGGCACGGTGGGAGCTCGACGGAGCTACACACATGGAGCCCGTATCCCTGGTATGCGGTCGGACCCACGAGGTGAGGACAACATGGGGTGGCAGCCCCGGATCGACCATCTCTACCGCACGGCCAGGGCCGCCGCTGCTGCGAAGCCAAGGGTTGGCGCTGCCCAAATCAATCGCACATAGACTACGATTCCTCTTAGGTGATATTGTTAATCGCAAAGCCACCGTGCCACGATAAGATACAATGAAAAGGCAGAAAATCTAACGAAAATAGGTATGTCAAGCTATCAGCACGTAGGTGCCCCACTGGCCGGTTGTGGCCAACTTCCGGCACGAATTGTTACGGCCTTAGCTACTAAGTTAGTGGGATTGCATGAATGATACTGCAGCTTGGTTGGATAGGGAATACCATTGCAAAACACATTGCGGCTCGCCCTCTTGGTACAACCATGAACTCTCCCCATCGCTGTTGGTGATCCCATCCCAAGATCCCCCTCGTCGCTCCCTAGTGCTTTGTTCGCGTCGGGGGACTTTATGGGCTTCAGCTAGTTTCTTGCTCATTTTCTGTTTGCTAGTGTTTGTGTGAGTTGCAAGATGTTTCATTGTACCCGGTTGTGTGGCTTTATTAACTTAAGGTTGGGCATTGTGTGCTATATGTTTAAAAAAAACTTTGTCCAGACTCCATACTAAGCTAATCAAGTCTTCGACCGTACGTACGCTAGACTTGTAGTATCTTCATTTCCCGCACCCCATCTTCGTCTCCACCAGCGCTCTGGGAACCTCCATACATCAGATTCAGGTTGGTGTTGCTAATTTGAAAGCTGGGTTGCTAATTTGAAAGCTGTGGCGGAGGTGTTCTAGTTAGGGAGGATGACACCACTATTGGAGGCACGCAGTAAGTTGAGGTTGCCCAAGTCAATCGCACGCAGACTACGGGATATTGATGATCGCAAAGCCACCATGCCGTGATAAGATACAATGAAAAGGCAGAAAATCTAACTAAAACAAGGTGCCGCACTGGCTGATCGCGGCGAACATTCGGCACGAACTGTTACGGCCTTGTCCCCTAAGTTAGTGGGATTGCATGAATGATACTAATAATGATAAGGGGATCCCAGCAGATCCTCTTACGGTGTTGCCCGATCTTTTACAGCGAGAACCCGGGTAGATAGAATCTCCCAACAACGCGATGAACGCAGCCTGGAGAAGACGGACGAATCTAGCAAGCAACGGATCGATGAATGATGCGCCTCAAACCTGAGCTAGACAATCCTTGATGAACACAAGAACCTTCGCAGCGGATCTTAATACGAACTAGATAAACGGCAGCGCCGTACCCCCGGAGGGATGATACACGTGAACACACGCAATAGTTTTAACCTAAACTTGTCTACCTCTAACCCTAGCCGCACCATCTCCTTATATGAGAGAGAGGTGGCCGGCCAGCCCTAGTGGGCCTCTCGGTCCAAACCAACACTAACTCGATCTTATTAAAAACCTTAATTGGCCCACATATGACCATAGATATAAAATATAATAAATAGGATAACTAGCTAGGTGGAGTTCTAAAATTGGGCTTCACCTTGGCCTTCATGCCCGTATCAAATAACTTAGTTGCATAGGGAATATCATTGCAAAAGGCACTGCGGCTCGCCGGCTAGTATTTTGCTGGACTTAATTGAAAGAAGAATCAACTGATAGGTGAACTTACGTGCAACAGGAGGAGGGTCCCATGTCAGGAGAAATCCATCCTTGATCAGCTGCTCGTAGCTGCTAGCGGTTGCCTCGCCCGATGAGCGCAGCACCCGCACGACGATAGCATCACAGCCATTGACATCGACAGGGTAGTCCGCGGCGTTGTCGCTCGTCTCATCGTAAAGCTGCCTCGTTCTCGTTTCCGCACCTCAATCTCGTCTCCTCCAGCGCTCCGTTCTGACGAGCCGACGTGGCCGCTCTCGACGTGCAGTTGTACAGGGTGAGGTCCAGATTAGCGGGGCTGATCCGCAACGGGCGATTCGATCTGACATAGGTGTTCCAGCTCGGGAGCATGCCGCAGATGTTGGAGGCCTGCACTAATCTCATCTTCTCCCTATCAATCGCACGCAGACTGCGTTCCTCGTAGTTGATGTTGAGGATCGTAAAGCCGAACGGTCCATTACTCAGTAGAGATGGAGTGTTCTTGTCGCAGAAGACCTCGAAGCCCGGGTCACCGCATGGTTTTCCCGTCTTGGAGTCGACGATCCAGAATGGGTCGGAGACGTTGTGAAGGTTGCCGCACCTCTTGGCCAAGTCCGAGCAGCCTTCCCGTGGCTGCTCCTGAGCCCCCACGAGCATCAGTGGCAGCCACCGCACCCAGACGAACACCAAGAACCAGCAGCTCGGCGCCATCGGGAAATAAGATTAGGAACAGCTGTGCTAATCGACGGAGAGGGTGATAATGGGCTGCTTTGGGGGCAATGGTGTGGTGAGGTCGTAGAAGAAGGAACACTCTGGCTGAAGAATTATATATGATGACGGAAAACTATGGTCTGAACGTTTGACTGGAAAATCGGGGCAAGCGATCACTGTCCACAAATTGTATTTCCGAGTGATCCCTTGGACGTGTAAGAGACTAAGAGCCATGGCTTGCGAATTTTTCCTGGACAGACCCCGTTGACGTGCAAGCCGACGAGTCCATGACCGCGACCTTGCCCTGATGCTCCCGGCTTCTACTTGCTCTTGTCGGCTAGTATTTTGCAAGTTTCCGATCAAGTGGCACAAGAAATATATCCTCGGCTAACCCATGGTGAATGTTAGAATAGGACGAAAGTTTTAAAATCTGGATACGGCCCATTAGGCCATATAATACTCGATAGTGTATTTATTTGCGACTGGGCTCTGACTAGGTCAGGGAAGTACAAGCAGAGATCAGAATTCAATTCAAACTAGGAGCAATTGTGTTTCTTTTTAAACTTATTATACTATCTTCGTACGTGAAAGGATATCGAAAGTTTGAGTAAACTTAGATTTATCTAAACAGTTTGACAGTTTTTAATGTATAGTAGATATGTTCAAATTTCTGACAAATCGTCAACATGCTTTTATGGACGGGGGAGAACTAACTAGGCAGAGCCTTTTGTTGCTCGTTCCGCACGTCTAATCACCCAAGATGCAATGTATGCATGTTAGAAAAACTGCAAATGGGTCGTATGACTCCGTCGAGACTAGGCTTATCAAGTTCTTCGTTTCGCAAAAAAAAAAGGATCTTAGCAATTCTTTGTTCTTACGATCTGGTAGGAATAACAATGATCCGTTGCTTGGCTTTATAGAGAAAATGCAAGGAAGAGGGATCCCCCATGCACCAGGGAATCGCTGCATTCAGTTAGTGGCAGCGCAAGGATCAGGAGTTTTAGGTAATCATCTACTTATGGGACGCTACAGTGAACTGTCCATATGACTAATCCATTGGCATTTTCTCTAGACTATTGGTATTTATACGAATACACCAGAATACCACATGCGTCGCCACTGCATTCACTGCCTCCTAGGTCCTGGCTACATATAGAAACTTGGATACAAGATGATTTGGATGGGTTAACTTACGCCCGAGTGGAGGAGGAGGGTTCTCCCATGACATTAGGAACCCGTCGTTGATGAGCTGCTCGTAGTCGCTCGCGTTGGCTTTGCCCGATGATCCCAACACTGGCAAGACACAAGCGTTGCAGCCCTTGATAGCATAGCCAGCGTTGCCGCTCGTCTCAACATAACTCCCTACCGCGCCGACAAACACCTTGTGCTGGTTCCCGCACCCCATCTTCGTCTCCACCAGCCCTCTGGGGGCCTCCGTGCAGTTGTAAAGAATCAAGTTCAGGTTGTTGTTGCTGATCTGAAACGGACGGCCAAGTTTGGTGGAGGTGTTCCGGCTCGGGAGGATGTCGCAGCTGTTGGAGGCGCGCAGTAAGTTCTGCTTGCCCAAATCTATCGCACGGAGACTGCGTTCCTCGTAGGTGATATTGATGATCGCAAAGCCATCAAGCCCGAAGCTCCGTAGGACCGGAGTGTTGTTGTAGCAAACAACCTCGAAGTCCAGGGAACCAGAACCACATGATCTTCCCGTATCTGCGTCCACCAGCCAGAATGGGTGGGAGATGGTGTTGAGGTTGCCGCATCTCCCATCGTAGCCCGAGCAGGTTTCCGCAGGCTGCTCCTGGGCTTCAGCAAGCATCAGTGGCAGCCATGGAACCCAGATGAAGACCAAAAACCAGAAGCTCGGAACCATCGGAGCAGAAGGTTTGGAAAGATTGTAGTGATTAGAGGAGGAGGTAGACTGGAATGGATCGGTGCTCATGAGCTGTGCGGAAATGCAGTAGATGGTATGACAGAATAATCCCCTGGTTGAAGAATGAACCGTCCTTAATATGGGCACGGTGAGAGAACGGGCCAGCGGTGATTGTCATCCACGACTTCCTCGGCCACCCCTTGGACGGGCATGTCACGGGCTTCTGAACTTTTCCTGGTAACACCATTGACGGGGTAAGCCATGACCATGACCACCTTGATGTGAAGGCAACCAAGATGCTTAGCTAGGCTGGTTTATACGGTTGAGGCTACTTCATGACATTGCCGGTCATCTAGCTAGACTCCTTTCTCGTCGTATCTAGCCTGTGCAATTCTAATCGAGGGGCATGTAACAGTATCCAGTAAAGAGAAGGAATAGCGGCCCACGAAGCAGCAACACAACGCTCAAAATCCGAGTTGTTTAACGTATATTTATTTGCTACTAGGCTCTGACTGGATAAGTGATCGGGTACACGATGCCAAATTCTGTCCTAGTGCCGACTGAACTTCAGACAAGGCACTAGTTCCACTTGCTAATGAACTTCTAATGACGTAGACCTATAGTATATATACGTACTGATAGCACAAGTTTACTTGCGTGCCAGGACCGAAGCTTTGGACTTGGACAGCTAACCTAATACTGCATTCTTTTGCAACTGGACAAGAGTATGGACGATGCCACTTGTTAATGGCCCACACTAGTCAATTAATAAGCATATAAAACAAAGCATAATGATGGCCCTAGTTAGTCACCTAAATGTGTGAGCATCTAGCCCAAGCCGATAAATAACGAGCCAAAAATGCTAAAGCTCGAAAGGACAGCACTGGCTTCGCCAATATGCAATTCCCGGAAGATGCAATGAAACCGGTAAAATCAAAGTAATCAAATAACCTTGTAATTAATCAGAAAAAGAATATGCTATTCCCTTAACTCCCAAGATGATCGTGACCATGATCTCCGTGACTCGACCGTGACGCTCTCGATTCTAACATCGCTACCTCATACTTAGGTTCGCATTTCAATGGAGATTTTGTTCACAGGATAAAATATGTTTGGGATGTTAGTCTTACAAAAAAAGATGATTTGGATGGGTGAACTTACGTGCAAGTGTAGGAGGAGGCGGGGTCACCCGGTCCCATCTCAAGGTGAAGCCGTTTCTGATGAGCCGGTCGTAGTCGCTCGCGTTCGCCTCGCCGTTTGCATCACCCAGCACCGGCAACCCCACGGCGTCGCAGCCATCTACACCTTTCATCTCATCGTGACCTCTTTCCAAGCTGACAAACACATGGCTCTCATTTACACACCTCATCCTCGTCTCTACGAGCTCTCCGTTATGACGTGCAGCCGGCGATGCATTGGTGCAATTGTAAATGATCATGTTCAGGCTTACGGGGTCGATCCTAAACTGTCGGTGCAGCTTCTCTGGGGTGTTCCATATCGGCATATTACAGCTGCTGGAGGCTGGTGGCAGCAGCCTCAGCTTTCCGAGATCGACGACGCGCATGCTCTCTGCCTCGTAGGAGATGTTCATGATCTCGAATCCATAGCTGAAGGGTTTAGAGCTCGGTAGAACCGGAGTGTTGTGGAAGCAAGTGATCTCAAAATCCAGGAAACCACATGATCTTCCCGACTCCAAGTCAGCGAGCCAGAACGGGGCAGAGATGGTCAGGTTGCCACACCTGTTGGCCGACCCCGTGCAGCCTTCCCCTTCCATCTCCTCCTGAGCCATGGCGAGCATCGGCGGCAGCCACCAAACGCAGACGAGGACTAATAACCAGCAGCTCCGAGGCATACTCGGAGAATGATATATATTTGGAAAGATTCAAGTGAAGAAGGAATAGGGTGATCCGATCGGTAGGCTGTATATGGACGTGCTTGCAATCGGAGCAATATATATATATGGGACCGGAGAGCGAGCAGAGTCATGACCATGCCATCATCGTCCAGGAATTGCCACGAAATTTGACAGGTAATTTAGTCGTACTTCTGGATTTTCCTGGCCAAGACAATATACGGGACTGACCATGACCAGTTGACCACCGTGATGTGATTGGAAGTCTGAAACCAACTCACGGTGACTAGGCCGAAAGTTCCAAGGCTGCAATATAAGCCCATTCTCTCCCATATGCAAGACCTATTTATTTAGGAAAAGACTTGTAATCGGTCGGCTGATCGAGCGCAACGATCGGTCCTTCCGTCTCAATCACGTTTCCCTCCGGACCACCTTCCGCGCGCGCTGACGTAGCCGCATGCATGTGATCGAGTAGCACGCATTGTTCTCTCTCAATAAATCAGAAGCGCATGCATGTAAGCATAGTTTGCGCTGACGTAACAGCCTGCATATATGCATGTAGTCTGTTTTGACTGATGCCGCGATGTGTGCTACATAAGTGGATGCATGGCTAGCCGATGGCTAGTTCGCTAAGCCCGACCACCTCGTCATGGTTTTCGCCGGTTCGTCACCTTATGGTCTGAGGCCGGCACTTATCCTACCCAAAGATGGAGACCTTCGAGACTACTTTGCGATGTCCTTCGATCCCTCCAACAACTATGAATAACATGATTACGGGGAGACGATAGACCGATGGGGATGGTTCGGAGTCCCACGGTCTAGTGCCTAGGGGCCTTCAGCAAGCCAGGTTCGTGTCTGACGGTCCCTAATCGGCAAGTCCAGGCTGCCATGGATGATGATTTGAGATTAGTGATATGTTATTGTTGTAACCATTTGTGACTTAATTTTGTATAAATAGTTGCTAATTTTTGTTATAATTAAATCGATAGCAAATGAATTGTTGCTTGACCATTTTTGCATTATATGCAAACATATTATTTTTTGTTGTAATCGCTTGTTACTTTTGTAGAAATAGTTGGTGATTTCTGTTGTAATTCAGTCCGTAGCAAATTAATTGTTGCTTGACCATTTTTTCATTGTTTGCAAACATATTGATTTTTGTTGTAATCGCATTGAGAATTTTGTAGAAGTAGTTGGTGATTTATGTTGTAATTTAATCCGTAGCAAACTAATTGATGCTCGGCCACTTTGCATTGTTTGGATTTTTTGTTGTAATCTCTTGTAACTTTTGTAAAAGAGTAGTTGGTTATTTTTGTTGTAATTCAATCCATAGAAAAATTGCTGCTTAACCACTTTGCGTTGTTTGCAAACATATGATTTTTTGTTGTAATCCTTTGTGTGTAAAAAATAGTTGGTTATTTTTTGTTGCAATTCAAACTGTAGAAAAAAATGTTGCTTAACCAAAAAAAATAGCATTCTTCTTCTCATAATTTCTTGTGATGATTTGTTGTAATCATATATACGTGAGTACCATGCAGGCATGCAAGCCAGCTAGCAACAACTACGATGCGTGTGGAGCAGAAGCTAGTAGCTAGTAGCGAGCCTGAATGCACTCAATGCTTTTGTTCGTGAGCATGCATGCATCAGAACAGCAGCTGTGCAAGAGAACGATGTGAGACATCGGAGCCTCACGCAGCACAAGTAGGGCAGCAGCAGGCACAGCAAATACTGACGAAAGCGACGTGACGGGATGATTATTTTGGACCAACCGATGAGGCAAAACGGACGGCGGGCGTGCGACCGATCCGCGGGCGGGATCGGTCAGCCGACGCCTAGCACGCCCCATTTATTTAGGGAATTGCTAGTTCCGAGCTAGCTAATTTAGTGCTAAGACAAATCCAAAACCGATAGATTTATGCGTTTTATGAGTTGCAAGTGCACTGATAACTATGGTTTTTAGTTGTAAGTGGGGTTGTAAATTTGTAGCTAGTTGTAAGTGGGTTGCAACTTAGAGTTTTCAATTGGAAGTCGAGTTGCAACCTTGATTGCACGGATACGGGAAAGAGACGACGTGTATGTGTTATCCGATACGGATACAGCTCAGATACCGTATCTCTACAGTTTTTGATGTATCGTTAAATTAACGAATTAAAAACAATTGGTGATAATTCAGATACCTATTCCGATACGTTTTGGACACAGATTCGATAAGGTTCAACCATGATGAAAAACCTTAACCCCTATTGTAACCCTCCCCACGCCAGTTCCCACCCTCCCCCAAGAGCCAAGAAGCAGCAACTCAGCACCTCGCCAGCGGGAAGCAGGAAGCAACAGCTCGCCAATTTGCCAGCAGGAAGCAGCTGCTCTCCGCCCCACCAGTACGAAGCAGACAAGCGGCAGCTCGACTAGCAACTGCAACAACCAGCTGATGCCAGGCCAGCAGCACTTCATCGCCTCGGCGTACCCTTCCTCGGTTCCTCCTCTCCAACAACATTAGCTGTCTCCTTCATCCTTGATTCTCTCATGTGTTGTGCTCTCCTTCCTCCTTACTATTTTAGAGAAATCAGGGTGTTTAGGGCAATACCAAATGCCGATGTATCAATGTATTTGGGTAAATTTATTTCTAATTTACTCCCTCCGGACTGATTTAATTGACGCCGGAGTGCACAGGTACTAGCTCAATGTGTACTGATGCCTGCGTCGATTAAACACGTACAGAGGTAGTAGAAAGCTATTAAAACGTATCCTTGTATTCTCTTAACATGAGATTTTTCCATTAGCATGTTGGTTGCCAACTGATATTTTCAAATTGCGAAACAGTTATGGGAATGACATCATTTGACTAGGAACTAAGTTATCGCTAATGTTTTACGAGATTTATGTTTGGCCACTAATTTGGCAAAGATATCATAGATTGTATGCCAGGAAAGTACCTCTATCCATAAACGGATGTCCAATATTTATCTAAATTCAGATGTATCTAGACACTTTTAAGTGTATAGATACATTTGAATTTAGTCAAACCTTCGCCATCGTTTTAAAGATGGAGGGAGTATAATTTTTACCACCAATGTGGAATAAATTAGGGGTCAAATTTGTGGTCAAAAGTAGAGCACGCACGTGCCGCATCAATTGCAATCAACGAAGTATTTCCTAAACTGGGCTGTGACTGGGTCGGTGTACGGGTGCACGATGCCAATTTCCGTTCTAGTGGCTGCCGACTGAAGTTCAAGGTTCAGACTTCAGAGTTCAGACTAGTCAGAAGCCACTTGCTAGACAGAAGTTCCACTTGGTAATGAACGACTAATGATGCACACGTCTACGTACCTACTGACGCGCGCACTACTATTTTAGATTTCTGCAACCACAACCGAAGCTTCGAGCTAGAAACCTAATACTGCATCCCACTATTCTGCTACTGGACAAGTGTACTCTATGAGAGCACGTCTACCAGTCAACTGGATATATATGTATATACATGAAACCAAACATGATGATACGGTTAGCCACCTGAACACTACTGCACCTGAATATACCGAGCCAGAAAATTAGGGGAAGATGCAATGTACTCTGCAGTCGGGACGTGCTGACTATGGCTGTAATGGTATTAGGACTATCCTATGGTTTTTATCTGTAAAACTAGAGAATACGTTTAGATGTTTGGGTTGCTCAACGCTAGAAGCGTGGCCCCTGAGATATATATATAGATCAATACAGAGATTACATCTTACACGGCATACACGGTATAGTCAGAGTCCTATACAAATACAATCTATCTAACACCCTCCCTCAATCTTAACCGTGTCTAGAAGGTTGAGATTGCGCCGACAAGCCTGGAATAATGGCAATGACAACGGCTTGGTGAAGATGTCAGCAAGCTGATCCCTAGAGGGGATGAACTTGATGTGAAGGAGCTTCCGAGCCACACGTTCCCTCACAAAGTGAAAGTCAACTTCAATGTGTTTTGTTCGAGCATGGAAAACTGGATTTGAGGATAGGTATGTAGCACCAAGATTATCACACCATAGAACAGGCGGACGATATTGTTTAATCCCCAACTCCTGAAGTAAGGACTGTACCCAGATAAGCTCGGCAGTAGCATTGGCAAGGGCTTTGTATTCCGACTCTGTACTCGAGCGAGAGACCGTGGCTTGCTTACGTGCACTCCAGGCGATCAAGTTAGAACCATGGAATATGGCATATCCCCCCGTGGATCGCCTGTCATCAGGATTTCCAGCCCAGTCAGCATCAGAGAATGCAGATAGTAAACTGGAGGGAGTAGACCGAAAATGCAAGCCATAAGAGACTGTCGAACTGACATATCGAAGAATCCTCTTCACTGCGGACCAGTGGGTGCTGCGAGGAGCCTGCAAAAACTGGCATACTTTATTGACCGCAAAGGACAAGTCTGGACGAGTGATGAGAAGATACTGCAGGCCACCAACAATACTGCGGTAAGTAGTAATCTCCTCTGGAGTGAGAAGAGTGCCATCAGTAGTAGAAAGCGAATCGGTCGCACTCATAGGAGTATACACAGGCGCACACTTGAGCATACCCGCACGGCGCAGAAGGTCGAGAGAGTACTTCTTTTGAGTAAGAGCAATACCGTGACCAACCATGGAGACCTCAAGTCCAAGGAAAAAGTGTAGCACACCGAGATCCTTAACGGCAAAATCTGAGCGCAACCGCTGGATGAGACGATCAGCGGCCGTCGTGGATGAGCTGACTAGAATAATGTCATCAACGTACACCAGTAGATACATAGTCAAGTGAGGGCGCTGAAGCATGAAGAGAGACGTGTCAGCTGTCGAAGGAACAAACCCATGGGTGCGAAGAGCAGTACCAAGGCGAGCATGCCAAGCTCGGGGCGCCTGCTTCAGACCATAGAGAGCCTTGGAGAGGTAGCATAGATGGTGTGGACGATCAGGATCCACAAAACCAGGCAGCTGACGCATATAGACCTCTTCCTCTAGAACACCATGCAGAAAAGCGTTCTGAACATCAAGCTGTCGGAGATGCCATCCATGAGTAACAGCCAGGGAGAACAAAAGCCGAATAGTCGTGGGCTTAACCACAGGGCTAAACGTATCTTCATAGTCAATGCCATGGCGCTGCTTGAATCCCTTTGCAACGAGGCGCGCTTTATAGCGCTCGATAGAGCCATCAGAGTGTCGTTTAATTTTGAACACCCATTTAGAATCAATAATGTTGACCTTGGATGGCAGAGGAACAAGTGTCCAGGTGTTATTGCGGAGAAGAGCTTGATACTCCTGCTCCATTGCATCACGCCACTGAGGAACACGAAGTGCGTCATGGTGATTTGCAGGCTCAAGAGACGGATCACACACACCATGAGCCTTGCAAGCAGCTAGCCATGCCACAGAGCCATCTGTCCACACCTTGGGACGAGAGTTGCCCGTACGGCTGCGAGTAACAGGACGAAGAGCAGCATCGCCTGTGGACCTGGAGTCAGAAGGTTCCATGGCAGAGGGGTCAGCCCTTGACCTGGCGCTGGAGGCGGCCGGGTCGGAGCCAGGCGAACCGCGAGGCGACCCTGGCGGGGTAGGAGCCTGGCGATCGGGAGAGGGCTTGGGGGAGTCCGAGCGTGACGAGAGCGCAGGTGAGCCGTGCGGAGACTCGGATGGGCCACGCGAGGCCGGGGACGGCCCAGTGCCAGGCGATGAAGCCCGTGCATGCTCCTGCATGGGATCGACGTGAGCCTCCTGATCCCGATCGACGTTAACCTCTTGAGCTGGATCAACGCGAGCTCCAGGAGGCGTTGTAGGGGCGGGGTCGAGTTCCAGGAGTTGAAGTCGAGTACCGCGACCAGGACCTGCACCATGGTTAGATAGCAAGGCAGGAGAATGCGCAATATCTGCAAATTGGTCAATCGAAACAGGAGTAGAGTGGTTCATGGATGGTGATGATGGAGTTGGTAAATTGGCAAATGGAAAGACGTTTTCGTCAAAGACAACATCACGAGAGATATATAGACGATTGGAGGGAACATGTAGACACTTGTACCCTTTATGGATGGAACTGTAACCTAAGAAGACACACTTTTTAGAGCGAAACTCAAGCTTATGTTTGTTATAAGGACGAAGATGAGGCCAGCAAGCGCAGCCAAAAACTTTGAGAAAAGTATAATCAGGAGTTTGATGCAGTAGTTTTTCAAGAGGAGTTTTCATGTCTAGAACGCGAGTAGGCAACCTGTTAATGAGAAAACAAGCTGTAATGAATGCATCACTCCAAAAACGAAAGGGAACTGACGCATGAGCGAGAAGTGTAAGGCCTGTCTCAACAATATGGCGGTGTTTGCGCTCGGCAGCACCGTTTTGCTGATGTGTATGAGGACATGCAACACGATGAGCAATACCAAGTTTCTGGAAGAATGTGTTGAGATTACGGTATTCACCACCCCAATCCGACTGGACATGGCGGATTTTATGACCAAGAAGCCGTTCTACATGAGTTTGGAACTGCAAGAAGACATTAAAAACATCGGATTTGCGACGAAGCAAATAGATCCATGTAAAGCGACTATAGGCATCGATAAAACTCACATAATAATTATGACCACTAGTAGTAGTTTGAGCAGGGCCCCATACATCGGAATAAATAAGTTCTAAAGGGACCTTTATTACATGAGTAGATAATGAAAAAGGCAATTGGTGACTCTTGCCCTGTTGACACGCATCACACACGAGAGTATTTTTATTGGAACTAGACTCAATGGGGAGATCATGACGATGAAGAATATGCTGAACAACTGGAGACGCAGGATGACCGAGACGACAATGCCACTGGGAGGACGGCACACGGACACTGGTGAAGGCTTGGCGGGTAGAAGAACCACCAACCGGGTAGAGGCCACCGTTACTCGAACCACTAAGGATTACGTCCTTGGAAACCCGATCCTTCACAAAAAGATCAAAGGGATGAATTTCAACAAAAACGTCATTATCACGAGCAAGTTTACTAGCAGATAATAAATTGCGTGTGACTTGAGGGACGTATAGAACATTGTTAAGTTGAAGTGGTTTGGACGTATGAGTGGTAAGAGAGGATTGACCAATATGAGATATACGCATACCTTGACCATTAGCGGTATGCACATGGTCCTTGCCATGGTAGGGTTCCTTCGTGGTGAGCTTGTCCAACTCGCCAGTCAGATGGTCCGTAGCTCCTGAGTCCATGTACCAGCTTGTGTCAACATTGAAAGCCTGAGTGTGTCCCTTGCCTTGAGAGACCATAGACACTTGACGCTGCAGATTGTTGTTGTCGTTGCCGATGCCGAGAAAGTCTTGATCGAACCTCTTGAAGCACCGAGCAGCGACATGGCCAAGGACATTGCAGAGTTTGACAGAGCGGACGGTTGCCATCCGAGGTGTTCCAGCGCCGTCCGCCACCCCCGTTGCCCCCACCGCCCCCACCAGGAGAGCGATTGTTGTTGGAGTAGGGAAGGGGGCCAGATGGTGGCTTGGAGGAGTTGTTGTTCGGCCTAGAGGGGCCAGCACCAGGAGCGCCCGAACCCTGGCCGGACGGGCGGCCACGATACGCGGCGTTGGCGGAGAAATCTGTAGCAGGGGTCAGGGCTCGGCGCGCAGCGATCCGCTGTTCCGTGCTAAGAAGGCGAGCATAGAGATCTTGAGGCGCGATGGGCGTGTCCCGGCCATTGATGTTCTCGACCAAGTTGTCGTAGTCGGCGTCAAGGCCTTTGAGGACGTATGCAGTGAACTGGGCCGTGGTGAGGGGCTGGCCAATGGAGGACAGCGTATCTGCAAGGTTTTGCACCTCGTCAAAGTACACCGTGATGGTCTTGTCCAGCTTCTGGGCCTCAGCAAGCTTGGTGAGAATAGCCATAGCCTGCGACGTAGACTGCGACGCAAAGCTGGTGCTCAGTGCCATCCACGCCTCCTGCGCGGTGGTGGCGAAGAGGACACGGCCGGAGACACTCGTCGTCATGGAAGAGACGATGGCTGAGAGGATGGCGGCATCTTGCTGTACCCAGGTCCTGTGCTCCGGGTTGATGACGAGGACGGGGCGACCTTCCGCGTTGAGACGCGAGACCCGCTCAGGCGGACAGGGATAAGACCCGTCGACATAGCCCATCAAGTAACGACTGCGGAGAAGCGGGAGGATCTGAGCCTTCCATAGCAGGTAATTGTCCTGGGCAAGCTTGATGGGTAGAAGATGGCTGAAGTGGAACGGATCAGCAGCAGCGAACGACGAAGAGCTCGAGCCGGAGAACATGGAGCCGACGGAGGCGGTAGACAGCGCCCCGAGGGTCGACGTGGTGATGGCGGCGCTAGTAGAGTTGAGCAGCGCCGGCAACGTGGAGACTTGGAGAGTCGACGAGGTGGTGTCGGAGGTGGCTAGTAGAGCTCTGATACCATGTAAAACTAGAGAATACGTTTAGATGTTTGGGTTTATCCAAATAAAATCTTATTTTGATCTAAAACATCGAAAGTAATAAAACATATGTAGTAGTTAGTGAGTTGCCGAGTTCGTCCATTAAATAGTAGCTCACGTATATAGTCACTCTATTGAATATGCTTGTTTTACGGAATTCGTTTTATTAAATAATTTCAATTTTATGGTTTACCGACCTACTTATACACATAAATATTTGATTAATTTTGTTTTCATCACAAGCCGCTCTCCGTTTCTGTTAGGACTGACCGACACACGAATAGTTGTGCCAACTTCGGAGTTACAATATTATAAAAAAATGTTCTCTGTTCAGAGTAGGCTGATTCTAAGTCTTGTACCTCTACTTCCACTTGTGTTAATGATCAACTACTAATGCAAATGGTACTACTACTTACTTAGACTGTTCAGTTAAGTTTGCAGGTCATCTCAAACCACCGAAATTTGTGCAAGTACAAGTAGTACTAGTAGTGGACTACTGTGGCATGGTAGTTTCAACACTCACCGGTCATCAGCTAGCTGCGGCGAACATCCGCTGCGATTGTGCACGATAGCAAGGCTATGGGCTTATCCCATCGGATCAGTGGATTGCAAAATGATTGTTCGATTGGTTCGAGAACGGAGAATCCAAGCAAGAACTTACGTGGAGGGGGATCCCATGTCAGGAGGAAGCCGTCGCTGACGAGCTGCCCGTAGTCGCTCGCATTCGCCTCGCCCGACGAGCCCAGCACCGGTACAACGCAAGTGTTGCAGCCCTCCAGAGCACGGCCGTCGTAGGCGCTCGTCTCATTGTAACGTCCTTCCACGCTGACAAACACCTTGTGCTGGTTCCCGCACCCCATCTTCGTCTCCACCAGCTCTCTGTCGCTCTCACGTACTGCCTCCGTGCAGTTGTAAAAGATTAGGTTGAGGTTGATGTTGCTGATCCGAAACGGGTGGAAGAGTTTGGCAGAGGTGTTCCTGCTCGGGAGGACTTCGCAGCTGTTGGAGGCCTGCAGTTGCTTCAGCTTGCCCAAATCAATCACACGCAGGCTGTATTCCTCGTAGGCGATGCCGATGATCTCAAAACCAGAGAGTCCATGGCCGCGTAGGATTGGAGTGTTGTTGTAGCAAGCGACCTCGAAGTCCGATGAACCAGAGCCGCATGATCTTCCTGTGTCCGTGTCGACGAGCCAGAATGGGTTTGAGATGGTGAGGTTGCGGCACCTCACGACCGAGCCAGAGCAGTCTTCCCATGGCTGCTCCTGAGCACCGGCCAGCTTCACTGACATCCACCCAGCCCAAAGGAATAACACAAACCAGTAGCTTGGCGCCATTGAAGAAGATGATTTGAAAAGATTGGAGTAGGTAGGGAGGGGTGGCAGGAATGGATTGGTTGTCATGAGCTGTGCGGAGACATTGGAGATTATATGACAGAAACAACATGGTTGATGAATGAGCTTCCTTAATATTTATACGGAGAACGGGCTACTATCGCCGGAACGTTTGACCAGAAAACTGGGCCGAGCGGCGATCTGTCCACGAGTTCCCCGAATGACGAACCCTTGGATGGAAAAGTCATGGCTTCTGAATTTTCGTGGGTAATTAACACAAGTGACCGGTAAGCCATGACCATGACCTCCGTGATGTGACCGGTTGAACCAGGAATATTATGCTGGGTTGAAGCGTTTACAGTTGACAAGTAACATTACCGATTTGATAAACTGGCCCAAGGTTCAAGGACTGAAATATAGGCCCAATAGCTCTTATGTCCCAAACGCCTATTTATTTCGTACTAGCCTCTAACGGGTGCACAATGCCAATTTATAAGGTAGTGCCTGCTGCCGACTAAACATGAGACCAGACGCAACCTAGTTGCTGTTTTCTGCACTCTCACACCAGTTTCACTTGTAATCGTTCACAAGTCTACGAACCTACTAAGAGCACTACATGCCTCACAACCGAAGTTTTGAGGAATTTCCCTAATGCTATATTCATGGCCCTCTAGTCATGCCATTGCGAGTTTGACGCGCAAGTTGGCCGCGACAATGATCTCGGTTACTTTATCAGTATGCTCTTGTGGTCGGCCCAGATTCTAATCTTGGTACCCCATACACAAGTTCACACTTTGACATAGATTTATTTTAACATGTTAAAAGATGATTTGGACAGGTAAACTTACGTGCAGGTGGAAGTGGGTTCTCCCATCTCAAGAGGAAGCCATTGCTGATGAGCCGCTCGTAGTCGCTCGCGCTCGTCTCGTTGTTTGCGCCCAACACCGGCAAGATCACAGCGGGGTTGCAACCCTCTACAAAGCTCGTCTCTTCATAATTACCTTCCATCCGCACAAATATATGGCTCTCGTTACTGCACCTCATCCTCGTCTCCACCAGCTCTATGTTCGGACGTGACAACTCAGTGCAATTATACAAGATGAGCTCCAGGTTGACAGGGTCGATCCTAAACAGGGGGCCAAGCTTGTCGGAGGTGTTCCATAACCGCATTCCGCAGCTTTCGGCGGCTTCGAACAGTTTCGTCTTGCCTAGATCGACAACAAGCATACTATCCTCCTCGTATGAGATATCGATGATCCTGAAGCCATGGCTGAAGGGTATAGAGCTTGTTAGAACTGGGGTATCGTTAATACAAGCGACCTCAAAGTTCGGGGAACCACATGATCTTCCTGTCTGCAAGTCAGTTAGCCAGAATGGATCGGAGATGGTGAGGCCGCCGCATGTATTGGACAAGCCGGAGCAGCCTTCAACGTGCTCCACCGCCATGCCAACGAGTATTAGTGGTAGGCACAGAGCCCTGAAGATCCAGCAACTCGGGGACATCGGAGAAGAAGATATGCAAAGATTGGAGTGAACAAGAGGATGATTGGATAGCTGATTATGCACTTATGGGCTATATATGGGAGATGGTATGAACGTAGGAGAGAATACCTGAGTTGCAGTACGAATGATATATATATACGGGGCCGGGCAGTGAGCGGAGTACATGGAGGACGTAGGATTTGACTGGGAAACTGGGACATGCGATCTTCGTCCACGAATTGCCCCGAAATGGACAGGTAATTCAGTCGTACTTCTGGATTTTCCTGGCAAAGACCAATGACGGGCCATGACCATGAACAGTTGACTACCGTAATGCATGTGACTGGCTGGAAGTCTGAAAGGACCTTACCGTTACTACGCCTAAAGCTCAAACAGTGAAATACAGGCCCATTAGCCCATCTCTGATCGATCTCTCAATTTTTTTTAAAGGAGCAAATTTGCTCATCATGGTGCCAAAATCGCACCTAACCGACCCCGCACCAGCGTTAGCTGATAAGCAAAAGGCCTCAGCGACTCATAAAAATAGGTGGCTGCGCCGCCCTCCCCCGCCAGCGTTCACATTGCCAACCACATGTCGCCTCCGTCGAGAGCCCAAAACACCGCTCATCCTATTCCCCACTCCGCATCTCTCGCATCTAGCCTGATCCCACCGCCGATTCAAGGTTGTTTCCGGCCGCGACGTGCTCGGTCTTTCGACAAAGGAGCCGTCAGAGCAAGGGGAACTTGTAGATCGATCAACATTGACCAATTCGTGGCCTGAACCGAGGGCTGTAACCTCATCCTGACGAGCAGTTCCCGACGGGCCAACGACCAGCTAGAGGTGTATTCCGCAGCCGCTACGTCGACGTGCGGTCGTCGCGCAGCCTCGGCTACTCTGCCAGCCGCGGGCACCAACTCCGCCGCCCCCGAGTTGTTCGACGAATTCACTATGTGAGTTTATTAGATTTCTAACAATTCGATTTATTACATTTAATAATCCGGTTTGTAATATTGAATATTTTGGGTTGTTACATTTACTAATTCGCTTTGCAATACTGAATGTTTGGTTCAAATGATTTGATTTGTAGCAAACAAAATTTTGCTCCTCTAAGTTTAGGGATCAGTTAGGAACGGCTAAGTTTATATGAGCAAATATGAGAAGGTAAGGAATAAGAAGGCTTTTGCTCCTCTATTTTTTTTTTTTTTTTTTTGGAATGGGTTAGAGATGCTCTTAGTCGGTATATGTCCGAAACTAGTTATTTGCTAGCACTGAAACCCTCTGACTGGGTCAGTGAACGGTGCACGATGCCAATTTCTGTTCTAGTGGCTGCCGACTAAAGCTCAATGTTCAGACTTCAGACTAGGCAGAAAGCCACTTGCCCTTTTTTGTTCCACCAGGCAGAAGTTCCACTTGGTAATGAACGACTAATGATGCACACGTTGACACGTCTACGTACCTACTGACGCAATAAACTATTTCAGATTCATGCCACCACAACCGAAGCTTCGAGCTAGAAACCTAATACTGTACCCCATTATTCTGCTACTGGACAAGTGTACTGTCTGAGCACACGTCTACCAGTCAACTGGTGGGCATATATGTATATACATGCAACCAAACATGATGATACGGTTAGCCACCTAAATATACCGAGCCAGAAAATGGCAAGGATGTGCTTAGCTGATGTGACAATTCGGGGAAGATGCAATGTACCTAAGCAGTCAAACGAGCATGGGGCAAAAAAAAAAAAATATTTGTCTATCCGCGTCGGCACTCTACAGTCGAGACGTGCTGACTATGGCTGTAATCGTATTATGCAAGTGGCGCGACGTACTCACCGGCGCATGTCGAGCCGAGGAGCCTCCCGCCGGCGCAGAGGCACGCGAACCCCGCCGACACGTTGCTGTACCGGCACTGCCCGCCGCTGGTGATGCAGGCGTCGCAGTCCGCGATGCCGGCGCCCGCCCACTCCAGCAAGAAACCATCCTTGAGCATCCGGCCGTAGTCCGCCGCCGTCTCCGTCGCCGCCTCCGACCCCAGCGCCGGCAGGTACGCGTACGTGCACGTCCCGGCCTGTATCGGCGGCGGCGTGTCCCGGTCGTAGCTCCCTCCCAGGTACGCGTAGATGATCCTGCCGCAGCCGGTGGCGTTGACGAACCCGGGCTCCACCGGCGGCTCCGTGCCGTTGCAGTGGTAGAGGAAGCACAGCGCGCGGTTGGCGGCGCTGATCCGGAACGGGCTGAGCGCGAGGCTGGAGGACATGTTGAAGTCGGTGCGGCACACGCCGTCGTCCCCCGCGGCGACCCTGGTGTGGGACGCCACGAAGCTGCCGGCGGCGTAGTCGATGCGGAGGACGTGGACGGCGGAGCCCCGCATGGAGGCGGAGGTCGTGTTGGTGTCGTTGCCGGCGCACCAGAGCTCGAACGCCGGTGGGCCGCACGAGGGCTCCGGCGGGGGCTGGCTGGGCGCGCCGAGCCAGAACGGGTACTTCACCGTCAGGTTCCCGCATGTCGCCGGCTCACACTCGGCTTGCGCCCATTGGATAAGAACGGAGGCCATGAGCAGGAGAACGAGCATGGCCGCAGACGCCATGCGAGCAAGAATCTAGCTAGCTAGCCACCTAGCCAGGTGATCAATGGCGATGAAATGTAGGCATGGGGGACGATGTAGCTAGAAGAGATGGAGGAGGAATGGCGAAAGGGAGATGGCAATGGAGTATGCTTTGTTTGACTGGTATCCTTAAGACTTGTTTTTATCAACGGAGGTGATGATTCCTTTGACTTTGTATGACAGAGACTGAGAGATAAAGAGAAAGAAAGTTCAGGTTTATGTGGTTTAGAACCTGTGATTGCTACGGTTACGTTGCCGGCAAATTTATTTTTTAGGGCATGTCATCTCGTAAAGGTTAAGCGCCGTATATATTGACAGGATCGATCGGTCATGTGAGGCAAGTGAAAGGGCCTGTCAGTTTTGTGACGAGGGTGAGGGCAAAGTAGTCGTGGATATAGATATACAAGCATCGCCGCAGTAGAAAACTGAGCCTCGAGAGATATAGATATACTAGTATATTTTTTCTCAATGTAAAGGTCTTCCTAAACCGGGAGCAGCGTTTTGGGACATGGGTCCAGATGAACATGTTATCTAGACCACACATTGGTACGGTGAGATTTGTGCCAAAGTGTATATAACTAATATACAGCGCGCTGGTATTGTTGGGAATGGATCATTGTACATGATAATTAATGTGGTATGGGCCCACGGATCTGCCGACTCAATGCGACGGGCTGACGGCGTTACCTACGGATCGTCTCATGGAGAATACTGTCAGGGCATGCTTCGGTTGCAGTGGCTTCTTCAGCTGGACGAAAAACTTTGGCGTGGCAGCGTGACGAGCGGGACAAAGTTAGAGTGCGGTGCGGCGGCGTGCGATGTGCTTCGTCTGGCCTGAAGCAATGGCGTCTGGCAAACAGGTTATGGTGGCGAGTGTTACAAAAGTGCGAACGAATATTTAGGCGGTGCCATGTTCCGTTTTCTCTGCCACGACCCCCTTGTGTAGCGTGACGTAGCTGGACAGGTTTGCTTTGTTGTGTGTATGATGGACATGTACTCGTGGGTGTATCCATCAGGTGCAAGTCAATAGTTGGTCCCTAAACTCGTTCACCAGGGAAGTTTTGCTCTAAGAAGGTGGTAATGCTCCACGCATTCTTCGTGTCAGTAATGTCCACGCGGCGGCAGCCATGTTCTCTGTTTGTTCCTCCGACGGACATCTTGCTCTTATCCCGTGATGATATTCCCAAGTAGAACTTGGACCCGGCATGCATCGCGTAGAAACCTTGGAGACGTGTGACGTGTGCAACGCGAGGGAGTTCACCAGGCCCTAGATCGACACGCGGTCTCACTCTTACTCCCGCCGGAGGTCTCGCAATGAAAACGTCGCCCGCGTCGTCCGATTCTACCTTCTCCCCGCCAATGGCTCCGTCGCAAGGCTGCACGCATTAGTGGTGGTGCATGCGCGCTCGCCGTCCTCACACCACTGGAAAACCACCAGCTAAGGACGTCAATGGCGGCCGAGCCGCCCTCTGCTGGCACCACTGCTTGAGGAGGAATGGCGAAAGGGAGATGGCAATGGAGTATGCTTTGTTTGACTGGTATCCTTAAGACTTGTTTTTATCAACGGAGGTGATGATTCCTTTGACTTTGTATGACAGAGACTGAGAGATAAAGAGAAAGAAAGTTCAGGTTTATGTGGTTTAGAACCTGTGATTGCTACGGTTACGTTGCCGGCAAATTTATTTTTTAGGGCATGTCATCTCGTAAAGGTTAAGCGCCGTATATATTGACAGGATCGATCGGTCATGTGAGGCAAGTGAAAGGGCCTGTCAGTTTTGTGACGAGGGTGAGGGCAAAGTAGTCGTGGATATAGATATACAAGCATCGCCGCAGTAGAAAACTGAGCCTCGAGAGATATAGATATACTAGTATATTTTTTCTCAATGTAAAGGTCTTCCTAAACCGGGAGCAGCGTTTTGGGACATGGGTCCAGATGAACATGTTATCTAGACCACACATTGGTACGGTGAGATTTGTGCCAAAGTGTATATAACTAATATACAGCGCGCTGGTATTGTTGGGAATGGATCATTGTACATGATAATTAATGTGGTATGGGCCCACGGATCTGCCGACTCAATGCGACGGGCTGACGGCGTTACCTACGGATCGTCTCATGGAGAATACTGTCAGGGCATGCTTCGGTTGCAGTGGCTTCTTCAGCTGGACGAAAAACTTTGGCGTGGCAGCGTGACGAGCGGGACAAAGTTAGAGTGCGGTGCGGCGGCGTGCGATGTGCTTCGTCTGGCCTGAAGCAATGGCGTCTGGCAAACAGGTTATGGTGGCGAGTGTTACAAAAGTGCGAACGAATATTTAGGCGGTGCCATGTTCCGTTTTCTCTGCCACGACCCCCTTGTGTAGCGTGACGTAGCTGGACAGGTTTGCTTTGTTGTGTGTATGATGGACATGTACTCGTGGGTGTATCCATCAGGTGCAAGTCAATAGTTGGTCCCTAAACTCGTTCACCAGGGAAGTTTTGCTCTAAGAAGGTGGTAATGCTCCACGCATTCTTCGTGTCAGTAATGTCCACGCGGCGGCAGCCATGTTCTCTGTTTGTTCCTCCGACGGACATCTTGCTCTTATCCCGTGATGATATTCCCAAGTAGAACTTGGACCCGGCATGCATCGCGTAGAAACCTTGGAGACGTGTGACGTGTGCAACGCGAGGGAGTTCACCAGGCCCTAGATCGACACGCGGTCTCACTCTTACTCCCGCCGGAGGTCTCGCAATGAAAACGTCGCCCGCGTCGTCCGATTCTACCTTCTCCCCGCCAATGGCTCCGTCGCAAGGCTGCACGCATTAGTGGTGGTGCATGCGCGCTCGCCGTCCTCACACCACTGGAAAACCACCAGCTAAGGACGTCAATGGCGGCCGAGCCGCCCTCTGCTGGCACCACTGCTTCAACATCGACAGCGCGCCGGCCAAGGCCCAAGGTGCACTGGGCACGACGCAGACCAGGCCTTCCTCCCACGACCTTTTTTCCAGCCACGTCTTCTTCGACGCCAAGATCGCTGACCCCAGGCTCGCCCCCTCCACAACTGCGGGTCTGCGGCGACCAGACATGTACTAGCATGGGCGTGCTCTCGGTGCTCCGTGCGAGGAGATTGGAGGATTAGCAGTTGAAAAAGGTCCAGGTATTTAGCTTCACGGTACACAACCGTGTGGGCCGTCTCCACCACGTGCAAACAACTGACATGCGACTATTAATGCTGCACAGAAGTGGGCCTTGGGACTGTTCATAAAAGACATCATAAACTAGAATACATGACAGAATACTTCCTCCAGCACATATCCCCATAGTAGGCAGTGGTCTGGATATCAGGATCATTTGGACCTGAGAGCCAAATTGAATATCTAAACGAATATGAAAGTAGAGTTTGAAACTATAGAACTAATTAAATGGCACAACTAATTAGCAAGTCTGTTTGTAAGAGAAAACTAATGAACATGTCTAAGGCTATGATGTCTGACCAACCATTCCCCTTTGACTTGACCATGACATGCCACGTAGTGGTCTGTTTAGCCTTTCATCCTACCGTGCATTGCTTTTTGTAAAAGAAAAATAGTAGTATATCAAGACAAGATGGGGTCTTCTCTTTCATTTCATTTCATGTGAACCGGCTTTGATATTATTATTTTGCACAAATTGATCATGTGATGCAAGTGAAAAGCTTGTGATTTTTTTGATAAAGATAAGGCAAAGACATGGATTATTTTCTAGGTAGAACTACCTTAGACCAACTGCAAAATCCATAAAATTGCCAAAACTCGTAAAACTCCGATGGATATACGGTTTTAAGTCGGTTTCCTCCGGCGATCATACACCGGATTCTTCACTCGGCCCGTAAACAATGTACATGGGCACGTGTAATCTAACACGTACACGGTATATATAGCTTTTAATGCGGAAGATATTGGCTCAAACCCTATTTCCTCGCCGCTGCATCCACCATTCCGCCACATCCGCTACTCCTCTCCAACGAATGATTCCATCACATCTTCCTCGAGTCCAACGCAGCTACCGCTCGGTGATGTTGCACGACGACTCTTCTGGATGGAGGGGGTGTGGGGTGTGCAATCGGACAGAAGCCGGAGGCGCTACTCTGCGAAGCAGCGAAAGCTCGTGCCTCACCTCGGGCCGACGAGCACGCGGCGTGGAGGCGCTTCGAGAATGCGAAGAAGCGCCCCGTGAAGAAGTGGACGAATCGTTGCTTAACACCACCGTTGTTGCTCTACGCATTTGCATTCACCACAGAGGCGAGGTTGTCTAACTCGTTGCGCCGCCACCTTCGGTAGCCCACCCCTTCTAGGAGCTCACCCACGTCTCGGCGAAGGAGGTGGAAGAGGCGCGGCAGCTCGAGGAGGAGGACAAGCGTTGGGCCCGTACCAGGTTCGCTCCTACGAGGCGTTCCAGCGGAAGGCCGCCGTCCGTCTACTTGGTATCCCTGGGCCAATTTTTGGTCCAATAAGTCAGCGGTGGCGTAGATATTAGGTACACCATGTAGTTGTTCAATAGTGACACATACTACCCCATTTAGTGGAGCTTTTACCAAAACATCCCATTTAGGAGACTTTAAACAAAAATATGTAAATATTGGAGGGCCTCGTGCATGGATGATTATGTACAAACTTCATTAATCCATATGTTCCATTTCTCACTATCGTCTTATTATTTTTAGACCATAATCATCCCCTAACACCTTGCCTAGTGGACACACATCAGAAAACTAGGGTCCAAAACATTTAAAATGGGAAATTTGCACTCCATTCAGTGGGTAATTAGTGTCACAAATACATAATTAGAGGGTAAAAAGTGGAATTCACTCTTATTTATAAAAACTCAAAGTGAAGGTCTTCTTAATTATCAAATTAGTTCATAGATCATCCACTAATTGGCACAACTTTTAAAAATACCTCTCAAGATCAAAAAATTTATGTGGTTTCTTAACAATAAAGTTCTGCTCACAAAAGATAATTTGGTGAAATGGAATTGGCATGGATGCACTAAATGTTGTTTTTGTAATGAGCCAGAAACCATAAATCACTTATTCTTATCATGCCCATTTGCCAAAATTGTTTGGCGAATGATTTATTTTACTTTTGGTATACACCCACCTGCAAATATTACTAATATGTTTGGTAATTGGCTTAATGGGGTTCATAAATTGGATAAGAATAGAATACGGATTGGCATATCTGCTGTATGCTGGTCTATTTGGACAAACCGGAATGACATAATTTTTAACAGACAAAAGGGAACTAATTTTTTGCAGGTTATTCGGCGTGCGGCGTACTGGATTCAACAATGGGCTTTCCTTCTTCCGGAGGATCAGCGGGAGACTATGGATATTGGGTGCAACCGTCTGCTGACGGTTACTCAGGACTTCTTTTTCCAGGCTACTGGGTGGCGACACACTAGTAGGATATAAAATGGATAATTCTGTGTTTTTATTCATTTTCCGATGGTTGATACTTGTCTCAACCATCTCTGATCCGTGATGTAAACTTCTGAATATTTTTGAACCTTTCAAATAAATGAAAAGCCGTGTGCATCATATTGATGCAGAGGCTGGGCAATGCCCCATTTCGAAAAAAAACTAATTGGCACAACTAATTAGAAGATATTTCCGTGGGAAAACTAGAAGGGGTGATGGATCAGAACTGGGTCGGGATACCTGGTTTTACCGCACATTTGTTGCCAGTAAACATGTGTAATACTATTATCCTTCACTCTGTGGGACGTATGCATCGTTTTGATGCAGAGACAAGGGCTTTGTCTTCATTTAAAAAAAACTTAGGTGACTGGCTTTCACTCGTTTTAGAAGCAATATTATCCACTAATAAATCATGATTTTCTTCTGAGGTGACTACTGAATAAATCAATGAATGGACGTTTCGAGAGTTCAGACGTAGCTGTCTTGTGCCCGTTCTCTTCCAAGAAGGTGTCTTTATATTCGCAATTAATTACACGCTGACTTCGGTGGTCAGAACGATGCGTATGTTATTCTACAGTTTTAGAATTTCACACACTACTCATTTCGGCTGCTATGTACCCATGCTAATTTATACAGATTTTCCAATCAATCGATGACACTAGACCATTCGATCTAATCATGTTTATCACCAATTATTCTTGGTGAACCTGCGACCGAAAGAAGGACCGCGAGATAGTGATTGTGGTGTGTACATAGTATGCAAGCTGGACGGGCTGCAGACATTAGCACATTAAATATGTAGTGTTAATTTTATACTAGTTGTGAAGAGTTAATTATTCTGCCGTTGGCGGCCTACCTTTATTCAGGATATCTTCTGAGTGTGCGTGTGTGTTATGTTTCTTGATATTTCTTGCCTCTTCCTTTTATTAACACATTGTTAGAAGCTTTGTCTCATGATTTTTTTGGGTAGTACTTTTAGGTTCAGGTGCATCTTGCATATATAATTCAGTGACTTGGGTTTTTCTATGGTTTAATGAGCCTAATGCTTTTGCAAATAATTTATAAATGATTTTTCAAAAGAAGTAATTAGACCATAAAAAACTTATTGATTTAAGAAAAAAGTCCACTTTTGGTCCTTGAATTATAGTGGAAGTTCACTTTTGGTCCTAGAACTTTTGTTTGGTTGAAAACGGCCCTTAAACTCTAAGAATGGTTCACTTTTAATCCTTACCTCGGTTGAGCTAGGCAATTATCTGCCACGGGTGAAAGAAGACTCAAGGCGACACTGCATGAGCACAGAGGCATGACGATGTTGATAGGCAAAGCAAGCATGCCTTCAAGTGAATTGGGAGAGAGAGAGAGAGGGAGAGAGAGAGAGTGTGTGTGTGATATATCGAGCGAGAGACTGGTTCGGGGCACAAGGGTTTCTATTTTTTCATTAAGATGTTGATTTCGGCATCTCAACTAGCTTGGGCTTGGTCTAGTTTAAAAACAATTTGGTTGGTTGACTGTCTCTTCTTTCCATATCAGCGATTTTCTCAATTAAACCAAAAAAGGATGAAAAGTGAACTATTTCGAGAGTTCAAGGACCGTTCTAACCAAAGATAAATTTTAGGACGAAAAATGAACTTCCTTAAAAGTTCAAGGACGAGAAGTGGACTTTCTTCTTGATTTAAGTAGATTGTGGAATAAATTCTGAGGTCACGATGAAGCCACGGCCGTTTCTTTTTGTATATGTTTTCCTCCTCGGCTAGCCGCCTCTCATAGTTTCTTTTGCTCAAAGCATATCCACACCGTCTTACTTCTACCGCTTGTAGCCTTCCACCTCTGCCACCGTCGTCGATGTCATATGTTGGCCTATCACACTTATTTTCTTGCTGCACATCTAAAGCCTTCGCAGGTGTCAAAATGGTGAACAAATGGGGGCGGGGGGGGGGTGGGGGCACTCCGTCATCCATTGGAAGGACGTCTCCCGGCCTGTGAAGATTGGTAGTCCCGGTATGCTCACCCTTCAGCGTTTTGCCCATGTTCTCCGTCTCAGGTGGCCTAAGTAAAAATGGTTGGATCATGCCGTGGTCCGTCTCCAAGCTTCCATGTGATGCAACAAATAGCAATGTTTTGCCATTCCCTCAAGATGACCATTGAAGACGAGAATAAGGATATTTGTTTGGATGATAACTGGTTGGCAAGGGGTGCATGCCCATACAGGATCGCTTCCCACAAGAACCACTCAATATGTAGGAGTTTGTCAACAAAAAATACAACCATCTATGTCTCATGTTTGAAGCACCGCGGGAACAACTTCACAGATTCATTAATGTTGACTTTGCCAATGTTAACCTTGGCTCTAGATGGACGACGAAGTCTACTCAACGTGTGTTCAGCTTAAAAATCCTGGCTCCTCTTATCCTTCCCTAGTTTCTCTACTCCTGATATTCCTTGTGTGTACGTCGACTATAAATGCACCATGTCTTGGGTTGTCCTCCATGGCAGGATTCAAACACTGATAGGCTAGGGCTAGGGGTTGGCCCTACCTCGCAAGAATTCCCACGACTGATAGGCTAGCGGCTGGCCCCATGACCCATCTTTCCAACTATCTCTTTGTGCACTGGAGACGGGCACCCATCTTTGAAAATACTCTCCCTTCACCTCGTAGGTGTAGAAGTTGGTGCACGCCTAGTATGTGGACACTTTCACTAAGGCCCTTTCGTCAGTGGTCCACTCTTCCTTCCAAAGTTTGTGTAGCCATGATCGTCGGGGTTGACAAGAAATTGAAATGTAATCGTAGAAGACAACTTATGTACGTCATTTGGAACCGTCCGGAAGGAGAAGAGGCAAAAAAAATATTATGTAATGGCCCGTGAAGTGGTTCCTCTACTGCCCGCATATCAATGGATATCTACGGCTTCTGGATGTTATCGACCTAAGATGGTTGCTCAAGGTATCTACAACCAGGCTGGATGGTCGCATACTAGGCGATTTCAATATGGATAGATACTATATGGATATTTTTTTAGATGGTTAATTCATGTATCGACTCTGTGTGACCCGCGATAAACTACAGTTTGAAACCATAGAATAAAAAAGTTTTGTTCATCATATGATGTAGAGGCCGGGGTGCTTATCCCCATTAAAAAAATTGAAAAGGGCATTCCTATCGGCTGCTTTAAAAATGAAAGAACTGTAAACATCATGAGAAAGATTAACTAGTGCATGCGCATGACCGAGCCTAAGATATCTCCCCCCCCCCCCCCTTCATTGTATGATTTTTTATTTATGAAACTCTAAATGGTTTGATTTTTTTGAAAGAAATTAACTTTTTGAAATTCTGATTTTTTCCTTTTTCAAGCTAAAGTTTTTGCTGAAAGATTTAACCATTTTGAGCAATGAGGTTTATAAATTTTGAATCCAAAAGTTTTAAAACCCTGATAGTTGATACTAGAATTTCGGAAACTTGACAGAAAATGCAAAAGGAATTGATGTGCAAAAAATAAATAATTAATCTTGTCTGTAAGTGATAGATGACAACCATTTCCGTGATTTTTTTGATAATGAACGCTTTTATTACTCAAAACCACTGTTCAAAAAATCGTCCGATTCAACGATTAATCGCCCGATTAATCCCTATTCAGTGGTCACCGATTAGCCGATAAATTCATTTATCGTCCGATTAACTCATTTATCGCCCGATTAATCGTCCGATTTGCCTATTAATCGCTAATCGTCAGCCGACCGAGTTGAACCCGATAAGCGATTTTCTCAACATTGCTCAAAACAAGCAATTATTTCTCATGATGTTTACAGTTCTTCCATTTTTAAGCAGAAAGAATTAATCTGCATAACTATGATGCACACAGCCGTCCAAGTCTGATAGTCCACAAGTTCTAAAACGATAAAATGGTGTTGTACATATCAACCATTTCTGTGAATGGACACAAATAAGATATGCCCGTGCTTTTTGATATTTGGACTCTCAAGTGACATGTACATCCCACTTCCGCCTATGATGACCGGCCATTGCTTTGACGATCAAGATGGATTTATCTCTGCTCTTTGATATGTGCGACGTTGTGAGTTTTCAGTTTGTGTGACTAGATTTCCTCGTACAAGTAAATGAGTGTGAGTTTAGTCCTACATTGATCGTGGGAGGAGACCGAAAGATATTTATAAGGCTAAGGGTGTCCTTCCTAACAGGCTAGTCATTTTGGAAATGGCCCAAAGCCTGATATAAGTTTGCATGGTCTCTTATTGTGCTAAGTTAGTGGGTCGAGATGTTCGTGTACGAACCCAACAACTGTAACAATTGGTATCAGAGTCAGATAGCCGAATGCAAATCGCATGTATACTCAAGGTATGGTGGTGGGTTGAAAATGATGTGTTAAATGAGCTCAACGTGACCAATGTGTGGGAGATATTTGTTGGGTTTAGTTCCACATTAGGTTGAAGAAGAGTGCGAGCGATTTATAAGGGTAAAGACGTTCCCCTGACATGATAGTCTTTTGGGATGATCCAAATCCTGATGTAAACCCCTATGATCTCGGTTAAAATGAGTAGGTGGGCCAATAACTGCAGCTATAAGTAAGCGATTTATCCACCAGTAGCACATGAATATTCTTTTCCTTTGGAGCAATGGGTGTACCTGTGGATATTTCACACGTACGTAGCTATCTTTCCTTGCACTATTTTTTTTTTGTTTTTGAAGGGCCTTCAACCGAACTTCATTAAAATAAAAAAGGAGGTTTTATAAAGAGCCAACAGTGTGGTCGAAATCGGCTAAGGTAGCCGAGAGCAAAAAAGCCCAAAAACAACAGAGAAACAACCTAGACTGCCCAAGGACACTAGAAGAGGATTTAAAGGGTCAAAATACAGCCGGCTGCCCTCCTGGGCACTGATGTCCTCCAAATTCAGTTCAAAGACATGATCATCTCCATTGTACTCCCGCTGAAAAATACATCTCTCCTTTCATAACCTCCAGTGCACTAGTATGGAGATAGTGTCAAAATCGCGCCTTAGATTTTAGGTGCCTTATATGACCATTTGTTTTTTAGATAAAATTCTTTCTCTATCCACAAAATAATTTATATTTAAGTTTAGATAAATGTAAGATATTTATTTAGTGATGGAAGAAGTGTGTTAATTAGCATCTAGGCGCTGACTTTTCTGGTCAAAGTGATGGGCGCATGATTCCATACGTTACTCTAAAATTTCACCATTTTCATGCTACAGTACTGATTTCGGCTCCTACACACGTTTGCTACTAATTAATCGCTGCTTTGGCCAATCGATTGTGAGCACGAGGAATGGTCAAAACAAAATGTATAGTACGAAGTGGCAGAAGTAATGTCAGTGAGAGCAACTCACCGCACGTCGCCGGCTGCACGCTGCCGCCGGGGCACAGGCACCCGAACGCGTTGGCGCCGTCCTCGTACCGGCACCGGCCGCCGGTGGCGTTGCACGCCGCGCAGTCGCCCGGCACCGTCCACTCCAGCATGAACCCGCGCCCGACGATCCCCGGGTAGTCATCCCACGTCCTCAGCTCCGATCCGGGCAGCACCGGCACGACCGTGTGGCTGCACCCTGCCGGCTCCGCTGGCGGCGCTGGCGGCGCAGCCGGTGCAATCCCGCCGTCTCCAGGCTGGTACCTCCGTCCGGCGTACACGGACCACGTGCCAGCGCCGGGGCAGTCGAGCCGGAGCGCCTCTGCTGGCGGCGGCGGCGCGCGTGTGCAGTTGGCGCGGAAGAAGAGCTCCCAGTTGGCCGCGCTGACGGCGAGCTGCGAGAGCGCGAGGCTGGTGGACACGTTGAACCGCATGGCGCGGCAGGCGCCGCCTGAGGCGAGGCGGGCGTGGAAGGCCACGACAGTGCGGTCGCCGTAGCGGATGTCGATGAGGCGGAGGTAGGAGCCGCTGAGGGTGGGCGGCGTGGCGCCTGTAGGGTCGTCGCTGCACGTGACGCCGAACGTCGGGAAGCCGCAGCTGGACGTGTGGCGGCCGATCAGCCAGAACGGGTACTTGATGGTCAGGTTGCCGCACGCCGCCGGCGCGCAGCTCTCGTCGTCGGGCGGCTGCGGCTGCGCGGGCGAGGCGCCGGTGAGGATAAGCAGAGCCATGAACAGTAGCAGTGGACGTAGACGTAGCTCGGCGGGAGCGTGCGACTGCATTTTGTTTGATGTTGGAGCAAATGGCGAAAGGAAGAATCCTATAACTTGTGGTAGTATCTTTAAGATTGGAAAATTGGGTTGCGGCCGAAGAGAGGAGCCGACTTGTGTGACATTGGGGCGCTTGATGACGGAGGGAACAGAGTCTGGTCAGCAGTCCAATGTTGGAACTTCAGAAGATCGTTTTTGATAGATTCTCACATGGTATAATTTTCCAATTTTCTGGGATGACTTTGATGTATGCCCGCCAATCCGGGAGAGGATCAGATGCATAGTACTGTAGTTTTTTTTCTTTTCTGATGCATACGTACAGTTGACAAGATTTATGGTGGACTGAAGTGCCGGAAACCACAAGTGTAGCTCGAGCTACATGTAGCTTGTTTTTTCGAAAATATCGTAAAATAACATTTTAAAAATAAAAAATCTGAAAATAAATTTTGATGTCAATAAAGTTGTGCTCTACCATCATAAAAATTTCAACTTAAAATACTTTATAATCGAGGCTGTGACAAAAAAACGATAAAATCTGACATCTTAGATAGTGAATAATACAAACTTTCTAAACCTTAAAATATATCAAATTTTATTATTTTTACACAACCTTGATCATGTGGTATCTAGAGCTCAAATTTCTCACGTTAATAGAACCCAATATTGCCTACATCTTGATTTTTCTAAAACTTTTAAATACAATTTTTTTTAAATGAGCTACATGTACCTCATCCTATAATATAGAAAGAAATTCACACCTAGTGAAGTGCAAAACAGGAAAATAAAACGGTAATTGTAGCGTACACAAACGCTCTGCCTCGAGTGATATTGACCACATGCTGCGGTGAGATAGCCTATGGCAATGTTAAATTTTTGGTAACCGAAAATTTTCAAGTCTATCGAAATTTTAGATTTCATATAACTAATGGGATTTTGATATGATAATTTTTGGCCTAAATTAGAATTGATTTCAAGCTAGTTTGAATCTTACACGAAATAAGTGGCCCGGCTCGCGGCCCATCGGCTCAACGGGCTTTTTGGCCAGGCCGGGCCAGGTCTTGGGCCTATATTTTGAGTGTCAGACTTATTTTTGGCCCGGCCTGGCAGATGCCTAGGTATCATCCCTAGGTATCTTCCCGCCAAAAGCATTGTGTCAATGGGTCGTACTGACATGGCCCAACAAAAGGTAATTCTTTTTCATTTTCGTTTATTTTTAATTTTCTATTTTAAAACATGTTCAAAAAACTAAATTTATTTAAAAAAATGAATATTTCTTGAAATTGAACTAACATTTTTTGAATTTGAATAATTCTGAAAAATGAACATTTTTTTTAAATTGGAACATTATTTAATGCTGAACTTTTAAAAATTTGAATGTTTTAAATTTGAAAATTTTAAAAGTTGATTTTATATTTGAACATTTTATATTTGAACTTCAGTCGAGAGCGAATCACTCCCGCAACGAGCGATGAATAGATTTTGCCGCATTTGCATAATGGATTTTTTAAAATAAAAATCGATGGGAGAAGTTTTGGAAAGGTATGCATGAGTACACATTATGTGGGGACATACTTATGGCAGCCTCCTTTTCTACATATGTGGAAATCTAAACTTTGGCTATTGTTTTTTTCATGGTTACTAGTGGCAAATAGACGACTGAAGCGATCGATGGGTGGGCCAGTCCATTTAGCGATGGCTACAATAGGCGGTTTTTAGTCGGGTGTTTTATTATGTCGGTTTGGGAAGTTTCTAGAATCTTCTAGTCTGGTTCTCCCGACTTAGTGGTTTCTTCAGGTTTTAGCGGTTTTCTTTTTTTATTTTCGGCTTTTCTGTTCTTTTGTATTATCTGTTTTTTTTTCATTTTCCAAAATTTAAAATATTCAACCCCCTCTCCAAGCTTTAACCCTTGTGAATGGACGGATCTCCCGATACCTCGTCACTAACTTACGCCTTCAGTTTTGATGGTGCTGGTGGTGCGGTGTGTGTTGCATATATTTGGAGTAACAGATAGCCAAACATCTGATTTTTGGATGCCCCCTCTCTCATTATAACTACTGAAGGCTGAAACACTAGGGTTCGATCTATTTACATCATGTGGGAAGTGGTTGGAGAGCTCTCCTGGTCCATTTGGCCCGCATAAAATAATCTCTTGTGCAATGAAAAAATCGGTGGCTTACCCATGAATAATACTCCCTTCAGTCCTACGAATCTCAAGTTTATCTAGATATGGAGAGATGTATAGACATATCTTATCTACAGGTTTAACTGAAGGTGCTAGCTAGATAAGTGTCCTTGTGCTCTTTTTGTTTTTCCCAGTTTATTTAGTTGCTGCAGAATTTCGGGTGCGAGCTGTACTTTGTAACTAGGTGGTCTGGTTCTAGATGGTTTTGGTTTGTTGCTTAAACTTGTAAGAAGACTGATCTCCCAGTACTTTGTGTACGTGTTCCTTCTATATAAAAGCAGGGCCTTGGCCTATTCTTCAGAAAATAGTCTGGACGTGGCCCAATGGCCATGAGAAAGGAAGAGGAAAATTTCGGCAAGAGAACCGAACTGTTGAGGAGGAAGACAAATCCGTAAAAGGGTAGAACACTTGAGCTAACTCAAGTTGTTACTTAGGGTCTCCCGTTAGCAGTCAAATAAAGATTTTCTAGGGTAAAAAAGAGTATCTCCTAGAGACTTGGAATGCTTTCAAACATGTGTACGTCTAAAGTTGTGCAAATATGCCAATAAAGTGGCATTAGGTTTTACATGTCTGCTAGCTCGTTCCGTACTTTGATCACCTTTGAAAACCTCTCTGAGGTGGCTATAGAATCACTTCAGGAAAGAGATGAAAAATGAGAAGCAAAAGGCGAACACCATGATAATTGTCTACATCAGGCTTACCAACATGTATTGACAAGGCCAGAAAGAGTAGGTTGATTTACTTACCTTTGACCGCGTTAAGTATCTAGAATGTACTTGAGCTAAGTCTAACTTGTTGGTTGCTACTAAGATTTCCCTCTAATCGTCAAGTAACCCTTTATGGATTATGGAAAAGAGCAGCCCCACAGGCCCGGAATGCGTTCAGAGATGCAAACACACCCCAAGTTGTGAAAATATGCCAATAAAATGGCACTAGCTTTTACGTCCTTGTCGAAACTTTAGGTGGCGGCATACGAAGCATGTGCCACACACACGTTTTACTAGCATGGTCAACATTTCTATCATGCTTGACACTCTCTTTTTTGTAGCTATATAATCACTTGGGAAAGGGGACATAAAAGTACAAGAAAAATATCATCATGCGAAGTGAATGTCTACATCCACCTTACAATGTATTGACAAAACCAGTAAGAGGAGGTCCATTCATGGGCGGAGCCAGGAAAGAATTTTAGAGGGGGCAAAGATGTGCTAATTAGAGCAATTTTCTTTTTTAAGTGGGGGCAAATCACTATTTGGCATGGCATATTGCAAAGAAAGTGAAAATTAAGTGGGAGCAGCTGCCCCCCTTGGCTTACACGCTGGATCCGCCCCTGGGTCCATTTACTAATCGTTGATAGTGTCTAGATATATATTTCGCTCTTCATCAATGTGCAGATTTCAAATTATTTCAACAATTTCCTTTATTTTTTGTAAATTGTTGGCAACATTATTGAATTAATTCGCACTTATTCGTAAATTCCAAATACAAATATTCCCACATCCTCCTAAATTATTTGCGCCATTCTAGAGATCTTTCTTGGTAATTTAGTCTTCTTCTTTTCTTTTTGTAAATTTTTTGTATTCGACATGATGCCTTTTATACTTAAGGACGTGTAATTAGTCGATGGATTTATATATCCTAAGGGAGTAAGTTATTATTTGACCTAGAATCACCGTAAAACTTAGGAGTAGTGTTGGTTTGAATTACATGACATGAGAGTGCTGCTGCTATCTACATCGCCGCTGGTTAACACTTATAATTAAGTATTGTACTGTATACTCGTTTGAACTGAATAATGGGATATACGAGGTAATTTACGAAACCGGAGGATAGGCAAATGAAGATGGAAGACTGGCACATATATGAAAGCAGAAAGCGTATTGATGATCGAGTTAATTTAGTTACCGTCGTCGCAGACGATGAGTTCGGAGACGCCGTTGGCGCAGTGGCACTCGAAGAGATCGTAAGTGGTGTTGATCCGGCATCGCCCGCCGCTCTGCTTGCACGCCGTGCAGTCCCCCACCGTGTAATCCAGCAGGAACCCGCCCTTCATGAGCCGGCGGTAGTCCTTCCCGGCGGCGCCGGCGTACCCCATCACCGGCATCATGGACACCGTGCAGTTCCCTTGCACTGGCGCCCAGGCTTCGTCGGGCATGTAGCCGCCGGCAAGCCGGGCGAACGGGTTCAACACGGACTCGCTGGACGATCGAGGCGCACCCGTGCAGTTGACGGGCGCCCAGTCAGGCGGCGGCGGCCGGAGGGTGTGGGTGCAGTTGTACATGAAGAAGAGCTCCCGGTTGGCTTTGCTGATGCCGAAGGGCGCGAGGCCGAGGTCGGCGGAGACGTTGACGCTGAGCCTGTCAGCGTCGCAGGCGGAGGCGTCGGAGAGCTCGCCGTTGGCGATCTGGAAGGAGCTGGCCTCGTAGGAGATGTTGACGATCTGGTAGGCCAGGAAGGAGTTCTTGAGGGCGACCGTGCTGTTGGCGTCGCAGGTGACCTGGAAGGCCCGGTAGCCGCATTCCGGCGGGTGCGTGCCCTCCAGCCAGAACGGGTAGGCGATGCGCAGGCCGCCGCACGCCACCGGGTCGCATGCCGACGGCGAGGACGGCGTGGTGGTGTTGAGGGCGTGGGTGGGCAGGAAGATAGTTAGCAGCACTACGGCCGAGCAGAGCACGGCGGCGCGGACACGAGACGGACTCATCAAGGTGGTTGCAACTGAAAGAGAGGCTGCGTAGGGAGGGAAAGGTGATGCGTGCAAGAAGAAGAAGATCGATCACGCAGGGAGGGAAAGCGTCGCCGAATGTGTTGACGGTTCGTCGTCGCGGTGTTTGACTCGTGTGCTCTCCTGTGCAGACTGGTGCTGGAGGCTAAGCTTCGCGGGCACGCGACCAAGTGCACGCGGCGGCGCGGGCCCGTGCGGCAGTGGCCGGTGGAGTAGGTCATCGTTCTAGATTTGGGTTTGAACTCTGGACATCATTCTCGGCACCTACTACATACAAGAGGGCAAAAGGGAAAAATAACCGGTCCGTTGGTCGTTACTGAACGCCATCGACCGTGACCGCGTAATAACATACGCGTGAAATTTTTCCTCACACGCTTAAACCAGCGAGCAAAACTGCCAAGCTTTGTAAGTCTGTACACATATCTTGCCTCGTAGCGCTACAATAACTTGAGAGTTTACCGAGGAAGACCGGGCCGATCCGATGTCCTCTCTGCCAAAATAGCCGGCCGAAAATGGACTAGGCCGGGGAGATGCCTGAGTAGATAGGTTGAGTAGGTTCGCCGGTCAGAGGGGAAAGTAGATGGAGAGGAGCTCCGGATCTTGGCGGCAGCAAGATCCGCAACGTTCTAGGGTTCCTCCTTCTCGCCTTGGTGCTCCTCTGGTCGGAGCTAGGAGTGGAGGGGAGGGACACCGTCTCCTTGAATAAATATGTGCTTTGTTGGCGACCTTGTGTCGCCTGTGGTGAAGCCTCTCCTGGCCAGTCATGGTGGCGAGGGCGAGAGGCTTTGCGACGGAAGATGCTGTGCAGCGAAGCTACTCTTGACCGGCCGTGGTGGCGAGGGGGAGTGGAGAAACGGCGCGGTTTCCTCCGCATCGACAAGGTGATGGTTCTTCCCTCCTGTGGTGGGGGCTATTGGTTTAGAGCTACGGACAGTGAGGGTTCGAGTTCTTCCTCGTCTGCCAAGCTACCATGGCGGCGGTGCGAGTTGGGGGGAGGGGTTGCTTCTTATGCTTGATCCTGGAGCTCCACGACAAGGCCAGGGCGGCACTTGTTCGCGCCATCCGTATGCTGCGCCTTGTGGAATTCCCAAGCGAAGGCATAGTCTTCGACATTATCGATGGCTTACAACGCCAATGCACGCTGGGTTGATGCCAAACTTCCTATTCCTCCAGTTGCGGAGGATCATATATCTAGGCGTGGGAGTTATTGCCGGCACCAACCTAAGCGGTTTAGTCGCCAGTGGTGGTGGTGCCCGGGTGTTGGGCCCCGATGACCAGCGGTGAAGACGAAGGACCCGATCACGCTATTTGCTTATCTTTCAAGGTTGTTTTCGCAAAGTCCGAGAATTGGCTTCTAATTTTCCTTTTATTTGGGATCCTCAGTGTAAATTTGCGTCCACATCATCAGTAAAGCAATTTCTAGGCCCTTCGGGGCCTTGCCCGTGCAAAAAAAAAAAAGAAAAAAAAGAAACAGAGTGCGTATGCATACATGTATTGACTTGAATGCATGATTGCATCCAGCTTGTTGAAATCACATTCAAATAGTTGGAAGAGCTTGTTGGTGTCTCCGGCGGCAACTGTGGCCAGCCTGGGATGGTTGCCGGCGTGGGGGCCCAACCTGAATAAAGGCGGCGGTCCTAGGGTCTCTCTTGGGCGAAGATGAAGACCGACTTGTGGTTTGCTCTTCTCGATCTGGCAGGAGTGTTGAGTTCCAGAAGGCGCCGCCGGCAAATGTAACATTGCTTTTTTTGCCTGGAGTTTGTTGGATCGGTGGTATTCGGTCGTGTGCATCCATGCTTTTATTCCGGCCGTTTGGTTCTGAAGGGAGTGGCGCGAAGCTCTGGTCTATGTTGGCATCAAGAGACATTTTGGTCCATGATGCACTCAGATGAAGGGAATAACAGGAAGGCCGGAATGGAGGACTAGTTAAGGGAGGTTCAAGTCTTCGCGTTGTTGAGAGACTTGCTTGGTGTCCCGGGATCCGCAGCAGTGGTATGGAAGTGGGGGCGGCAGCACAGGTGAAGTTCAGAGTCCTACCTTTCAGGGTGAAAACCCAAGGTCTGGCCTTAACTGGTTGTGCCTGGCAATAACCTTGTTGGAGGCATTGTTTTGAGAGCGGGGACTATCTTCAGGGTGAAAATCTAAGATCTTTGGTCGGGCGACGACGGCGCTGGTGCACCGTTTTTTTCTTGGAGGCGTCGTTTTTGGAGATTCTATATTTCAGGTGTTGTCTCGGTGGTGGTTGTATTGCTGTTGCTAAGCCTAGGATGCTATAGCGGGACTATTGTTTCTTAGTTTTCTTTTCTTTTTTTGGCTGTATGCATCCGTACTGCCATTATGGTGTTGCGTTGTTGCAGAGGCTAGGTGTAATTGGTATCTTTTGATATTAATATATTCCCTTTATCGAAAAGCTAAAAACTACTCTTCTATCTAACACTATTTAGTTTCTAGAGAAATCCAAATTTAGATGAACTTAAAATATCATTGATGGGACTGAGAGACTAGGATACAACATTTGACTCCATCTGAAATACACCCAAATAAGCATGAGTACATTCTTATTTTGCATATACTAAATGCCTGATAAACTTCGTCCTCAGCTAAGTATAGCAGAAGATCAAAATGCGATGCAAGAAAACATGAGTGCTAAACAGATAAGATACGAGACTAAAATGTAGGCAAACAAAATGTTGTACAGAATTGCAATGACCTAGTAGCGTGTTTGAACAGAAAGAAGAATGTCTTGCATGCGTACCTGAAGATTTCGGCCCCGCCCATGAAGCAGAATTCGCGGCAGTCCTGAAGCACGTGAACGCCCACGGCTCGCTCGCCGCCGTCCGCCGGTGGCCGCACATGCCCCCGCCCTTCTCGCATCCCCCGCACTCCCCTCCGGTCGCCGGTTTCCAGCTGAGCTCGAAGCCCATGTTCAGCGCCGGGACAACGGCGTCGAGCGGGCCCGGCGCGGCTGCCGTCTCGCCCGTCCTGCTGCCGAGCAGGGACCTCCTGAGCACGGGGATGCCGACGACGTCCTGGCACGCCCCGGCGAGCCCGTGCGCCGGCATGAGGTCGTCGTCGTCGCGGAAGACGTACGAGTGGTGGCGGCCGTCGCCCTCGAGGCACGCGACGAGGTGCCCGGCCGGGACGCCAACCACAAAGGAGCAGTGGATGAAGAAAGTGAGGTTGGCGTCCCTGGCCGTGAGCGAGAGCGCGCCGGTGGCCGGGAGCGTGAGGTTGCGTCCGGCGACCAGCGGGCAGGTGTTGGAGTGGGAGAAGACGCCGAGGTCGAAGAGGGAGACGGTTCTGTCGCCGTACTGGATGTGGGTCACTGCGTAGTCGCCCGACGGCAACGGAAGCACCGGCGAGTCGCGCCGGCACTCGAGGCGCAAGCCCGGGTATCCGCAGTGGGACGAGGCGTTGGTGGTGCCGTCGCCGCCGTCGATCCAGAACGGATACCTGACGTCCACGGCATGGCCGCAGCGGTAGGACGGGCAGCCTGCCGGCGTGGTGGTGGTGTTTGGGACCGTCGTCTCCGTGGCCGCGGTGCCGGCGACAATGGCAGAGAGGAGGAGGAGGAGGTGGACAGGATAGACTGGCGACGGCGCCATTGCTCCACCGGCGAAAGTGCGAGCGGTGCACAGTGACGCGCGCGTGGCTTTGCGAAGCGTCGGTGCGCGGGATCATGCGTAATTGCAAGCTGCGAAACTGCGCGCGCGGGTGACTGACTCCTGGTCATGGTGTCGAGGATGGTTCATCCAAGATGTGTGAATGTAGTTCCTGAAATCCTGTAAATATACCAGTTATTGAACAGATTGGGCTGAGTAAATTAATTTGCTACAAACGTGCCATCAATTTCGCCGAACCGCACCACACAGAGCTGTAATATGCACACAATCATGTGTCCATGTTAACAAGGTTCACGCGCGGCTCATTTGCACTTGCTTTTTTACATGCACTACATCGTCACACGCTTGCATATGTAAAATTCACACATTATTCTATTACTAGCAAAAGTGCCCGTGCGTTGCATCGGAAAAAACGAATGGTCAAACGCTTTATGAAACCATCTATGTTGACACTTCTCATATTTGTTACCATGGTTGATGGTGGTTATGTTCTATCCTATTCACGATGAATGTAATCATGCCTAGCTAAATTAGATCTAATCGGTCGCTTGGAAATGAAGCGGAGGACGATAGCATAAGAATCTAGTCAAAGAATTAGTACCACCTTTGCTGCCAAGCCTATTGTTTTTTCATGATGTACAGGATAGACGAACATAAACAATGACATATAAAACTAAACGGACACAATGTCCTCATTTTTGAATAATCATTTATTGAGTAGTCATTTATTTGAAATGATTTTTTATTAAATAGTCATTTATTTGATTTGAATAGTCATTTATTCGATTACCACCTTACGTTGCTACGGAATGACTTTTTATTGAATAGTCATTTATTTGATTGCCTCACATAACTCGGTGACGCTTGTGCTCCCGCGACGAATAATGCCTCCATGGTCGTCACAGGTAGTCACACCCTTCTCTCCCGCATCCATGACCAATGTCCTAATTTTCGCATGAGTCGCCCTTAACACATCTGCATTCTAGAGATGCACAAAGTAAGATCTCCTTGTGTAGATGCCGCATGTTGCTAACCATTTTGAGAAGCATAGATATACTCCCTCCGTTCCATCAAAGGTTTCTGAAATATGTCAAAATCTAATGCATTTGCAAGTAGAAACTCCAGCAAAACAATAGTTTGTACGTATGAGGGCAGTAGGTGTCTTGCACGGCGTCAGCCTTGTCGATCTGGCAATATGTATAACCACTTGTTTTTATGATGTGAAGAATCATCCTAACAAAAAGAGGCTGAGCGTGATATTATCCATCATCAAGATCCATTACAGACTCCATCAGATACACCAAAATTGCGTATTCCATCTCCTAGCTTCCACGCATATACCGCCACGGTTTGGCAGCTTCCTGGTGCATATGCTAGATCTTTCCCTTTCTATCCGTCATTTACACGCATTGAAAAGTTTTATGAAAAAAATAGGGCCTGTCGGCCCAGCCAGACCAGATTATCTCACCTTTGTCTTGGCCCAGCTAAGCCCCGAGCGGGCGGACGGACACCACCCAAATCGCTGGCTAATCCAGAGTCCCAATCCACGAAGCAGGCTCTCTCTCATTCCCCACTCGTGGTCCTCTGCCCTTCCACTCGGCCATGGGGATGGGGGCGCGCGCGCTCGGCTCCGTCGCCTCCACCTCATGTGCCGCAAGGAAGCCCCTCCACACCAGAGGCCTCATAGCGGTTGTGCCGGTCAACGCCTCCCCCCGTCTTCCCCATCACTCGCGTCGGGATCTCCGGGCGGAATACCCAAATTGGTCTGATCCTTTCATTCCTCATGCCACCATCAACAGCGTGAAATTCCTCTTTTAATCCCGCTCCAGCATTCCCACCGTACAATTCCTTCATGTAGCCGTTCAGCATGAGGTTGTTCCAAGGGTCAAATTCCTCTTTTAATCCCGCTCCCGCACTTGCCTACATATTTGCTCGTTTCAAAACAACAAATTCACGCATATAAACTGGTGAGAGTCGGTTTATGTGAGCGATGTGGGACTATTTCAACGCTAAAACAAAGCATCCTCTCTATTTTCTACAAAAGATCCGACGAAACAGACCTGAAAAGCCTGGATTTGGGCTAGGGAGGCCCGTGAGCGGTTATGTTTTACTCACGCGGGACCTCGCGTGGGACAGCCCGTGAGCGTCGGAAGTAGGGGAGGGATTCGTGGCTGTCGAGAAGCAACGGGGGAGGGGATTCTGCTCGGAGGATGAACCGGTACCGGTGGCAATCTGACGTATTATGCGTTTTGGTGGGAGGGCAAAACGGTCCTAAAAAAAAACGTTGACGAAACTTTTTGGCAGAAACCTTAGCTCCTTTATTATTAGGTATAGATAAACATAAGGCACAAGTGCCCAACTTTAGATTAATAAAGCTCAAACGGTCAAGGTTTGATACAAGGTGCTAACCCACTTACAACACACCGAACATCAACAACAAAAACCGAACACCAACAACAAAAGATAAAAAAAAAGAAACACAAGTCGATGTCGAAGCCTCCCCGCGAAGCCACCAGGGAAGAAGCAGCCCAGGTTCGAGGGAACCACCTGCTGCTTTGAGCGATATCGTCGTCTACATCACATGTTGGGATAGGGTGTAGCACCAGCCATTTCCAACTCCGAAGAGGGATCTCTCCCCTCTTGTCCTAGATCAAAGGACGCCGAACCATCAGACGTCGACTGCGCTCCCCTGAGCTATGGAGAATGCCAACCACAAGGCCAACCTGGTCAGAACCCGATACACCTCGTTGAAGCTGACGAAACCACCGGGATTGAACTGCCACCCACCGAAGGAGCCGCCACGAAGAACACAAGCAGGGGCAAAGATCGCTGACAAAGAAGCCACCTACCACCTTAGACGCCCTCAATCGACAACCACCATTCCCCAAGCGACGCTCCCATGGCGCTGTCATCTCCCAGTCCAATGGACTGTAGGTTTTTACCGAGGAACACGACTGAGGTAGGGAGAAACAGGGCCTCAGCAGCCCCTCAAGAGGAAGCACGTCACCCTCGGGCCATCGCCACTGCCGTGGTTGGTCTAGCCGACCAGGGATTTCTCCTAGTCAAGGTCTCACACCACCACCCCCAAAGACGTCCCCGGATCAAGCGCAGGAGCCGGCGACCACCTCTGGTGGGGATGAGACAACAAGAGGGGAAAAGGTATACCTTCAGATGTTGCGGAGATGGGCGCCGAAGCACCCGCCACGCCACGACCGCCACCCACCGCCGCCTTGACACCCACGCAGCCAAGGGCGATGGCGCACGCCCGCAGACTCCACTAGCTGCCGTAGTTGACATCGCCACGCCACCCGAGGCCGCTGCCCCGTCGCCCAAAAGAACCTACCAGTAGAAGCCACGCTGCCGATGTCGCCTACCGCGAGGAAGAAGCCACACCGCCAAGCTCGGCCGCCTCCACCACAAGGAACTGCCTCGTCGCGGTGCACCGGCCCGCCGTGTGAGGAGCCGCCAATTCGTCGCTTCAGATCTCCGTTGTCAGAATGGAAGAGCCCCACGTCGCCATTTGACGAGCAGGATCTCGAGGTCCGTCGCCACCGACACCGCACGGGCTTTGCCGGCGGCTCACGCCGACGGTGGGCACAGGGGGGGAGGAGAGTGGTTCGGGCTACGGTTTGGGCCGCCCTCCCATCGCCCGCAGGGACCGACAGGACGGGCTGAACCGTTTTTTCGCATGCTCTCCCTTCCTAACACATCATTCTTCTTATCTCTGAACATTTGATCAGAGAGATAATGGCTTTTGTACATTTATTAACTATCCATATAGTATTTGCTTGAGCAATATTATAAGGCTCCACTGACTGTGTCGATCTCACGGGTAAAGGTACATACACATTATTAAAGGGAAGCCTACGTGTGCATGGAATCCGTTCTACTCCCTCCGTTCGGTTATATAAGACGTTTAAGCATTTTTGTTAGTTCACTCAATTTTGTTTGTATTTAGTCTATTTTTAGTGTAAAGGTTCACTTATGTTGGTATGTATCTAGTCCATTTAAAAATTATCTAAGCAATCTTATATTAGTGAACACAGGGAGTACAAGAAGTCCTATCGCCAGACTAGGGCTTGCCACATAACGTTTGTTCAACAGTTATGTATCCTTGGAGCTGTGTTTTTTCTTAACGAACTATTCCCTCTTTTTCATATTAATTATCGCTGATTTAGATGCATCAAGACACATTTTACGTATAGTATGACAACTAATACGGAACAGAGGAAGTAGATTGCGATATGTCATATATGGCTGAGGCCTGAAGTACAACCAGGGTTTGGTCTAGTGCTTCAATGTGTGGTAACAGCTATTGCAAAGAGTTAGGGTTCCTGACTTTGAGTGGCGCTCTAGGTTTCTATTGTTTCGGTGCAACAACTTGATGAAGCACCAGGTAGTGACCGTTGTGATGGTTTAAGAGAAAAGCATATGCCCTGCAATAGCTAGAATCTTGGTGCGCCTGTAAATAGGAGCTGAACTCCATGGAGTAGTGTTTGTTATTTTTGACTTTAATGAATTCTAGATGTGAGATCTATTTTCTTGTCAGGCAAACTTTTCCTCTCTCTTGGGTTCTTGAGCAATCCTTTCAGAGTAAAAGAGTAAGCATATTTGAGCACCAACCAAGGGAACGTTCTAGTCTTGGAGATATTGGAAGGTATAATAGCTGCCCCCCCATGGGGGCTTCACAGAGATTAGAGCCTCTCAGCCCTAGGATGGTGCCTGGCAAAGAATCTTGACCGTTCACCTTTTTCACCGCGTAGTATAAAACCGTCCAGGCTCGCTGTGAAACCCTAGCCAGCCGCCGCCCGCAATCCCCAATCCCGTCGCGACCGATTCGCCTCCTCCCCTCCACCTTCTTCCTCGCGCGCGACGGTTGATGGTGCTGCTCAGCCTCCACCGCATCCACTCCTCGGGCCAGCAGGGGCGAGAAGGCGCTGCCTCCAACCCCCGCGTCCATCCATCTCCTCTCTCTCCCACGCCTCTCCCTCTTCTCTCCTGCGGCGCTCCCTCTCAGTCCCCTCCGCGGGAGTGCTGCCGCCGGTGGAGCGTGGCTCAAGCGCGCGGGAGCAGGGCCGACGGTGGAGTGCGGCGCGAGGGCGCGGGAGCGGCGCCGCCAGTGGAGCACGGCCCGCGGAGGCGGTCGCCCTCACGGCCAGTGGCATAGCAGGCTGCGCTTCTCCATCTCGTCTTCGTCAATCCGCCCGTGGCGAGGGATGGAGCTCGCCGGGTGGCTCAGGCCTCCTGGGGGTGAAGCGGGGAGAAGGAAGATGAGGGTATGATCTCCGTTCTCCTCATGCCGCTAGCCTTCACCAGCAGGCTAGGCTACATGAGGGTCGTGATCTTGCGTGTTGAGTGATCCTCCTTTCTCTCCCTATCTCAGAAACATGCATTTGTTCTTGATTTTTCTATCTGGCTCTGTTTCAGGTTACGAACAAATAGGGGAACCAAATTTTATGGTCGGTCTCTAGGAAAATTCGACAAATGGAATACAGAGGATATGATTTGGGTACTTCTAACTTGAACACATCTTATGTTTGCATCTGATCAGGCAAGTTTCCTTCTCTGGTTCTAATTATGCTCTTAAAATCTATTAGGATGCAAGGTCCAGGGTGGTTTAGGATGTTGGCGATTGAGTATATGCTCCCTAAAGCTTGTGACGCCCGATCTGACCCCTCCTCGCTTTCACATGCATGGCATTCAGGACAGCAAGGTATGACAAGTTTGGTCCATGTGGTTTGCAGAATACTTTTTTTAGAGAAGCTGGGCAAAGGATGAAAAAGCACCGAAAGTATTTTCCACCTTAACTAATGCTACGGTACCTTGTGGTTCATCGTAAATTAATGATCGTTATGCTTTAAAATGCAGTCGGGTCTTCAAAGGTTGAAAGACTTTCCCAGATCATTTCGGTTTGCCCTTTGTGTTGAGGGTACAAGATATACTCCAGCAAAACTTCAAACAGGATTTGACAGCATCTAGATATGTGCTGATTCCACGAACAAAGGTATTTGACTTGTTTCTTCTGAGCTGAAATGTGGTAGCGTTGAATACTAATTGAGTCAGTTCGGCTGAGTTGTAAAGTATTATATTAGACAGCAGTTTTGCAACTAATGGTTAGTTGCCATGGTCGATAAATGCAAGATATTAGCAGCAGCTTTGAAGGCTTATGGAAGAAGAAATATCTCTCTTGAATCTGCTTGATTATTCTCTTTCTAATGCCTGTAGTTTATCACTGATCAGTTTTCCTAATGAAGTAACAATAATATCAGTACTCCCAAAATGGCAGATTGATGGCAAGAAGAATAATTTTTATGGACAGAACCTTTGCTATATGGCCAAGCTATCCCTCAATCACAGAACAGTTTGATCTCACTAGATCAAAGCTCTCTCGAGCGACTTGGTGATGGCAGGTAGTCTCTTTCGACTGTTCACATGCTTTGTCGTTGAGTTTCTCTCACTCTCCATACATTACCAGGAGTTGCAGGTATGAGACTTCTATTTTTGAGGTTCAGCCTTCTGATTATTGATTCTTCTATTGATTCTATATTAAGGTCTCAGCTCAGCTGCGTGTAGCATTTCACTGTAATCCACTTTTTCAGTACCAATGATCAGTTCAGCAGAGATGAACATAATATTGAGAAAACTGGGAGCTACATGCTAACAGTGAGCTTAAAATATTTATGTTCTCTGTACCCATGTCCCCCTCGGCTGTTTTTGGACTACTACGCAATAAGTGATTTGTGCTTGCTTTTAGTCCCATTTAGTGTTTCAGATGTAGCTTGATTTACATTTCCGGCCTTCTTATATGTCTGATCTAGATTGATCTCTATACTGCTTTACTTTGTTTTGATGTAGCTAGGAAGGGTTCTGTGAGCGTCATGAAGAGAAAACTTAATGCTTGCACAATGTCTTCTGAATACGGCTCATAAATGTAGAGATAACTTAATCTACTTTGTGTTTGCTGGGCAATGAGTGTAGACTTTGTAAATCACTAGCCAATGACAGCAGGGTGTAGATGGATTCTAGGATGGTGGCGAGGGAGAATTGTTTCAGTTGGAAGGTAGTCTGAGATGCTCATTAATTAATTTCTCCTTGCAGGTTAACCTTCGATGTTATTTCCCTTCTACGACACAATGTCTACAAGTTACTTAAACGCCTTAATGGTTTCAGATATGATTTGTGCCTAATAATCGAGCTGCCTTTGTGAAATTGATGGTTGTTACTTGTGAGCTCTTGCAGACTGCTGATCAGTTTTTTTTGCATTCAAAGTTCCCATGCGAATTAACAAGCTAAATATCCTGTCAATTCAAAAAGATTTAGTTCCATCTGTTCATGTTCTTATTTGATATAAAAAGGAGCTTGAAATAAAAGATTTTGTACAGAATGAAATCCAATCCCAGAAGTTAGAACAGTTGATGAGAGGAAAACATGTGAAATTGTTCAACTGACATTGTCAAAGCTCTGTGTGCGGCTGAACCTCCTATATGTGAGTTTCTTCTAACCGATGCTGCTACGTTGCTTTTATGTAGAACAACTTATCAAGTTCCTGAGCAATATCCGGTACACAAAGAGAAAAACATAGCAATTGTCATACAAGATATATTTTTGGAATGATTAGTATTGACGCTGCAGAAGCATTTCCTTAAATTTTATAGACTTCACATGGAGTTGATGATTATGCTACCAGCCTGATATGATACATCATACAACCCCATTATGTAGTTGTATCTTTCACGGTTCCTGGTTTGACGTTGTTCCCTTTTGAAAGTAGCTATTGTTGTGGTGTCGAGGCAGTAGAGTACGAAAGCAAGGCCTACGATGTCTACTACCCCTGCATCTGGGTTGTTGCTACAGCGAGAGAGCTCCTAGGCCTAATGGTGCAACAATTGAGATTTTAGCCTATTTCTTGGTTTCTTCTCTGCTGCGATTTTACCCCAGTTCTTTCCTTTTTTTAGTTCTTATGTTCGATTCTTTTGTTTTTACTGTGCTTCCATTCACTGATTTATTTTCCTTTTCATCCTTTTCTGCGTGCTTTTTCAATTTCTACTTTCTCACATGATCCAAAGTTGCTTCTTTTGCATTTTACTTGACATGGTTGATTTGTTCCATTTTCTTTGCAGGTTGTTGTCTTGCTGGAGATTGTTGCCCGAGAGCTTAGCGGGTGGTATCTTTACGCTTTTGCTAGATTTAGGATCCTGCCTTATTGCCGGTATGCGTTAGGCCTTGATTTAGGATCTTTACGCTCTTATGCTCATGTGAAATACATCTTATGTTGGTATTTATTTCCATCTTTCTGTTATAACTTCCTTGCCCACTTCCTATCACTGCCATACATATACCAGTCTTCTCGTTTGTTTGATTTTTCCAAAATCAATCTGTACTTGTTTTGTGAATGGCCATGAAAATGCAGCTATTTATATACTGACTGCAGTGGAGGTTTATCTGAAATAGTGTGTATGCATACATGATTTGTGTTCTTTTTTTGCTGGAGCATTTGCTATTATGCACATACGTTGGTGGTTAATTAAAGCTATAGATTAACTCACGCATGGTCTATGACTTATTAACATGTATCATTGCTCAACCTGTTGCTCTTCAATGATGTCAAACGGTTTTCTCTATATAGCCTGTCATGTTTGTGTCTCTTTAATTTTCACCATTTCCCATGTGACGCGTGAAAAATTTCTTATAGCATAAGGTCTTGTTTTTGCTGGCTAAAATTCAGCCTTCTTGGTAGTTTGGATGGATAAAGTTCCTATGTTGATTCAAGTCTTGAATAAAACGTTTGTAGCCGCAGACTGCTGAGATAGAGAAACCTCGGGCTGATGTACCGTCCAAGAAGAAGGCAGTACTCCGACGGTCATCCAAAAGCTTATGAGGTGTAATCATCGGTACTTAAACTAAGATCGCTTCTTCTGTTGTTTCCATGTAGGTTATCATGCCATTTATGGATGATGTTTGGTCTTAGGCTACGTGTAGTAAGTAATGGACACCTCTGCTGACAAACTTAGTGAGAACCTTGTGTGTATGTACATATTGTTATTTCAGAACCATATGATCAGTTTAACTCCATTTGGTTCTCCGCTATGTACTCTATGTCTTCTAGATGGTTTTAGTACTTGTGTTTAAAACATTCACGGTATTCAGGTCACACTATGTTTAATGCTTTCTCTCTTCTAGCCAAAACTATTCTTGCTTAATTACAATTTTATAACTTGAATGGAATAACGACGGCTCATGGTTTCTAGGAAAACCCATTTGTTTATATTGGATAAATTTTCAGAACTTCACATGACTAATTTTATGAGTCTCAACATGATACGAACTCCATCAGCTGTGAACCTGGGAGCTCATATACATCAGATGTATTCACAAGGTTGTGCTACATAATCTGATTTCAGAATGCAGTTACATGTAAAGGTCTATCCTTATTGACATTCGTCAACAATCTTAGTCAACGTACTATGCATCTTTATATAAAACTTGCAGTGGTATGAGTTCCACGGGATCGTGCGCCAAGGCGCACATTTAAATCTAGTACTTATTAATCATGGACCCTGCTACCCGGCTGCGCCGCACGGAAGCTATCTCTGTGCGACGGATATCTCCACATGCATTTCTTTCGCATGCCACACTAAACAAAGCTAGACGTGCATGCAAAACCGAAGTGCAAGTACACGTGATCAAACAAAAAGCTCCTTTTTTTACTCTCTCATGTATCTGGCGTACTTGTACGGTGATATCACAATGATTCCTTTGAATTCAAACTTTTAAAAAGTTTCATCTCTTAAACCATTCACTTCATTAATGATTTGATTTCACCGTTAGCTTCCTTGCGTCAAGATCTTCGAAACTAAATCTCATTTTATACGGTTTCGACAATATTTTTTTATTAGTAATTACCAGATTGCCATCACATAGCTAACAGATCATGTACTACTAAGTTATCAGATTAAAAAAAGAAGCGTGTACTTAAGATTATGCAAAACCTAGTGACTGATTACATAGGTGACATTATCATGTTCAATATTGCTTTATTAACTTACTGTTTTCAGTTACTAATTTAACCTAGCATGATTATCAGATTAACCTAGTGCGGACTATTCAAGAGTATCATCCCAGATATCTTGTACCAGAATCTTCTCTTTCTTAATAGATGGCCCCATTTTGCTGGTCTCACAGCGAGCCACGTCACCTGATTAACAATTTTTACCCTCTACGTATTGTTCCCAGCCGTACGCCACGATTTTTCTCTCCATACCGACACGGCAGAAGCCCTTCCTCGCCAGATCCACGCGCCTGGACCTACGTTCAGTTGCGATAAAAAGAAAAGCGGCCGGCCGACTCTATTCCTCTTCCTCGCGTACTCTCCTCTCTCCATAGATCTCTCCCCCACCATGCTACAAATGCTCATGAACCGTGCCATATGCCCACCATTCATCTGCCATGATTGCCCTGTAATTGCAGAAGAAACTGCTGCCCTAAACTGATCCGGCACCACCTCCATCTTTAAAAAGCTTACTCTATTCCAATTGAGTTCCAGCGCGGCCGCCTCCTCACGTCCATCTCTGCAATTGTAATCCACCAGGTAGCTGTGTGCTCAAGGTTCTCCTCCCCTCTTTTGTTTTATTCCCTCACTAATATTGGTCAATTTGTCAGGTTGTTCCCCGCTCCAGATCTGATCGACATTTTGCCTCCTCCGATTTGGTTGGATTTTCATTGGATTATGTGTGTTACTCACTCAAGCCTCCACTGAATTGGTGCGATTACAATTGGATTCTGGGTGCTGGCCTCAACGGGGGTAACAGCCCACTCCCCATCCTAATTCTTCCTTCCTTTTTTACAACCCCTAGATCCCTTATTATACCTTACCACTCATCTTCGGCTCAAGATTTTGCCTACTCCAACATCACGCCTTCCGGATTTCTGCTCAAAGTTATACACCTGCACTGTTTGATCTGCTGCTACCTCGGGATCTCCGGTTTTCTTGGGATTTATTTCAGATTCATTGGGATTTCTTCCATCCTCAGTTTGGTCGCCCGATGTTAATTGACCTCGATTCACTTACCATCTGTTGTTCGTCATCCACACTACACACTGCCTTCTTCCATAGGTACACATACTGTAATCTTCTCTTAATTTTAATTTACATTTGCTGAGCATCTGCACTTTCTAATTTCCTAATCATACTGTACAAATTTATTGGTTACCCTCCGTCAAATTCATGTGTTCAAACATATTACCTGCGGACCACACCAATAGTACCTGTTTCTTTTCAATTTGCCTCTGTCCCTTTGCAAAGATTTTATCTTGCTTTTTCTGAAAAAATAACAAATTAAAACATTCAATCTTCAGGGACTATGTTTGAACCCTTAACCTTGGGGGACCACGTCATTCATTCAAACATTGTGGTTCTTTATTTTGGTATGAAGAATGTCTACAAAGAGAGAAATACTTCTGATCCAAGTTTTAGTGTTTTAGTGTGCTTCGGTATCATGCCAGCATCGGCGAGGTAAACTGGGTCTGCAAAAAGCACATTCATTTCCTCCCTTGAGTCCAAAAATAAACCCTCTATGACCATGTAAGTTTTTGTATTCTGTTCCTCTAACCGTTTTGTGTGGTTAAAACAACTTTTCCCATACTGGATTGCATCTGAACAGATTGACTTTTAGTGTTCGCACAATGCCCTCTTGAGATTATGGAACGCAAGAAGTAATATGCTAAGACATTGTTTTTGATTAATTTTTTAGGAAGTTTATGCCAGCATTCTGAGCAGGTGTGCATATCTGTAATTCATTCACGATAAGGCTCCTTAATCGTTCTTCTACTTGCATAAATATAGAATCATTGTACATATCTCTGTTAGAACTGCTGTGGACATTTTTTCTCCATTGTCTTGCCTGTAAAATGTAGAATCACACTCATGTATTTTACTTTATATGTTCTGTTATTTACTTCCTTGATTGCAGAATCAGAGGTGTTGCTTTTGAGTGATTAACCAGCTGGCCCATCTGTAAGTGGTTTTGTTTTGGCCATCTTTTCAACTATTTTCACTCTAATATTTCTATTAACAATTTTTATTTCAGTTTTGGTATTAGATTACACACTAATGGACTCGATGCGTACTTTGCGTACTTCGCAATTAGATTACAGTTAATTACTTTTACATGAACGACTATTCTTTGTGTTTTTCTGTAGGAAGTACCGAGAGACTTTTTTTACATTTGATTGAGACCCAGCAGGCTTCATGCTCAAACTATCACATTCTTTTATCAATGTTAGCATTTCAGTGATTGTAAATGGATGGATCTGAATTCAAATCATTTTTTGTGAATGTTAACATTTTATTGATTTTAAATGAATGTATTGGTTACAAAATATTTTAATGCCCTCAGTACATCTGAAATCCCTAAATTTGTTCATTGAAATACACAGGATACTCACTTCTGCTATTCTATAGATTGAATATATTGGTGAATCCTATTTATCAATCACAAAATATGTATGTGCCAACTATAATCCTTATATTCCCCCTTTCTTTTCATATTATTCTGCTCTTTCAATGTATTTGTCTAACCAAACGAGTTAACTCAAGTTGTATATATAATTTTATTTTCTAAATTTCCGCGGCAACGTGCGGGGTATCATCTAGTTTTTAAAATGATAGTCACCAGATTATTCTCTGATGGTCTCCAGATTATCCAAACAGGAGCTACCAAATTAATTGATCACAATTAACAGGTTACCCCTAGAAGTATATAATTTACAATTACTAGATTAATTAGTCTCAGTTATCAGATTATCCCAGCAGTAGCTAACAGATAAAATTAGTCACAATTAGCAGATAAATCTAGGGGCAGCCACTGGTCACACACTCACAAGTCGTCACAATTACCGGGTTATCCCAAGCAGCTACCAGATTAATAGCCACAACTATCAGGTTATCACAACAGTAGCTATCAGATTGAGAACAGGTACAGGAACAGGTACACTCAAACTTGACCTGTAGCCTAAATGCGAGCTCGTGCTTGCTCTGCAGCGTCCGGTAGCTGACGAGCTCATAGTCGTGTGCTCCCTGATGACGACGGGTCCAGCAAGCGGCGCAAATCGTCCCTACCTTCCTGAGCAGCACCTCCTCCACCTCGGCGGCGACGGCGGCCCGTTCGTGCGCGGCCTCAACCACCACACGTGGTGCTGCTACCGAAGAGCCTCCACTAGCCGGCAATGGCGTGGCCTCAACCTCCACATGCGGTGCTGCTCCCTCGGTGTCCCCACAGGCGACATCGACTTGTTCCCACGACGCCTCCACTACGACAGCGACGTGCTCTCACGGCGCCCCGACCGGGGTCGGGGGAGTTGCTCCCGCGGCACCCCAACCAGCGACGGCGGCGCTGCTCCCGCAGCACCACCGCCGGTGACGGCCGCGCTGCCATCGCGGCACCACGCACACGCCTTCATCAGCTCGTGTGCGGCCGCCTCCCACACGATTCCCGACATCGGCCTCCTCCTCGCGTCGCTGGCTGATTCTCCGCACAATGCTTGGTGGCGCACGGCACACCTCGCAGTATGCTTGTCGCCGGCCGCCTAGCGCTAGGCCACAAACACCTCTTCCTCGCACGCATGTCTCGATGCGCTCGTTGGCGTTGGAGGCCTCCCGATGTGTGCTCGCCGGCGACGACCTCCCCGCCGCCCGACGCGTCCTCCGCGGCGGTGGCTCCACCGGCCGATGCTTGCTAGCAGGCGGCGGCCTCCCCGACGCATGCTCCGCGGCGTAGGCCTCGCCCGACTCGTGCTCTGCGGCGGCAGCCTCCCCCGATGCTTGCTCGCCGGCGGCCCAACGATGCATGCTCCGCGGAGGCCTCCTCAAAGCTGCTCGGTGACGGATGCCTCCGCGCCCTCCGCGGCGGCCCAACGACTGGTGCCTCCTCCTCCTGCACTTCGGCGGCGGCCCAGGGGACGCCTCCCTGAGCTTGTGACCGGCGCTGCTCCTAGCTCTCGCCGTGGCGGTCGTCGCTTTCCTGTGGAAGATTATGTGTGGTGGACAAATAGCTGGGAACAGATAACAGATAAAGGTAGACACGCCCCGCCCTTAAGGGGACACGCGATTTTCTTTCGCGAATCTCCACGTGCCGCCGCACAGAAAGAGACGCGTGCGGCGCTTGTGCGTATATTTTCCCATTAATCATTCCCTAAGCTAGCTAGACATTCTTGCTGAGCACCCAAATATGTGGATTAACCGCAATAAGTTCATGAAGGTTCAATGATCACCACAAGATCAACCTCAAGATATTGAGCTATGTTCGGGCAAACTTGAGCAAGTGGAGAACATGGCTAAGTCCTATGACATGGGTACATGTGGGCAATTTTGACAAAAATAACCCTTACGCGAAAGAAATTTGAGAAATGAACTCCGGGCGAAAGTATTTCATGGAAGTAACCATTTTCTGCCGCGCCTGACACGGGGGCGTTGCAAACAGCCGTGTAACGCGGCAGAATGCGGCGCGGCATGTCCGCCAGCGTGGCACGGTGGGGCCGCAAGCTTGGTAGTGTGGCGCCACAAACTAGGGCGTTGCACAACAAGGTGTGGCGCCCCAAGCTAGGGCGTTGCACTTTGACACTAAATCCTCCCCCTCCCGGGCCCGAGCCGGCCCAACCCAGGCAGTTCATCTCCCACATCGCTTCCTTCTGGTTGAGAGAGCAGTGGCGGCGGCGGGATAACCCTCCTCTCTCCTCATCTCTTTCTCTACCAAGATCCTCAGATCTGAAGCTCCTCTCCGTGGATTAGGACCACTCCAAGTTTGTAGAGGTACTCTCCCCCATTTCTCCTTGATTTTGACCCATTAAAATGTTGTTTTTCTTGTGAAAAATTCCAAATCTTGGAAACCCTAGAAATATGAATTGAACCTAATCTCCATTTCCCTTGTTAGGGTTAGGGTTCTTCTTGTGCCTAATGTCCATTTGCCTTGTTAGGGTTAGGGTTTTTGTAAGGTTAGGGTTAGGGTTGTTGTTATGTTAGGGTTAGAGTTTTTGTTATGTTTTGGCATGGGTATTTATTTTAGTTTTTAACGTTGTGGTGTTATTTAGGTATGGCCAGAATTGTCCATGTTCATCATGTGGATAAGGAAGCTTTTTCGAAAGGGAACATCGAGCTGGACCCGGATGAGGTTGACTTGGTGTTCGACCGTAGTCCTAATTACGCCGAGGTCTTAGAACAAGTTAGGATTAATTTGAATTGGATCGATCGGAGTTATGTATTTGACTTGGAGGGAAGACATAATGCGGGGTTCGGAATGCACGTCCGATGGAAGACAATGCGTATCAACTCGGAGCAACGATGGGTTGCATGTAAGGAGGTGGTGGCCAAATCTCTAGATAAGGCTCTAGAGTTGTTTGCTACCAAAAAGGTTGATAGCACTTTGCACTTGGACTTGAACCGGAATGCATCTCCGTTGAATGATAGGAGTCATCAACCCATGAACCAAGAGGAAATGAGCCCACCGCGTTGGAGTGAAGATGACAACAATGAGTATGGGGATGATGAGAATGAGGTTGAACTCCATGACAACAATGTTGGAGATTTGGATAAGTATCATACACAAGAAAGTATGGACCATGACCTCCCGTATAGTCGATGCTATGCATCAGACTCGGATGACGATGGTCTGGATGAAGAAATTGACGAGGAGGGGTTCACGGCCAATGAGGCCGAAATCCACGAAAGGATATTGGGACGGGATCATCAGGTACCCTTGTTTCGTGATCTTAGTCTCGCGGATGAAGCCACGGTTGATGGCGGTAAGGGTGTAGTGCTTGGACCAAGGCATGTTTCTCACCGGGATGAGAATCACGAGAAGAACGGAATTGCTAAGTGATTGAAGTTCAGTACACTTTTGGAATTGAAGCATTGGCTTAAGGAGTTTTCTATCAAGCATCATCCTCCATACACGGTGGTTCACTCAGATGTGTAGAAGCGTTACACGATTAAATGCGATGAGGATGGGTGCCCTTGGGTTGTGCGTGCAAGACCATGGAAGGGAGGCCCCGATTGGCGCATAAGTAGTTGTGTATCAACTCACATGTGCCGAGGCATGGGGATGGATGGAAAAGATGCGAAGCATGAGCACCGACAACTCAGCTCCGAGTTCATCGCGTATAGGCTTTCAAACAATATCTCGTCACTTCCAACAATGATCATCAAGAGCGTGCAAGACCTTGTGAAAGCTATCTTTGACTACAAGGTGAAGTACGGGAAAGCATGAAAGGCGAAGCAAGCCACATTCAAGATGTTGTACGGTGATTGGGAGGAAGCATACAACCGCCTCCCTAGGTTGTTGGGAGCAATGGCCGCCTGATACGTGCATTTTGTATCATCATTATTGCTACATATAGAGTTAGTTTTCATTGTTATTTGCCTTCATACATTGTTATTTATACATTTTTAGATGATTTTCAGGACTTTCCTACAAAGTCCCCTTCATTGGTACTGGGAGACAGAAAACCTCCTTTTTGTATTTTATTTGTTTCAGTACTTTCTAGATCGCAAAAATTTGAGGAAAAATTACCTGATCAGTTTTTCACCCAAAGGAAGGCCGTGAGCGAAAGAAACAAGCGAGAAGGGCCACGAGGTGCAAACGAGCGCAGGTGGCGCGACCTAACTTCCTGGCCATGCCACCTACACTCGTTCGCACCTCGGACATCGTTTCGACCCCCCTTTTATCCCAGACGCTCCGTTTCACCCAAAAAGCTAAGCCATATTTTTTCCGAGATTTATTGAGGCGGCGACGGAGGCGAAAGTCCTCTCCTACTCCGGGAGAGGGCAGATCCTGCTGCACCGGTGGCTCTGGTGAAGGGGAAAGCGACGCCATCGATATCCCCACTCCTCCTTGGCTTGGGAGGAGGCATCTCCATCAACGTCTTCACCATCACCGTCATCATCACCATCTCCATCTGCGAGATCGACATCATCCACCTCATAGTTTGTGTTGAATTGAACCCCATATATTGTTTTTAGTGCTGTTGCATGTTTGTGATTTGTACTTTATCATTATTTGGTGGAGAGATTATATATTCAGATTGTGTTGGAACCATTATGCTTTGACATTGCATATGTTAGCCGACAGAGGCCGGCGGCCGGCTAATTTAATTAAGTGCGATCGCCAAGTATCGATTCCAGTTTCAATAAAGCTTCACTGCACCAGTCAAAGCTCCAGATAAGACTCAGGTGCCGAGCTACAAAATGTACAACAAGATAAGATTATACGATTCCGCCAAGGCAGACAGAGGCCAAAAACTTACTCAGTTTCCGACACGGTTGGCTTCCTTAATCCAAAGCGTGTTAATTTGGAGCCTTCCGCCGAAAAATATAATGACGACGCTGATCCTATGCAGGGCCCAACAATCAAATGCACTTGTTGGAATCAGTTCCCGCGCAAAACCATGACGAGGGTAATGTTACCGAAGAGGCAATCGCTTTCGGCAAGATCGAAGGCTTCAAACATCCTCAGACGACTACTTAGAGCAATTACAATAGTGTTGCCAGCAGCTGGTTATAAGCCAAGTGACATGTTATTTATAGTTAATTTAGAGCCAACATATACAATAGTGAGCTATAAAAATGTAGTATTTTATTAATGCATGGCTCACCTTTCACTCTCATAAAGTGCCTAGGAGCACGTGCTAGAGCTGGCTATTGCATAAGGCTGGTCATAGTGGTAAGTATCATGTAGTAGTATCATGCATATGATACTACTACATGATATTATCTCTATAGTGGGTAGTATCATATAATAGTATCATAGTCATTCTATATTTATTATTTTTTAGAATCTCAATGCAAATTTGTGTACAAGATTTGTTTAGCATTAAATTTTCTTGTTGTTTGCGCTATGATACGGTATCTACCTATGTTACTCTAATCTCCTCTCTCCTCTTTAATTAGCTGCCACATCAGCATTTTTGTGGGATCAACATGCATGATACTAGCTATGATACTAGCACTATGGCTAGTCTAAGAGCCCACTCTTCTTCTCTCTCCTCCTCTCTCTCCTCTAACTAAGCAATAATATATACTATTTTAATCCTTATAGCCAGCTGACTAAGAGCAATTCCAATAGTATAGCCAGCTGCTGGCTATAAGTCAAGTGTCATGTCATCTATAGCCAACTTAGAGCCAACATATACAATAGTAAGCTATAAAAATGTAGTACTTTATCAATGTATGGTCCACCTTCCACTCTCACAATGTGCTTAGGAGCACGTGCTAGAGCTGGCTCTTACAGAAGAGCCCACTCTCCTTCTCTCTCATCCTCTCTCTCCTCCAACTAAGCAATAATATACTATTTTAATCCTTATAGCCAGCTGACTAGAACTTATTGTATTTGCTCTAAGACTTATTGTACTTGCTCTTATAGTGCAAATAACTTCAGTAGTAACTTAGTGTCCAACTCAACGAATTTGCTTATGTGGCAGTGAGTTAATGAGGAGAGAGAATGATAGAGTAACGTAGCTAGTTACTATAACATCAGGCTGGTCATAGTGGTAAGTATCAGCATATGATACTACTACATGATATTATCTCTATAGTGGGTAGTATCATAGAATAGTATCATAGTCATTCTATATTTATTGTTTTTTAGAATCTCAATGAAAATTTGTGTACAAGATTTGTTTAGCATTAACTTTTCTTGTTGTTTGCGCTATGATAGGTTATCTACCTATGTTACTCTAATCTCCCCTCTCCTCTTTAATTAGCTGCCACATTAGCATTTTTGTGGGATCAACATGCATGATACTAGCTATGATACTAGCACTATGGCTAGTCTCATACTCCCTCCGTTCTCTTTTACTCTACATTTTAGGAAAAATCAGACAAATTAGTAGTGCATTTATTAGTACTACTTCAATTGGTAAACAACCAATCCAAGCTACATTGAAAATAGTGACATCCAATAGATAAAGGAGCACTACTTCGTTTTCCGTATTCTTGTTGACTAAAAGCTAGAATGTAGAGTCTTTCAGAACAAATTTTAGGCCTAGAATGCAGAGTACTCCGTATTTCAGATCGGAGGGAATACTTCCCAAGCTACAATGAGTCTACAAGCTAATAAATAAAGCCATCTATGATACTACTTTCATGTTACTAACCACTATGAAGGTAGTAACATAGAGCAGTAAAATGTGTTTCTCACTATGACTAGTCTCATGACTCGTACGCCCCCTCATGCGTGTAACTGAATGGGCCTAACAACTACGTGCTGAAGCAGAGCCTTTCACCGAGAAAACAATCCCACCCGGGCGTTCGTGTTCCAGGTCTATACTATAGGTCCAACATGTTGGTAGATTCGTAAAGAGAATTTTTATAACACAGATACTCCTCAACTCTATTAAACTTACCCCGGTACTAAGTTATATTCCTGTCTCGGCGGCACTTTGGTCCGCAATGAAGTAGGTGTGGGAAATTCGTTTGTGGAGAGGTGATCAGCGTGATGATTAGTTGGAGCAGTGGCGGATGTCTCTATCAGAGGAAATGTGCAATCGTGTGCTTATGATCGCATGGATAGTTTGGTTTGCACGAAATGAGGTTACTCATGGCAAGGAATTATCGGCAGTTGAAGGTTCAAAGCGATTCATTTGCAGCTATATGCAATCGTTGGAAAATGGCCGAAGTATGACACCGGAGCAGATCGTGAAGGGGAAACATGTGATGGGCTTGACTGTCACGACGAGGCAGGCATCATCGCCTCCTATAGGGGTTGTATCTTGGATGCGCCCACCTGGAGGAGTCCTGAAGCTGAATGTGGATGGAGCTTTTGTTGCCCAGTCTTCACTAGCGGGCACCAGTATGATTCTATGGCTTAGCAATGGCTCGATCGTCTTCTTCTCTTGCAGAGCTCTGCGGCAATATTCTTTTGCGTTGGAAGCAGAAATGCAAGCATGCATGGAAGGCCTTCGTTTTGCTCTAGACATGAGTCAGGAGCATATCATGGTGGAATCGGATTGCTCGGTGCTAGTGCAAATGGCGTTGGACAAAGGAAGAGATGGATCGGCTCTAGGTCATCTAGTGGAAGACCATTGTATTTTACTTTCTTCATATCAGATTGTTAGTTTCGTTAAAATTCCTAGGTTGTGTAATAGTTCTAGTCATGAGTTAGCTGGTTTTTGGATGAAAAACCAAAAAACACAGGTTTGGTTAGAGTCGGTTCCTGATGAACTTAGGGATCTTGTTCTACGGGATTGTAAGAACACTATTATCTAATTATTACAATCCCTTATGACCTGCAAAAAAAAGTGGGTCATTTAAACAAAAACAAGTTGCAGAAAGTTTGGAAGGGCTGAGTTTCCTTTAGATTGTTCATTTGAAACTTATGATTTTTTTCCCTAAAATATATACTTTTGAATTTGGGTATGAAAAATATTTAGAACATTTAGGGCGTTAGAAAATTGGCACACTGTTGGGGGGATGGCCCCCGGTATGCCAAAGGCATGCCAAACCGGATGGTTTGAGCCATCAAGATACCGGTTTAAAGGTTGCTCCGGCTAACAAGAGGTGGCTCTGTGCGAAGTAAATCGTGCCGGTATCCCAGGAGGGGTATGCCGGCACCGGCTAAGAAGACACCGGGCTACCGGTAAGAAGAGCATGTCGGCAAGGCTGGTCAAAGATTCTCTCCAGAGCTAGAGGACAAGGATGAGCTAAGCAAAGCAACTTTAAACGAATCCCTGGCGCCAAAGAGGAGGGTGACGCCAAAAGCAGCCGCAGGACGTCAGCCTCCCTGATTAAAGATACCGGCGCCGCCATTTATGATTAAAGTTACTTTGTAAAAGTAGTCTGTCTGTTCAAAGATGCCATTAGGGTTTCCTAGGGTTTCTTCCCCTGTAAGCCACCCTCTCCCCTATATAAGGAGAGGGGGCACACCCTTGCACGGGTACGCTCAACTTACTTCTCATTCTGTCCTAGGGCTACGAGAAACCTGTAATCACTTGTGTTCAAGGAATAGAAAGATCTGAGGGAGAAATAGCTTGAGTGTTCTTCTTCTTCTTCCTCTGGCCAAGGCTAAGTTCTTCTTAGGAAAGCAACCGGCTACCCTTCCGGAAACCCTCCCCCGAATCCTCTAGCGCACATTCGGCCCCAACCTTAGCCATCCTATGGCATCTGTCTGTTCACCACGACGACAGTTGGCGCCCACCGTGGGGCCAGCAGCTGCGCTTGCTGGAGTTCATATTCGGGTGGGCCTCCTCACCATCTCCGGCGAGCGCGTCGTCACTGCGCTCGTCGACCGCGTCCTCTCGACGGACTTCATCAACGACAACATTGGCTGCTTCGCCAACGGCGGTAAGTTCCCCAAGAACGGCAGCATCATCGAGTTCGGCAGCCACCGCGTCTACCTCGACACCGTCAGGGAGCGCCAGTACCCCTCGCCGGTGTTGGTGGCGCCGGACTCGCCAAGATCTTCATCAACTCGCGGGTTGCGCTCCGACCGCACCGCCGACAGCGTCGAGGCGATGATGGCCGGCGCAGGAGGCGCTGGCGAAGCGGCAGCTGAGGAGGGTGCTGGGCCTGCCAAGTTCGGGCGCACGGCAAAGCCTCCAACGGAGCGCGACGGGATCATCCCGGCACCACTACCGCGCCACCGGCGGCAACCCTGCTGCAGGCCGCCGTGGGCTCGTTGGCCACGCCCATCGCTATCAACCCCGGTAATGTAAGGAGTTCTTTTTCGTACCTTATCCGCTATGAACAAAAGATGCCGGCACCTCGAATGAATCTCGGGGACTGCCTCTATCGAAATTGCATGTAATATGTTTATTTTTTCAGTTTACCGGTTGCTTAGTGAACGTTTTTTCTTTCCGGTTTAGTAACGTGTTAAACTTACCGGAGTCTTCGACTCTGCTGCTGTCCGCAACCCGGCTTCATGGCAAGCAAGATAAACCGGTAGGAATTAAACACGTGAACCACGAAAAGAAGGAGTGGGAACGAACAATCCGGAAAAGTTTAACTAACCCCGGTCATACCGGTTTTTTGTGAAACATTTCGAATTGTTTCTAAGTTCAAGAAAATGCTTGCTTGGCAAAAGAACTTTGGAACTCATACGCCAAAAAACCCAGAGAGGTAGGCAGAGCCAAAGCAAAAGAACCAAGTGTGCATCAGATTGGATGCGGCAACAAATCCGGAATCTTCACCATGCAAGTGGAAGTAAAACCAAAACAAACCGAAAGGGTCTTAATCACATAAATGCCGGCTTAATGTACAAGCCTACCGGCGCACCGGTTAAAGTTAAGAGTAGCACCACCAAAGACTTAAGTAGCATACATTCTCCCACCCGGCATACCGGGGAAATTTCACGAGGTTGTTTTTTATGAGACAGGAACAAAGTTGTCACGGGTAAAGTGGAGATGAGCTCTGCGGGGCTTGAGTGGCAGTAGCAGGTGTTTCTGGGGCTTGCCCAGGTGCAGCAAGGCTCGAACAAAGCTGGGCCGGCATTCATATGCGTAGAGTTGCTACAAAGGTCAAGTATTTATGATGTATATGCATTGACTAACCTTGTCTTTAGGCACAGCTGTTCCTGGATGAGAATTCATCGTTACCATTAGCTTTCTTAACTCATCATGTATCATGGCATCATCTAACATCCCTGATCGCCGCTTATCATGGCACTATCTAATATCCCAGATCGCCGTTTATCATGGCACCATCTAATATCTCAGATCGCTATCTATTCTGGTTGGCCAAAGTATCATGCCAAAGTCAGCTACGTCGTATCACAGACAACGCGGTATTGACTACCATATCAGGTCACTGCAGGTTTGGGATGGCCAACCACCATGGCTCACCGAATATCATTCTGGCATAACCCGCGAGGGTTATATGTCAAAAATGCCAAGATGGCAAAATTCCATCCGGTATACACCGGTATGTGACAAAGCCCAAGAGGGCAAAATGTCAAACATGCCAAGATGGCAAAATTCCATCCGGTATACACCGGTATGTGACAAAGCCCAAGAGGGCAAAATGTCAAACATGCCAAGATGGCAAAATTCCATCCGGTATACACCGGTATGTGACAAAGCCCAAGAGGGCAAAATGTCAAACATGCCAAGATGGCAAAATTCCATCCGGTATACACCGGTATGTGACAAAGCCCAAGAGGGCAAAATGTCAAACATGCCAAGATGGCAAAATTCCATCCGGTATACACCGGTATGTGACAAAGCCCAAGAGGGCAAAATATCAAACATGCCAAGATGGCAAAATTCCAATCCGGTATACACCGGTATGTGACAAAGCCCAAGAGGGCAAAATGTCAAACATGCCAAGATGGCAAAATTCCATCCGGTATACACCGGTATGTGACAAAGCCCAAGAGGGCAAAATGTCAAACATGCCAAGATGGCAAGATTCCAATCCGGTGTATGCCCAAGAAGGCTATATACCGGTAAGTGACAAAAGCCCAAGAAGGCTAGGCCGGTATGAAAAAGATGCCGGTAAAAGAAGAGATGAGAACAAGAGCTAACCATTGGCAAGTTTCGCGCCAGGTACTGCGTGCTCAACCCGAAACTCGGGGACTGGCTATGCCGGTTTTCTGTTTCCAAGCAAGTTTCGCGCTAAGAACTGCGTTCTCAACCCGAAACTCGGGGACTGGCTATGCCGGTTTTTTGAAGCAAGTTTCGCGCTAAGAACTGCGTGCTCAACCCGAAACTCGGGGACTGGCTATGCCGGTTTTTTGTTTCCAAGCAAGTTTCGCGCTAAGAACTACGTTCTCAACCCGAAACTTGGGGACTGGGAGGATATACATATAAACTGGAAGATTGAAAACCGGCATCAATTTAAAGAACTTTGAGGTTTGTGCAACTTACCGCCATGTTGCCGCTGGCATCGTGCCACGCGGTGTCAAACTCCTTGATCGCGCGCCTGAGCCGGCTGAGGTGTTGCGCTGTACTCCGCGGGCCGGAAGGATCGACGACCGGAAGCTTGTCCTTGCCCAGGCCGCGGGTCGCTGGAGACAAATCCGCCCGAATCCATTTCTCAGCGTACTCAAGCTTCTGGCCTCTTTCCGGACGCGCTCCTGGTAAGTTCCAGAGCAGCCTGAAAGATACAAAAAAGAATTAGTCACAAAAATGAGCAAGTGCAAGGATGCAAACCGGAAGGCTGTGATGACAAGGTTTACCCGGAGGAGACCGCCATCTGTTTCTTCCTCTTCTGGCCTGAGGGCCGGAACCTGATAGCTTCCGGCGCTAAGCAGCCGGAGCATCGCTGCTGCCGGCATCGGAAGCCGGAGCCTTACGCGCTCTGGAGGCCGGAGGATCCTCGACTTCGGCATCGATGGGAGTCACGTGCCCCGGTCAGCTGAAACCGGCGTCACAAAGATAGCACAAGATAAAACAAGTGAGGTAAATACCTCAGTCACAACACAGTCGTTGTCATCACTGCCGGAACCGGCGGCCCAAGTTCCGGAAGGGCCACATGGATCCGGTGCGCCGCATTAACTGCGCGCGGGAGACGGAGGATTTGAGGCCCGACGCTGGCGCGCCAGGTACAGTGCGCATGTCTCTGACAGGCACAAGTTTCGGGGTATTCTCGACCTTGTCGAGACAAGCATTAAAGACCAAGAAACCGGCATAAAGAAGCCGGAGATGTTCGATGATGGTTGTTTAGCTAAGTGGGTTCGGTAAGGAGCCGGATGAGTTTAAATGGAAACTGGAAGGATTAATCCAGTACGTTTGGAATGGGAACCTAGCATGGCGCGCGCAAAGACGAAATGAAACAGTGCGCATGTCTTTGACAGGCACGACTTCGACGAGAAGGTTTCAACGGCAAAGCAACCGGAAAAAGGTACCGGAAGGCTCTGTCGAGAGCGTTATACTAGTGTGAGTCCGGCAAAGAGGCCGGGAGGTCTAACTTGGAACCGGAAGTATTGATCCGGTACGCTTGGGATGAGAGCCTGGCATGGTCCATCGGATAGAATCTGCTGGACTATACCTAGTGTGAGTCCGGCAAAGAGGCCGGGAGGTCTAACTTGGAACCGGAAGTATTGATCCGGTACGCTTGGGATGAGAGCCTGGCATGGTCCATCGGATAGAATCCGCTGGACTATACCTAGTGTGAGTCCGGCAAAGAGGCCGGGAGGTCTAACTTGAAACCGGAAGTATTGATCCGGTACGCTTGGGATGAGAGCCTGGCATGGTCCATCGGATAGAATCCGCTGGACTATACCTAATGTGAGACCGGCAAAGAAGCCGGGAGGTTTAACTTGAAACCGGAAGTATTAATCCGGTGCGTTTGGAATGGGAACTTGGCATGGCGCGTCAGGAGCAGTGCGCATGTCACTGACAGGCACTGTACCCGAGAAATTCTCGACTCCGTCGAGGAAAGTCTTAATGACGAAGCTACCGGAAAGATTTGGCAAGAAGCCGGATGAGTTTAAATGGAAACCGGAAGGATTAATCCGGTACGCTCCGGGTAAGGACCCGGCATGGTCCATCGGATAGAATCCGCTGGACTATGCTAAATGTGAGATTGGCGAAGACGCCGGAAGGTTTAAACTGGTTGCCGGAAGGTTTAAACCGGTATCGTGAATGTAAGGGAACCTGGCATGGTCCGTTGGATAGGATCCACCGGACTATACCAGCTTCGGGGACTAATGTTGGGGGGATGGCCCCCGGTATGCCAAAGGCATGCCAAACCGGATGGTTTGAGCCATCAAGATACCGGTTTAAAGGTTGCTCCGGCTAACAAGAGGTGGCTCTGTGCGAAGTAAATCGTGCCGGTATCCCAGGAGGGGTATGCCGGCACCGGCTAAGAAGACACCGGGCTACCGGTAAGAAGAGCATGTCGGCAAGGCTGGTCAAAGATTCTCTCCAGAGCTAGAGGACAAGGATGAGCTAAGCAAAGCAACTTTAAACGAAGCCCTGGCGCCAAAGAGGAGGGTGACGCCAAAAGCAGCCGCAGGACGTCAGCCTCCCTGATTAAAGATACCGGCGCCGCCATTTATGATTAAAGTTACTTTGTAAAAGTAGTCTGTCTGTTCAAAGATGCCATTAGGGTTTCCTAGGGTTTCTTCCCCTGTAAGCCACCCTCTCCCCTATATAAGGAGAGGGGGCACACCCTTGCACGGGTACGCTCAACTTACTTCTCATTCTGTCCTAGGGCTACGAGAAACCTGTAATCACTTGTGTTCAAGGAATAGAAAGATCTGAGGGAGAAATAGCTTGAGTGTTCTTCTTCTTCTTCCTCTGGCCAAGGCCAAGTTCTTCTTAGGAAAGCAACCGGCTACCCTTCCGGAAACCCTCCCCCGAATCCTCTAGCGCACATTCGGCCCCAACCTTAGCCATCCTATGGCATCTGTCTGTTCACCACGACGACACACACACACATAAATTTAGGTATTAAAATTGGCACACACATAAATAAATGTGTCCTGACAAGGGCACTGGAGCAGAAGAGGAGGGTAGACAAGCGGGCCAAGGTAACGGAGGTTCATCTGCTGGCAAGGCCCACATGCCAGATGGCAAGGACGACCCTGACTACTTAAGCCGAGAGTAGAGCACGGGACAAGCATCGTTGATGAACATTGTAATCCAAATTGGATATTTTTCTTTTCCTCCTTTCGCGAGCTGATCTTGATAAACCCTCATTGGTGTGGCACCGATTGTATTGCTACTACTACCAATTATCCATATACACTAGGAGATCTGCTACATGTGGCATCATAGCAGTGATCGATCCACCAAACCATAGAAATTTTTTCCACCCAAATCTCGAGCAGATCTCGTAGCAGAGGCGGCGATTCAAGGGAGAGCGGTGTCTTTCCGTCGGCGTTGGCGGCGGTAGACTATTCGAGGCAAAATTCGGTGGGGGGTGGGGGCGAGCTGTTGGTCGCAGATCCTCTACGATTGGTTGAATTCCGGCTTGCCAACCGAATCGGTCGCCATTGGAGGCGCATCTCGGCGGCGGAGGCATGCCCTCGCTCCATCGGCGGGCGTGTGGGCGGAGTGTGAAGCAATCTCTATAGAGCAACTACCACCCGGCCTCATGGAGCTCAGGAAGCAAGGAGCGGAAAACTCGGCAATGATCAAGGCCATCAATGAATCGTTGAAGGGTCTCAGTTCATGGGTGCCACAAGTGGATAAGACAATCAAGACGTTGCAGAAGTCAATGGCGGTGGTCACGGCTCAAGTTAATGCTCTTGAGTCGTCCCCGGGGCTTGCTCATGTTGTCACACCTCGGCCTGAATGGCACAGCGAAGAACATCAAAACCAGGGCCATGTTGCTGGTGTCTCTCGTGCATCAACGCTTGCCCTAGACAAGGGTACGCGCACCAATCCTCACTCTCATGTTCGTTTCGACATGGGTGATAATTCGGAAATGTACACTGAAACTGCACAGTTTGGTTCACGACACGGTCACAGTCGATCCAGACCTCCTAAAACAGAGTTTCTCCGCTTTGATGGTGACAAACCAAAGTGGTGGAAAACAGTGTGTGAGAAGTATTTCACTCTGTATGCGATTGATCATGACACCTGTGAAAGTTTCGCCACTACGCATTTCACAGGGAATGCAACACAACGGTTGCAAAAACTATGAAGCAGAACATGATGTAGATAAATGGGAAAAGTTGGGTGTAGCCATTCATGTAAAATTTGGCAAAGACAAGCAACAGAGACACTTAGGAGCTGGGGAGCGCTGTAGGCAAACTGACACGGTAGATAAATAGCGTTACTTATTTGAAAACATTATACACAAAATATTAGTGTACAATAAACACTATGATGAGGTGTGCTTCAGTGCGCACCCTCTCCAAACTCGCAACTCGTCGCCGAAGGGGTATGGTGGTCCCGATTTTGGTTTTTTTTTCTGCTGCCCACCGAAACCCATAACCAAGCCCCAGTAGAAGGCTCGTATGGGTATACAGGGCCTGACGTATCTATACGGCACGACCCCACGTGGGTCCCACGTGCTAAGCTAATAACCGTGATTAGCTCCCACATCCGTGCATGCATCGTTTTTCATCGGCACTGAAGATCTGAGGCCGCTGTTCCATGCAGCCGCTGGGTAAAACGCCGGCGTTGGTTGCCGGCCTGTCCGTCGGCGCTCGGATCTGCTCAGAGCCTCATCGCTTTTCGCATCTCGACGCCGCCGACCGTGAAGCCCCCGCAGATCGACGACCGTGGAAAGGCGCCCCACCGGCTCGGCATCTTCCCCGCTAGGGTTTCTATACAAATCGCGGCGGCTTCTTTCCAACTCTAATTTGAGGAAATTTCACGGACCCGTGACTTCAACTACTAGTATAATCAAGAGGACGCAATACTGTCGATTTTAATTATTATGGTCCAATACTAGAGAAGATGGAGAACTCTAGGTCTGCTACGATTGAGGAACAAAACGAGTACGTTGGCGATGATTCCGATCACATGTCAATGGAGCAGAATTTGCAGCACGAAGCCGGCTGGAGCGAAGACGAGTTTGATGTGAGCCACATTACTATATATTCTTGGTGCATTATTTTTCATTTCGATTACCAGCATCATCAAATAATATATGGTTCCTCCTGTCATAATTTATTCAGATTGTGTACGATGAATTTGATAATGATGAGAACCATGGTGAACACACAGACGATAAAAATACTAGTGAGGTATTTGTAGTGACTAATTCTATATGACATAAAATGATGGCAACTGTATAATTAACGGTTACTAAATTTCACGATACATTAATAAATTTCAGGCAGAATCTAATGCTGGTATTGAGTACGACTATTACGGTGAATCTGACTTGGACACGGGCCATACTAATGATGTGGAAGGTGCATCAGTTTCTGGGGATTCTGTTGACATGAGCGAGGTTGTTATCTCTTTTTATCAGTCATAGAGAGTTGGAACACATAAAATTATAGTTGTAATGCCTATGTTTTGTACTTGCAGGCGACGCCAAGCGCTAGTCAACCTGAGAAAACAGACAAATGTAGCAATGGCAATGAATATCCTAATGATAAGCGGGATTTATACTGGAAGATAAAGGAGATGTCTTTTATTTCTGAAGCAGCAGCATATTCTTTCTATAACAGATATGCTAAAGATTATGGGTTCAGCGTTCGGTTGCACCAGGTTAAGCGGTTTGATGATGGAGTAATTCGGCTAAGGCGTTTTGTGTGTTTCAGAGAAGGGAAACGTTCCAGAAAGCTACTGACCATGGAAGGCCGCAAATATAGGCTCAGACCTGAGTCTCGCTGCAACTGCAAGGCACGTTTGGTGGTGAAGTTTGATGGAAAAACTGGTTTCTGGATTGTTAAAGATTTTCGTGATAATCATACCCATACCTTAGCTAAACCGGATGAAGTGCCGTTTCTTCGGTCCCATAGGAGGATCAACGACTCACAGAGATCTGAGATATTATCACTGGGAGCCATGGGGGTCAGGAAGCACGTCATTATGAGATCCTTCATTGCAAACTCTGGTTCATTTGCCGGTGTTGGATTCACAAGAAAGGATATGTACAACATGTGCTCTAGGGAGAGGAGGAGGCTGCTTTTCGACGGTGATGCTACCACAGCCATCCGCATTATGGCAAACAGGAAAAAGAGGGAACCTGAATTTTTCTATGAATATGACCTTGACGACGAAGGCCGTCTGAAGCACATGTTCTGGTGTGATTCCCAGTCACATAGGGATTACCGGGACTACGGCGATGTGCTGGTGTTTGATAGCACATACAAGATGAATAAATATAAGAAGCCATTTGTTCCTTTTGTGGGGTTGAACAACCACCGTAGGACAACGGTATTTAGGTGTGCCATCCTTTCAAGCGAGACTGAAGAAACATATGTTTGGCTTCTAAAGACTTTCCTGAAAGCAATGTGTCAAGAGAAGCCAAAGGCAGTAATCACGGATGCAGATGCCGCGATGATCAACGCAATCAGCGAAGTATTTTCTGGTGTGTCGCATCGTATCTGCAGTTTTCACATTGAAAAAAATATGGAGATGCATCTACCTAATAAGTCACTGAACGAGTTTAGGACTCTTTTGTATTACACCACCTCGGAGCAAGTATTTGAGGAGCGATGGCATGCATTTTACAGAAAAATGGCAATCACCAAAAACCAGAACATGGATGAGGAGGATGTATAATAAGAGGAGACTTTGGGCCGCAGCGTATCTCTCTGAAGGATTCTGGCTGGGTGTGAAAGTTTAAACTCTTGTCTTCACCTTCACCTTGATGGGGAAATGACCATTGTGGATATGATTATGCACTACGGCAACGCCATTGTCCGTCTCCATGAGAAGGAAGCCCACGATGAATACACGGCTTCACAGACTACACTGGTGCCAATTACTAATTTCAGAGAACTAGAGGTAGCTGGTGCGAACGTCTTCACTCCAGTTGTGTTCTATATTTTGCAAAATGAGCTTTCAAAGATTGGCGTCATAGAGATCTTAGAAAGAATGCAGGTAGCAGACTCAAACGTCTTCATTGTGGCATGGAGAAATAACGTTAGGAGCATGTTCTACATGGAACATAGACCCAACTCGGCAGAAATTATAAGGTGCAGCTGTCGAAGGATGATTCGAAAGGGGCTCCCTTGCAAGCACATGCTGCATGTGCTGCATTTCTTGAAATTTACTAAAATTCCACAATGTTGTGCTCTACGACGATTCACAAAAAATGCCAGGTTTGGATTGCCAGCTAGACGCACCAGCGACATGTTTGGGTGGGGTTGGTCTGGGCCAGAGGAGCGGGCGAAATACAGCAAGATGAATATTTTGGCATCACAAGCTATGCATATTGCATGTAACGATTCAGCGGAATATGATCTGCTGAACAGTACCATTGAGGGCATAATTTCTAGAAGAGAGGGGTATGGTAAAGGCAAAGCATATGGTCCCCTTAGCTCAGTTCATGAAAATGAAGATGCTAGTGGACCATGCGATATTGCTATTGGTGATCCAATGAAAGTCTCCACTAAAGGTGCAACTAGGCAAAACACAAAAGACCATGAAGCGCAGAAATCTCCGATGACTAAAAATAGAAGACCACTAGGACACAAAGAGCGCAGGGTGCAGGTGCGCGGGGCATGCCAACACGAAGGGCATAACAGAAGAAACCCAATATGCATATTTCATTCCAAGTAAGTTTTTGTGCCATTTTGTTTCATATATTTTTTAAGATTCCTATAATTTGTTGTGTAATTTTATGTCTGTGAACATGTGCAGGAATGTGATGCAGCAACAAGGGTAGTTTTTTTATAGTTATCTAAAGGGCAGTTAATTTCCTTAATTATGAATGGGATGAAAATAACTATGTATTAACTGGAGTTGTTAATGTTTGGTACTGGTGTTTTTATTTTGTATGTCAACTCGGCTAAAACTCACTTTATTCAGTTTCTGATCTATTATTACTTACAAAAATTAAATGGTTTAACATCGCCGGCGGCGTGTGTGAAACGAAAGTTCGGAGAGCATGCGAGCGGCACGTTGACTCGGACGCGTCCTCCACTTGTCTTCCCACCGAAGAACGGCCTACTTATTCATCCCCAATCCCCACCCCGCTCCAAACGCCAGCCACCCAACCCGGTCGAAACCCTAGCAACCCAAACCGCTCCAAACCCTACCCGTCCCCTGCTGACCCACATCCGCCAGTCAGAATCGATAATGGCTCCGCGCCGCCGCCCCGCCCGCAGCTCGACGGGCTTCCGCGGAGTCCAGGTGCAGCCAGCTGGCTATTTTGCGGCGGAGATCCGCGCCGCTGGTCAGCGCAGCTGGCTCGGCACCTTCAACTCACCGGAGGAAGCCGCACGTGCCTACGATGCCTCCGCGTGGCTGCTCGGCCGGCCACGACAGGACATGAACTTCCCCGAGATCCATACGCGTGCCGACGCGGAGATGCTGTCCCCGCCGCCGCGGATTGTGACGCAGGCGGAGCAGAGGCGTTACGAAAGGGCACTGTTGCATATCTCCATTGCGGAGGCAGATGAGCACGCCATGGCCGAGTGGAGAAGGCTTCATCCCGAGGATGTTGAGTACGAGGAGAACTTCTGGGCGCAGAAAAAGGCGACGGAGATTGCGGCGAAGGAGGAGAGGAGGGCGGCAAGGGAAGACAAGAGGAGGAGGAAAGCTTTCTCAGAGGAGCAGCACAGGAGGTCGAAGGCGAACCTGCCGACCATTCCTGATGAGGACGACCATTGGTTTGACATTTTCCTGTCGACAGAGGAGGACACAGATAGCGATAGCGACCTGTCCGAATGGAATTAGTTTGAGTGCGTGTATTATTGCCTACTATGAATTTATGTAATTCTCTGGTGTTCTCTTGTTGAACTGAACAATATGCCGAACTATTAATTATGTGATATGTGTATGTCATTTTGTGTTTCTTGTAGATGTAATACACCGAACTAGTACGCAGCAAAAGACATGATATTTTGTGAAGTAGGCATTTCCTTATGTACACCGTAGCCTGTATGTAAAAAGGTAAAATAATTGCATACTTTCAAAAATGGAAAATAAAATCATTGTTCAAAATATTTGTAGATAAGCATAACCGAAAAAATATTGATTTACAACCAAAGACAACTATAAATTCAATATTTCATGTGTCCGAAAACCTTCCGCGGGACAAAAACCGAACACAATAACACTATCAAATTTATATTTTCCTGGTCTTTGCTAGGACTCTCACTTTGTTTTTCACCTTCTCAAGAATGTTTGTAGGTAAAAAAATAATGTTTGCAACTGTAGTTTCTCTGGATTCAACGACTCTGGCCTGCCAAAACATTATAAGGTGTTAAACACATGGCTTGTTAACATTGTTAAAATTAACCGAGTGCACGGAACATAGTATAGCCAACCTGCGAAACCGAGCAAGTCATACGATCTCCATCCCAGTGCTCCATACATTGCAATACCCATAATCCACAAGAATTGCTGGTATATAATGTGACATAATTTAAAAGTGTGAGCATATACAAAACCGACTTTCTTTATGTGTAATGCAATATAAGCACTTACGCATCTGTTTGCTTAGGGATATCATAGCTTTTAATAGACCATTCCTCGACATCAGGATAATCTGTCTCCGAAGTTTTGTTTGCCTCTTGTATGTCTAGGGAAATTTGTCTAATCTACAATACAATAAATATTAGTGGACAGACATGAGAAAGTACACGAAGACATGACAAATGAGAGTGCAATATACCAAATCTTCCACAACTGATTTTGACACCCCTAAACCAAACATAGGATCAAGGACCTGGAATTCCTGCTTCGTTGTATGCATGACAACAGTTACGTAATGAGTTTTCCGTATGTTCAGCGCGAAAAATGTCTAGATAAGAAGAAAAAAACTATGTCAATTATCATATTGTTTTATTCTAATTTGGCATGAAATATTCAAAGAAACAGCTGTTACCTTCTCACGCTTGAAATATTCATCCATAACCCTACCGATGGCTCCTGATCTTGCAACTACCTCATCTATATTTTTAATTGTGTATTTTCTTCTGTACTGTTTTTCTGCGAGTTCAAGTAGATAGTTTGACCTCCACGCTAGACATAACATTCGATCAGGCCCAACACGGAGAGACAAATATCCAATAGCAGCATCAATAACCTGAAAACAACAATTCTACAATAATTGCATGTTCAATGATTTTATGAGTATAACGCAAACTTAAGGTTTCGAAGACTTACATCATCAGATAGCCATTCATGCGCAAGAACAATGTTAAGCCTTTGTGAATACAAGGTGGCGCCAAATTCATTCTTGTACACTCCTTTAATTGCTTATTTGGGTATCTTAGATATTGTTGTGACATATAAAGCGGCAGCTTCTATTTCCTGCGGTGTCTGTACTGCCGAAGACTCCCCAACTTCATGTTCTTCTAACAACCCTGATGCACAAAATAGTAATAACATCTGTGTTACAGGTTGTAGAATCATTTATTTGCCAAGAAAGAAATAACGAATAAACGGCCTTACCTTTCTTTGCATGGCTTCGATGTTTTGGTGGTTTCGGAAGCACATACGGCGATCCATATTTTTGATTCATCGTCTGTTTCCTTTTCCCAGCTCTCCTTCTAGCATTACTATTAGCACACTTTGATGTATTGTCCTTCTTCCTAGTAGCCTTAGCACTCAATGTTTCTAGACTATCAATACTCATAACTTTGTCTTCACCGTCATGTACGTCATCCTTCTGTCCAGCATTCACCTTGGGGGTAGATCTTGCAAAAATGTCATCCGGTACTTCCGAGGATGATGCCAGTTTTGTAGTATCATTTATGATGAAAGGATTATCTTGTGTACCCTCCGTGTTACCAAGGTTATCTGGTGTGACGTAGACTTTATCTCCGGCCTCCTGCACCCCATTATGCTTAGCAGGTGTGACATACTTATCAGAATTCGGTGTTAGATTGCTAATTAAAGCATCTATGTTGTCAGAACTGGTCTTGTACATGAATTCTTTCCTAGACGAATCATTGATGTGAATAGACTCATCTTCTTCATCATCTCCTCCTTTATTTGATTCTGATCCTTCAGCCGGTTTGTACATGACACCGTTCTTATTTAACATTTTTAGAACTTCCTGCAAAACAAGTAATAACATCATGATTTATTACTCATAATGTAATATTTTCGTGTTCGTAAAATGTATGGCTCCTCACCACTGCACATCTCTTTGGTACAAGTGCTAACTATGTGTCAATGTGATCCTTCAATTCCTTCTTCATACTTTTCATTACTATGTCCTTGTTAGAATCCCTTTGTTTCGAACGTGACTGTTCACCATTCTGCGATGGGTTTTGCTTTGTTTGTGCAGTACCTTTGGGTTGAGATGTAAGATCATTAATAATCTGCATGTAACATTAGAAAACAAATGGTATAAATTAATATAAAAATACAATCTACATGTCGACTAGGATATAATATAGCTACAAGTAGGAATAAAAAACAAAACCTTCACTTTGCCTCGCCCACGACCATTTGCATAGTCGTAGGTTGACCTCCTTTTCGCTTCCGCTTCGGTCTAGTTTTTCATAAGTGGCCGAATAGACTTGTGTGGAATATACGTCGAATCATCAACGACTACCACCTTTTCCCAGTATAGTAACTACACACAACACATTTTAAATGAGAAAAGTTTCAAATTGTCACATACATCAAATATAGTGCTAATCATGTTTACATACCTAAGTGAGACCAAGATTTCCTTTCGGCCATCCCCTGGTTTTTGGTGCTCTTGTGGTAGCCGTCAAATTATCGATGAGGTAACGTAATGTGAAGTGATTCCAATTAATTTTTAACATTCTAGGAACATCCTTCACTAGGCAGTAGTGATTTCTATCGATTGTTCTTGGGCCATAGGGCGCGTAACCGTGCCAATTCGCACGAGCACTGCTTTGTGCACGAAGTCATCATCGGAAGCCTTCTCTCTCTGTATGTCAGCAATCGAATCAGAAATAACTAGATTTCCACTAGACTTGCTGAGTTAACTTGCCGGTATCCCCCTACTTACTAGACTTTCTTGATCAATTATATCGAAAGCAGAATAACCGTCATTACGTAGACCATATATGCATTCTATGTCTACAGGGGTTGCAGCTATTTCTCCTGCCTTGTCTTGTATGACGAATTTCTCTGTTTTAGGATCAAATAGCTCTATCATAAATCTGATCAAATTTGTGCGCATGCCGATCGCTAGAAGTTGCAACATCGTGCGCAAACTAGTAGCGCTAAACCTCGCACGTTGTGGTCCTGAAAAACTAGCTACGAGATCAGTCCACTTTGTGTAGTCACAATAAACCGGGCCATCCAAATCATCCATTCTGCACATAACAATTATTGCTGACTTAGAAAATTGGCTAAACCATCTACGTAGTACATGTTAACCTAAAACTTACAGGTCCGGCAAACAATGAAGGTTTAGATCAAGTGGACGAAACGATATAAGAGATTGCAAGCGCACTGAACACGGATGTTGCCATCGTTAGATCGAGCTGTAGGCTCCGCGAGTCGGCGACGAAAGGACTCCTATCTTCTCTAGACGGCGATGGAAGGCGATGTTGACTTCACGATGGAATCGTGGGTAGTTAGACGCGGTGCGTACGACGTGCCGCTAACTAGGGCATCTGCAATTAATTCTATTAGGGAAGGTCTCGATGGATATCTGGGCCGGCCCGTTAGTAACCAGCCCATACACGGAGGCCAGCCCATAAGCGGAGGCCATAAAGCGACGTCTATGCATGTAATAAGAACTGCTTCGCATTCCACAGGCGCAGCGACAACTTACTTCTCCCTCTCTCTTTTGGACGGTCCTATTCCCTTTCGCGAGTCACTATTTAAGTATGAAGCAGCAATACTTGTTCGAGGCCATGGCAGACAACGTGCTGATCACCTAGAAGCATACCATGGTTGCGCATGTCACCACATGATGATGGTTTGTAACTAGTACGACGGTGCACAATATGATTTGTAATTATGATTTGAATTGTTTGTAACGAAGATAATTTCAAATATATGGCCTTTTCTGAACATTACAAGATCTGCAATATATATAATTGACTTAGTGGGATCTATATAGTGCCACTGGCGAGTGGGGCATCAACATATTTCACCATACTACAATTGTTCATGTCCAAATTTGTAGAGAACTAAGCAGGATATAACTCATAAGCATTCACGAACGAACTCTTCACGTACTGTCATAAAAGTGTTCACGGACTATAGTGTACCATTAAACATGACAGAAAAGTGTACCATACTAAAAGTGTACCAATAAACATGACATAAACGTAAATTTTAGATAGCTATAGTCTTCACGAGCAAAGTCTGAACTGGGTTGTTCTCACACACTGTCAACCAGAAGCTTCAGACCACCATCTCCTCCTTGTTACGACGGAATCCGAACACGTATTTCTGATTTATCTTCATGCCATTCTGCCTCACGATATCCATCCAGTTTGATGTTATCATGGCACCTCCTTTTGGTATCCCTTTCACCATTGACATGCTAATCACCATCTTAACATTCGCAACATTGGCATTTTGTGAATAGACCTTTATTGTTGCTGGTAGTTGAATATTGGGCAGAATGTGATTCATGGTGAACCTCCTTGAGAAGTACTGCACACCAATTTCACAGTCAATTTTGGGCATATCTCGGTTAGTAGTAAGAAATGTTACAAATCAAAATGAATTACCATCTTTGCTTTATTCTTCATGATGTTTGATTTCTTGATGGTGCACACGTACATTGGAATTGTTGGTAGGTATTTCGCAACTAGTCGTTCGAGTGCATCAAAATCCCCATAACTCAGCTTAACTCGATTTTCATACTCAATGAAGCTTCAAATTCGTACTCTCCCTCTATTCTGGGACCTGCATGCAATATTAAAAAACATAAGAGACAACAATTAATACTAAAGTTGTTAATAACACTGCGTTTTCAAATAGTGCTAGAAACTGCCTTACCCCTTATAATAGGCCTTTTCCTCCAATTCGGTAAAGCACGAAGCTGGGCAGCCGTAGCACGGAATGGCTCCTAATGAAATGTAATTGAATATTGAGGAGTGTTGAATATTAGAAATCACATAGGCGGGTAATGATACGTCTCCAACGTATCGATAATTTCTTATGTTCCATGCCACATTATTGATGTTATCTACATGTTTTATGCACACTTTATGTCATATTCGTGCATTTTCTGGAACTAACCTATTAACAAGATGCCGAAGTGCCAGTTGCTGTTTTCTGCTGTTTTTGGTTTCAGAAATCCTAGTAAGGAAATATTCTCGGAATTGGACGAAATCAAAGCCCAGGGGCCTATTTTTCCACGAAGCTTCCAGAAGTCCGAAGACGAGACGAAGAGGGGCCACGGGGTGGCCAAACCCTAGGGCGGCGCGGCCCCCCCCTTGGCCGCGCCGGCCTATGGTGTGGGCCCCCCGTGCCGCCTCTTGACTTGCCCTTCCGCCTACTTAAAGCCTCCGTGACGAAACCCCCGCACGAGAGCCACGATACGGAAAACCTTCCAGACGCCGCCAACGCCGATCCCATCTCGGGGATCCAGAGATCGCCTCCGGCACCCTGCCGGAGAGGGGAATCATCTCCCGGAGGACTCTACGCCGCCATGGTCGCCTCCGGTGTGATGTGTGAGTAGTCTACCCCTGGACTATGGGTCCATAGCAGTAGCTAGATGGTTGTCTTCTCCCCATTGTGCTATCATTGTCGGATCTTGTGAGCTGCCTAACATGATCAAGATCATCTATCTGTAATTCTATATGTTGCGTTTGTTGGGATCCGATGAATAGAGAATACTTGTTATGTTGATTATCAAAGTTATATCTACGTGTTGTTTATGATCTTGCATGCTTTCCGTTAATAGTAGATGCTCTGGCCAAGTAGATGCTTGTAACTCCAAGAGGGAGTACTTATGCTCGATAGTGGGTTCATGCCTGCATTGACACCTGGACAGTGTGACATAAAGTTGTAAGTTTGTTTTGTGCTGTTGGCACTAGGGATAAAACATTTATGATATGTCTAAGGATGTAGTTGTTGATTACATTACGCACCATACTTAATGCATTTGTCTCGTTGCTTTGCAACTTAATACCGGAGGGGTTCGGATGATAACCTGAAGGTGGACTTTTTAGGCATAGATGCAGTTGGATGGCGGTCTATGTACTTTGTCGTAATGCCCAATTAAATCTCACTATACTCATCATGATATGTATGTGCATGGTCATGCTCTCTTTATTTGTCAATTGCCCAACTGTAATTTGTTCACCCAACATGCTGTTCGTCTTATGGGAGAGACACCTCTAGTGAACTGTGGACCCCGGTCCAATTCTCTTTACTGAAATACAATCTACTGCAATACTTGTTCTACTGTTTTCTGCAAACAATCATCTTCCACACAATACGGTTAATCCTTTGTTACAGCAAGCCGGTGAGATTGACAACCTCACTGTTTCGTTGGGGCAAAGTACTTTGGTTGTGTTGTGCAGGTTCCAAGTTGGCGCCGGAATCCCTGGTGTTGCGCCGCACTACATCTCGCCGCCATCAACCTTCAACGTGCTTCTTGACTCCTACTGGTCCGATTAAACCTTGGTTTCTTACTGAGGGAAACTTGCCGCTGTGCGCATCACATCTTCCTCTTGGGGTTCTCAACGGACGTGCCAACCACACGCATCAAGCAAATTTCTGGCGCCGTTGCCGGGGACCAGAAAGCTACACCACAGGGATTTCCTCCCTCGTCAACCCCGCGCCAGTCCTGGACAGCATCAAGTATTTTCTGGCACCGTTGCTACTGCTCATATATATTCATACCACCTGTATTTCACTATCTCTTCGCCGAACTAGTGCACCTATTAGGTGTGTTGGGGACACAAGAGACTTCTTGCTTTGTGGTTGCAGGGTTGCATGAGAGGGATATCTTTGACCTCTTCCTCCCTGAGTTCGATAAACCTTGGGTGATCCACTTAAGGGAAAACTTGCTGCTGTTCTACAAACCTCTGCTCTTGGAGGCCCAACACTGTCTACAGGAAAAGGAGGGGGAAGTAGACATCAAGCTATTTTCTGGCGCCGTTGCCGGGGAGGAAAGGTAAAAGGTACTCACACTCCGGACCTCGGCTACCAAGCTATTTTCCGCCGTCGTAAGTACTCAAAGCTATTTCCTTTAGATCCTGCAATTGCAACTTTTTGTTTCTTGTTTACACTAGTAAGGCATAATGGACAACAATGAGCTTTTTACTCTATTTCCTGATTTAAGACATGGATGGTTTGATCCGAAAATTAAAAAACCCATGGAACATGTTAGTATGAACGCTTTGAACACCATTGTTGATAATGATATAGAAAGTTCTAAGCTTGGGGAAGCTGGTTTTCATGATCTTTTTAGTCCCCCAAGCATTGAGGAGAAAATTTACTTTGATGATACTTTGCCTCCTATTTATGATGATTATAATGATAGTAGCCTTTTGGTACCACCTACTATGGAGAGTGAATTTTGTTATGATTATACTATGCCTCCTACACTTGATGAGAACAATAATGATAGCTACTTTGTTGAATTTGCTCCCACTATTACTAATAAAATTGATTATGCTTATGTGGAGAGTAATAATTTTATGCATGAGACTCATGATAAGAATGTTTCATTTGATAGTTATATTGTTGAGTTTGCTCATGTTGCTACTGAAAGTTATTATGAGAGAGGAAAATATGGTTGTAGAAATTTTCATGTAACTAAAACACCTCTCTATGTGCTAAAATTTTTGATGCTACACTTGTTTTATCTTTCTATGCTTGTTGCATTATGCTTCTTGAACTTGTTTATTTACAAGATTCCTATGCATAGGAAGCATGTTAGACTTAAATGTGTTTTGAATTTACTTCTTGATGCTCTCTTTTGCTTCAAATACTTTTTCTTGCGAGTGCATCATTAAAACTGCTGAGCCCATCTTAATGGCTATAAAGAAAAGAACTTCTTGGGAGATAACCCATGTGTTATTTTGCTACAGTACCTTGTTTTTATTTTGTGTCTTGGAAGTTGTTTACTACTGTAGCAACCTCTCCTTATCTTAGTTTTGTGTTTTGTTGTGCCAAGTAAAGTCTTTGATAGAAAAGTAAGTACTAGATTTGGATTACTGCGCAGTTCCAGATTTCTTTGCTGTCACGAATCTGGGTCTACCTCCCTGTAGGTAGCTCAGAAAATTAAGCCAATTTACGTGCATGATCCTCAGATATGTACGCAACTTTCATTCAATTTGAGCATTTTCATTTGAGCAAGTATGGTGCCATTTTAAAATTCGTCAATACGAACTGTTCTGTTTTGACAGATTCTGCCTTTTATTTCGCATTGCCTCTTTTGCTATGTTGGATGAATTTCTTTGATCCATTAATGTCCAGTAGCATTATGCAATGTCTAGAAGTGTTAAGAATGATTGTGTCACCTCTGAATATGTTAATTTTTATTGTGCACTAACCCTCTAATGAGTTGTTTCGAGTTTGGTGTGGAGGAAGTTTTCAAGGATCAAGAGAGGAGTATGATGCAACATGATCAAGGAGAGTGAAAGCTCTAAGCTTGGGGATGCCCCGGTGGTTCACCCCTGCATATATCAAGAAGACTCAAGCGTCTAAGCTTGGGGATGCCCAAGGCATCCCCTTCTTCATCGACAACATTATCAGGTTCCTCCCCTGAAACTATATTTTTATTCCATCACATCTTATGTACTTTACTTGGAGCGTCTGTGTGCTTTTGTTTTTGTTTGTGTTTGAATAAATTGGATTACATCATGCTTGTGTGGGAGAGAGACACGCTCCGCTGGTTCGTATGAACACATGTGTTCTTAGCTCATAGTATTCATGGCGAAGTTTCTCCTTCGTTAAATTGTTATATGGTTGGAATTGGAAAATGATACATGTAGTAATTGCTATAAATGTCTTGGGTAATGTGATACTTGGCAATTGTTGTGCTCATGATTAAGCTCTTGCATCATATGCTTTGCACCCATTAATGAAGAAATACATAGAGCATGCTTAAATTTGGTTTGCATATTTGGTTTCTCTAAGGTCTAGATAATTTCTAGTATTGAGTTTGAACAACAAGGAAGACGGTGTAGAGTCTTATAATGTTTACAATATGTCTTTTATGTGAGTTTTGCTGCACCGGTTCATCCTTGTGTTTGTTTCAAATAAGCCTTGCTAGCCTAAACCTTGTATCGAGAGGGAATACTTCTCATGCATCCAAAATACTTGAGCCAACCACTATGCCATTTGTGTCCACCATACCTACCCACTACATGGTATTTTCCGCCATTCCAAAGTAAATTGCTTGAGTGCTACCTTTAAAATTCCATCATTCACCTTTGCAATATATAGCTCATGGGACAAATAGCTTAAAAACTATTGTGGTATTGAATATGTAATTATGCACTTTATCTCTTATTAAGTTACTTGTTGTGCGATAACCATGTTCACTGGGGACGCCATCAACTACTCTTTGTTGAATTTCATGTGAGTTGCTATGCATGTCCGTCTTGTCTGAAGTAAGAGAGATCTACCACCTTATGGTTAAGCATGCATATTGTTAGAGAAGAACATTGGGCCGCTAACTAAAGCCATGATCCATGGTGGAAGTTTCAGTTTTGGACATATATCCTCAATCTCAAATGAGAAAATTATTAATTGTTGTTACATGCTTATGCATAAAAGAGGAGTCCATTATCTGTTGTCTATGTTGTCCCGGTATGGATTTCTAAGTTGAGAATAATCAATAGCGAGAAATCCAAATGCGAGCTTTCTCCTTAGACCTTTGTACAGGCGGCATAGAGGTACCCCTTTGTGACACTTGGTAAAAACATGTGCATTGTGATGATCCGGTAGTCCAAGCTAATTAGGACAAGGTGCGGGCACTATTAGTACACTATGCATGAGGCTTGCAACTTATAAGATATAATTTACATGATGCATATGCTTTATTACTACCGTTGACAAAATTGTTTCATGTTTTCAAAATCAAAGCTCTAGCACAAATATAGCAATCGATGCTTTTCCTCTATGGAGGACCATTCTTTTACTTTCAATGTTGAGTCAGTTCACCTATTTCTCTCCACCTCAAGAAGCAAACACTTGTGTGAACTGTGCATTGATTCCTACATACTTGCTTATTACACTTATTATATTACTCTATGTTGACAATATCCATGAGATATACATGTTATGAGTTGAAAGCAACCGCTGAAACTTAATCTTCTTTTGTGTTGCTTCAATGCCTTTACTTTGAATTATTGCTTTATGAGTTAACTCTTATGCAAGACTTATTGATGCTTGTCTTGAAGTGCTATTCATAAAAAGTCTTTGCTTTATGATTCACTTGTTTACTCATGTCATATACATTGTTTTGATCTCTGCATTCACTACATATGCTTTACAAATAGTATGATCAAGATTATGATGGCATGTCACTCCGTAAATTATACGTGTTATCGTTTTACCTCGCCGGACGAGCAGAACTAAGCTTGGGGATGCTGATACGTCTCCAACGTATCGATAATTTCTTATGTTCCATGCCACATTATTGATGTTATCTACATGTTTTATGCACACTTTATGTCATATTCGTGCATTTTCTGGAACTAACCTATTAACAAGATGCCGAAGTGCCGCTTGCTGTTTTTCTGCTGTTTTTGGTTTCAGAAATCCTAGTAAGGAAATATTCTCGGAATTGGACGAAATCAAAGCCCAGGGGCCTATTTTTCCACGAAGCTTCCAGAAGTCCGAAGACGAGACGAAGAGGGGCCACGGGGTGGCCAAACCCTAGGGCGGCGCGGCCCCCCCTTGGCCGCGCCGGCCTATGGTGTGGGCCCCCCGTGCCGCCTCTTGACTTGCCCTTCCGCCTACTTAAAGCCTCCGTGACGAAACCCCCAGTACCGAGAGCCACGATACGGAAAACCGCCCAGAGACGCCGCCACCGCCGATCCCATCTCGGGGGATCCAGGAGATCGCCTCCGGCACCCTGCCGGAGAGGGGAATCATCTCCCGGAGGACTCTACGCCGCCATGGTCGCCTCCGGTGTGATGTGTGAGTAGTCTACCCCTGGACTATGGGTCCATAGCAGTAGCTAGATGGTTGTCTTCTCCCCATTGTGCTATCATTGTCGGATCTTGTGAGCTGCCTAACATGATCAAGATCATCTATCTGTAATTCTATATGTTGCGTTTGTTGGGATCCGATGAATAGAGAATACTTGTTATGTTGATTATCAAAGTTATATCTACGTGTTGTTTATGATCTTGCATGCTTTCCGTTACTAGTAGATGCTCTGGCCAAGTAGATGCTTGTAACTCCAAGAGGGAGTACTTATGCTCGATAGTGGGTTCATGCCTGCATTGACACCGGGACAAGTGATGAAAGTTCTAAGGTTGTGTTGTGCTGTTGCCACTAGGGATAAAACATTGATGCTATGTCTAAGGATGTAGTTGTTGATTACATTACGCACCATACTTAATGAAATTGTCTGTTGCTTTGCAACTTAATACTGGAGGGGGTTCGGATGATAACCTGAAGGTGGACTTTTTAGGCATAGATGCAGTTGGATGGCGGTCTATGTACTTTGTCGTAATGCCCAATTAAATCTCACTATACTCATCATGATATGTATGTGCATGGTCATGCTCTCTTTATTTGTCAATTGCCCAACTGTAATTTGTTCACCCAACATGCTGTTCGTCTTATGGGAGAGACACCTCTAGTGAACTGTGGACCCCGGTCCAATTCTCTTTACTGAAATACAATCTACTGCAATACTTGTTCTACTGTTTTCTGCAAATAATCATCTTCCACACAATACGGTTAATCCTTTGTTACAGCAAGCCGGTGAGATTGACAACCTCACTGTTTCGTTGGGGCAAAGTACTTTGGTTGTGTTGTGCAGGTTCCAAGTTGGCGTCGGAATCCCTGGTGTTGCGCCGCACTACATCTCGCCGCCATCAACCTTCAACGTGCTTCTTGACTCCTACTGGTCCGATTAAACCTTGGTTTCTTACTGAGGGAAACTTGCCGCTGTGCGCATCACACCTTCCTCTTGGGGTTCCCAACGGACGTGCCAACCACACGCATCAAGCAAATTTCTGGCGCCGTTGCCGGGGACCAGAAAGCTACACCACAGGGATTTCCTCCCTCGTCAACCCCGCGCCAGTCCTGGACAGCATCAAGTATTTTCTGGCACCGTTGCTACTGCTCATATATATTCAAACCACCTGTATTTCACTATCTCTTCGCCGAACTAGTGCACCTATTAGGTGTGTTGGGGACACAAGAGACTTCTTACTTTGTGGTTGCAGGGTTGCATGAGAGGGATATCTTTGACCTCTTCCTCCCTGAGTTCGATAAACCTTGGGTGATCCACTTAAGGGAAAACTTGCTGCTGTTCTACAAACCTCTGCTCTTGGAGGCCCAACACTGTCTACAGGAAAAGGAGGGGGAAGTAGACATCAGGTAACATTGCTGATCAATGTTAGTGTTCTGATATGTAATATACGATCAAACTAAAAAACAAAATATGTTTGGTAGCCGGATTATGAGATGAAGGCGAGTTGGTGATCAATGTCAATGTTCTGATATGTAATATACGATAAAAAAAAAATGTAATATACGATCAAACTGAAAAACTAGGGCGTTAACGACTAGATCTAACTCAGGCCAATTAGATGAAGATCTTGTGGTACAAACAAACTATGTTTCTAGATCTACAACGTCTACCTGTTGTCAGGCATGAGGTCATCTAAATTTAGGTGCATGCCACGAGGCGAGCGAACTATACTTACGGGGTCCATGGCGATTAGATCCGAGTCAGCTCGTAACCAACGTCGTTGAGGACGCCAGTCCGCGTCCAGTCGTAGATCAGAGGATGCGCTGAGGAAATAGATCGATTGGGAATGAGATTTCTTAACAGGGCAGTTAGATACATGTAGAAGCGTCCCGCGTACGTAAGGATGGATCCGTCGGCCCGTTATCTAGTCAGCATCTCCATCCCGCCTCCACCTACAGGTCGCCGCCGCCGCCTTACCTCTCCACATGGTGATTTCAGCTATGGACGACATCGAGCTCGTCAAACCCATGCACCACACCTCATCGGATGAGGTATTAAGATTCTAAATTAACGTACATCCTCTTTATCTCATGGGATTCAAAATATCTTGAAGAGTCATCGGTATGTGCATGTTCATAAGTTATGTCAAATTAAATATGTTTTCCATTTCTGCTAGGAATCATCATGTGAGTGTGGTATTCGGGATGGATGTGCCCTGTTTCAACATTGTCTACAAGGAAAAATTGTTCTCCTAGAGGAACTAAATTTAAAAAGGGAGGAGAAAATGAAGAACGATGCAAAACTGATGAAGATTGATGAAGAATTGAGGATTACCGAAAAGAAGCTCACGGTGGCTCATGAGACAATTTGGAAGATGGAACAAGCATTGATAACCACCAACAAAAAAATAGAAACACTTCTGGAACAGAAAGGTTGAATCGAGTTGGCGTTGGCGGATATCATCGATGAACACAACATTACTAAGAACGAAACAAGGGCGACAACAAGGTTGAAGATGAATAAGGTCAAAAAATATGCTCTCAAAAGGGAATTGTGTCTTTAGTACGCCTTGTGTGCCATTGTTATCCTAGTAGCGGTTATAATTGCGATGTCAGGGCTTTTAAAATGCTCGAACTAGTTGTTATGGTTGGGCAAAAAATAAAGAAGTAACAATGAATTGTACTGTGATCATATTATATCACATGTCCAGAAATGAAAGGTTTTTTTTGACAGTGAAATGCGGACGAGGAGGAATACATAGCCAAATTACAATACTAAAAATGCTAATATTTATATGGGCCACAGACATTACAATACTAAAAATGCTGATAAAATATATTAAATCGCAGGCAGCGCGCGCTGGTCGGTACGTCGTCCTCCCAGCGCTCTATCTACTTGGATCTTTTGTTGGACGACTCTGCCACCTCATCGTCCCGGCGCCCCTGCTTGCGAGGCGCCTTATCCGACGAGCCATCGTCTGACGGGCCGTCATCTGATGAGGTGGACTCCGACGAGCTGTCATCTGACCAGGCAGACTTCGACGAGCTGCCGTAGTCCTCCTCGTCCTCGTCCTCATCCATCATCGCCCCCCGCGCTGGCGCCGTGACCGCCTCCTCCTTCGCATGAGCCTTCTTTGCCGCGGCCGCCTCCTCCGCTTCCTCCGCTGCTGCCTCCTCCTCCTCCAGCCGCGCCCACATTGTGTCTTCGTCCTCCTCCTCTTCTTTGTCCTCGGCAGTGTCTTCCTCCTCGTCCGCGTCGTCGGCGGTATCTTCCGGAAGGTCGTTGTCATTGTCATCGACGGCGGCCACATCTTAGGGTTCCGAGTCGTCGGCGGTCGGCGATGGTTCCCTTTCCCACCAGTGTCGCTACCTAGGCGACTTTCCCTCGCTGTCGGAGTTGGACGGCCAGGAAACATCACTCATGGCGCGCGGCGGGTCGTTGGCAACGGCGTGGGAGCGGGGCTGCAAGATATGGGAAGTGCGCATGTTGGCGCCGTACTTATATGTTCGTCGATGGAAGGCAATGCGGAAATGGAAGAGGGCGGCCGTTGCCATTCCGGCGTTTAAAGAGTCGCCTACATCGTGCGCATGGCGGTTGCACAGAAATGTTAGTGGGCGCGTTGTAAGTTTGGCGTGGCGCACACCGTGGCACTTTGTTCTTACTATCCCTGGCGCATGAAAAATGTGCTAGAAACAGGCTCCAAAGGTAGGGTAAACGGCCACATTTCTAAGAAACTTTTTTTTGACCTTGTCTAAATCAGCCAAATAAATTTCCTACACATCTATTCTATATATATATATACCATTTTCGAAGATTTTGAATTTTTAAGATTTTTTCTGAATTTGTTATGCTCATTTGAATATACGGGCTTCTATGCGGTAGCTAGGCAAGGAACACATACATTCTTCCCTAGATAGTGATGTAAGTGGTGTTTGCATACCATGGTGGAGCAATGCCCAAAAAATGAGCTCACTATGTACACACACCGTCAGACGATCCATTGTTTTGAGACCTGTTTCTGACGAAAACCCTATATTTGATGGGTCTACACCACATGAACATGGGCAAGCACACATGCAAAATGCAAAACCCAGGGCTTGCAGTGGGTGGAATGACATGGTGCACCAGTGCCCCAAATATGGGGTCATCCCAGGGTTGGCTGTCCACTTGGTGGCCACGGTAGACCTGTTGTGCCCAGAATCCATGTATACGGGCTTCCATGCGGTAGCTAGGCAAGGAACACATACATTCTTCCCTGGATGGTGATGTAAGTGGTGTTTGCATGCCATGGTGGAGCAATGCCCAAAAAATGAGCTCACTATGTACACACACTGTCAGACGATCCATTGTTTCGAGACATGTTTCTGACGAAAACCCTATATTTGAGAGGTCTAAACCACATGAACATGGACAAACACACATGCAAAATGCAAAACCCAGGGCTTGCAGTGGGTGGAATGACATGGTGCACCAGTGCCCCAAATATGGGGTCATCCTGTGGTTGGTTGTCCACTTGGTGGCCAAGGTAGACCTGTTGTGCCCAGAAACCATGTATACGGGCTTCCATGCGGTAGCTAGGCAAGGAATATATACTTTCTTCCCTGGATGGTGATGTAAGTGGTGTTTGCATGCCATGGTGGAGCAATAACCAAAAAATGAGATCACTATGTACACACACCGTTAGATAATCCACTGTTTCGAGACATGTTTCTTACGAAAACCCTATATATTTGAGGGGCTACACCACATGAACATGGGCAAGCACACATACAACATGCAAAACCTAGGGCTTGAAGTGGGTGGAATGACATGGTGCACCAGTGCCCCAAATATGGGGTCATCCCAGGGTTGGTTGTCCACTTAGTGGCCAGGGTAGACCTGTTGTGCCCAGAAACCATGTGCACGGGCTTCCATGCGGTATCTAGGCAAGGAACACATACTTTCTTCCCTGGATGGTGATGTAAGTGGTGTTTGTATGCCATGGTGGAACAATGCCCAAAAAATGAGCTCACTATGTACACACACCGTCAGATGATCCATTGTTTCGAGACCTGTTTCTGTCGAAAACCCTATATTTGAGGGGTCTACACCATATGAACATGGGCAAGCACAGATGCAACATGCAAAACCCCAGACTTGAAGTGGATGGAATGACATGGTGCACCAGTACCCAAAATATAGGGTCATCCAAGGGTTGGCAGTCCACTTGGTGGCCAGGGTAGACCTGTTGTGCCCAGAAACCATGTATACATGCTTCCATGTGGTAGCTAGGCAAGGAACACATACTTTCTTCCCTGGATGGTGATGTAAGTGGTGTTTGCTTTCCATGGTGGAGCAATGCCCAAAAAATGAGATCACTATGTACACACACCGTCAGACGATCCATTGTTTTGAGACCTGTTTCTGACGAAAATGCTATATTTGAGGGGTCTACACCACATGAACATGGGTAAGCACACATGCAACATGCAAAACCCAGGGCTTGAAGTGGGTGGAATGACATGGTGCACCAGTGCCCCAAATATATGTCATCCCAGGGTTGGCTGTCCACTTGGTGGCTAGGGTTGACCTGTTGTGCCCAGAAACCATGTATACAGGCTTCCATGCGGTAGCTAGGCAAGGAACACATACTTTCTTCCCTGGATGGTGATGTAAGTAGTGTTTGCATGGCATGGTGGAGCAATGCCCAAACAATGAGCTCATTATGTACACACAACATCAGACGATCCATTGTTTCGAGACCTGTTTCTGATGAAAACCCTATATTTGAGGTGTTTACACCACATGAACATGGGAAAGCACACATGCAACATGAAAAACCCATGGCTTGTAGTGGGTGGAATGACATGGTGCACCAGTGCCCAAATGTGGGGTCATCCCAGGGTAGGTTGTCCACTTGGTGGCCAGGGTAGGCCCGTTGTACCCAGAAACCATGTATACGGGCTTCCATGCGGTAGCTAGGCAAGGAACACATACTTTCTTCCCTGGATGGTGATGTAAGTTGTGTTTGCATGCCATGGTGGAGCAATGCCCAAAAAATAAGCTCACTATTGTCAACACCCGGATTTTTAAGTCCAGATGCCTATTATGCCATACATCGCAATCCCAGGAAGATTGTTGTTGCGAGACATAACAGCTGATATCATAAGTCATCATTTATTACAAACCATAGTCGTCTTACAAATATAGATCACATGATCCAATATTACACAAATAGTTGATCTAAGGATCAACAAACACATTACATAGCGGGAGCGTAGTAGTAGTGGACTATCTAATCCACATGCCAACGCTTGACGTCAGAAGATACTCCTAGTTGTTGTAGACGTCCTGCTGGCCGTCATCTTCATACTGCTGCTCCTCTTCATAGTCTGGCCATTTGAATAGCCAGGGACACAGCCGTGAGTACTTTTAAAGTACTCGCAAACTAATACTAGTGTAGGTGCGATCAATTTTATTAAGATAGTTCTAAGCTCTAGGTTTAATTGCAGAAAGCCAATTTTTGTTCATAAGCATTTAGTAAAAGACTCTTCTTTTGCTAACTAACTCAAGTGGGAACATTAGTGTCATTCCCAAAACTCAGTTGTGGTTCAAGTCAAGTCACCCTTCAAATCATCCACCATTTTCAAGAAAACATCTGACACACTACAAAAAATGTGTTAACTAGTGACCAACTTATTGTGACCGTGGATTGATTAGTCATAAATCTATGACTTTTTTGCACCAAATAGTCGTAAGGCGTTTGGGAGGGTTCAAACCATAAATAATTACGACCATTTTAGTGAGAAAGGTCATACTTTTCTTGCATGAAATGGTCATAGAATATATGATACGATTTATGATTTATTTTTAGACGATTACGATCAATTTAAATGGCCATAACAGCTAATTCATGATGCCTTAAAATGATTGGTTGGCCACCTAAAAAAATTCACGTATGCGCCGTGTCCATATCCGCCTACGTGTCATGTCTATGTGTCGACTTTCGCTGACGTGTCCAGATATATGACTAAGCTTAGTCTTCATTGACATGTGAAACACATTGACCACATAGGACATGTTGGCAGCCTGTATGACATGCGAGAGCCACAAGGATTATATCACTTGATTCGTGGGCACCCCTCTTTACCCAATCAGAAGACAACAAACAGCTGCCCACAGATCAGCGACCTCTCCATCTAACGCCACAAATACCCCGAAATCTGAACGCCCCTACTGTAATCCCGCGCTGCATTTTGGCTCACGCGGCAAACGAATCTAAATGTAAATTGGGTCGAGCATGGTGGCGAGACCAAATCGAGCCCACACGCGGGAGATGAAATGTTGAGCGGGAGGCCACATTCCCTTCCAGCTCGAGCCCCCACCCGATCGAATAGAATCACTCCCCCACGACCTACCCCTTTTCCAGGCTCCCACCGCCTCCTCCCTCCCATTTCCTCCAACGCCAGCCAAGATCCCGGCCAACCCCGGTGACGCCCTGCCCCGCTGATCCCCGCCCCTGAACCCCCTCCTCCACCTCTATCTATTCAACCCTGTCGAACCTCGAAATCATGCGCCCCAATAAAACCGTAGTCCGGGATCCGGGTGGATCTGTAGGAGGTCTATGGAGATGGCGGCGCCCCTGCAGCGAGCGGTGGTGACCCAGATCAGACGACGGAGGAGCAGATGTTAGCCCCGCGGCAGCTATGCCGAGAGATCTCCTCCACATCCAGGGCGGGCAGTGCGGGAATCGGATCGCGGCCATGAACAGCATCCATCTGCCCGCATGCGCGAAGGTCTTCCCCACCCCCTTCTCTCCAAAACCCTAGAGCCCTACCTTCCTGGCTCCCTCTAACACGCCCGTCTTTCTTCCACAGGGACGCCACTGGCGAGTCCTCCACGACCTCGGTGCCACCATACCCCCCTCGTTCGGATCACGCAGACGCCGGATCCGCTCCTCCCCAACAAGGCCGCCACCGGATGCCTCCTCCTCGGCAGCCACCGTCCCCGGATCCAGCTCTACCTGGCTTGCTCCTCCGGCAAGAACATCGGCATCAGCAGGATCTATTCTGGACCTGAACCCCAAGTCCCAGGTCGCCAGTGTTTTATCTCATCCTTGTCTCCGTGGTTGGTCAGATCCCAGCGCGCAGGATTTGTTTTTTTTTTCTTATCTCTGTCAAAGTGTTTGATTAGTTCTTGCTGAATCTTTCGGAATGGTGTATCAATGATGAATATGGTAGAAAGGAATACAAGCAATGCGGTTCCTACTATTACTACCTGGATTTGTGACTGCGAAGAAAGTCTCATATAATTGCTAATTATGCCTAGCAGCTAGCAGTGGCCTATTTAAGAGCTATTAGTATTTAGTACCATGATTCTTATGACTGCTTGGATGTTCTCTGTTCATAGCACACTCTTGTACGACTAGACGTGGAGTACCCGTGGGGCAGTAAACAGTAACATTTCCAGCACTAGCATATCAGATGGAGCTTGTTTTGTTTGTCCCCACATATATCAAGAATGGTGCATCATCACCATCATATTACCTATTTGTGGGCGCTAGCTTAGTGAATTGGGCACCGTTGAACTAGCATATCTAAGATTTTATCTTCATGTACTGTATTTAAAAAGGAATGAAGAGTGAAATATCGCTATAAATTTGAAGTTACTGTCTTTCTTTGAAAATTGTACCTTGCGGATGGCAGCATTACCTTTATTTCAGTCAATACCTATTACTTTTCTAGAAACTGATTTTTGTAACCATCTTTAGAGGATCTTTGAATTGCTAGCATAGTTTATAATGGTAATAATGTTATGCAAATTAGGCTGCACATGCATAGTTCACTGTTCCCTTTTTATTTTCTTCTTGGCCTTTCTGGCGCAATAATCTAATGTGGGTCTATGGCTGCACTGTGTGATGCCTTAATTTCCTGAACTATCTAATTACTCGTTGAACCACATTCACAGTTTGTGTAAGAAATAGTGAACAATGTGAGTAATATCTTAAATTTTTTTGCGGATTGTTTATTTGTTGTTGCATTCCACCTACTATTTTTTCAGATAAGCTGATACTACAGCAGCATACTCTTGTATACTTGATGGTTAACATCAATCTATCCTTACACTCACAGCACCCTATATCACTAACACTATTTGTTTAAGTACACAAACTCTCTCTTAGTCCTTTTGCTTCATGTTCTTTTTTTTGGTCTCTTGCTAATGGCTTCTCATTTGTGTGTTGTGTTGCAGAACTAGAGCAAGGGAAGCAGTAGGTGCAGGTGAAAATGCATCGATATTCGGCCAGGCCAACTACTACAAGATGCTCACCGAGGTTCCAAGCGCAAGCAGATAATCCATCTGCCAATGCTCCAGGAATGACTTCCGTACGTCCTCACCATCTCTGTGTGCACAACATATGTAAGTGCCATATATAACTGATTAGTTACTCTTTGAGACACCATGGAACTGTTAGGTGCCCATAAATTTGTAGATGCCCAAGATCCAACGCATGTCAAATCTGTATACAAGCTTAGAGTTGTAAGCATCAGCAGAAATAGAAAAGTGACAGAATAAATAAGTAAATTGAACTCGCAGCTATTAGTATTGCTAGCTTTGTTACTTTATTTTATTTGTATCAACCTTAGCTTGGTTGTTATTAACTTTGTTAACTAGATTTGTAGGTTCAAGTTGCATGTCTAACTGATTTATGTAATCTATAGAAGTTCAGTAAATTAGGATTACAGTCGATGCACCTGAGATGTCTATGCATGCTGCAGCTAAAAGCCCAAAAGTATCCACACATTCTTATCAATGCTGGCTTTAATGGTGTAATTCTTGGAATCTGAGTTTTAGTTAGCTCTGGTAAACTATTATAACACATGTTCACAGCTAACTCCTCTTTGAACAGTAGATACTTGCATGATGTATTTGGAGCCTGCTAAGTTCGTCGCAAAGCTGAGCGAACTGAAACGGATGGAAGCTCCTGCTATTCAAGTGCAATCTCGGTGTTGGGTACTTCTCCAACTCAGGAAGGTAAAGAATGGAGGCGACTTCATGTTATTACTTGTTCTGCGATTAATGTCGGGTGCTTGTTACTGTCTTCTTTGTTTACAATTTAGTTCGTACCAAAAGAAATAGCATTGTGTCTGCAGCCTAACTTATCCTTTTTAACATGCATTTTTGAGAAACTGCAAGAAGATGCCTTCACTTATGCCTTCATCCTCAAGTTAGTGGCCCTTTTTCAGGGAATTTTTTGAAGCAGTAGCGATTCTGTCAAGTGATGCTTATAATGTTATTCTATATCTGGTGTTTTACTCTCTGAGCTTACCTGTAGGTACCTATGGTTGTTTACTCTTTGACAGTATGGAACATAGCTGAAGTTCGAAGAACTACAGGCTGAAGAAATTCGGCTGTACTGTTACTCAACAAATAGCAGCTCTTATCTTATGATTATATTATGGTGTTTGTTTCTCTCTTTTCTGACAGGAATATTGTAATAGACTTAGCTGTTACTTGATGAGTGTTGATCTGTCATTTTTAGATACTCGTTTTTAGTATGTTGTAATGAAAACTGGGTTGTTATTTATCTAGAATGCCGTAGGCTTTGAACTGTACTGGTGTTGCTGATATGAAAAGAAATGTATTGGGCTCCAAAAGGGCTAGTCCCAACGACTCATTTCAAATCGCAACAAAATATAGGAAACGAAAATGGAAAGGCCCAGACCCATAAGAAAACGGATGTAAAAAATCTGAAGCAGTAAAAAGAATTGGAATTTTTAAAGGCAAATGCCCAAGAAGAAACAGTCCACAGTTTTGGATTCGGCCCATGTAAACGGTAGAACTGGACAGGGCTGATTTCGATGTATGTCCTGCCACGTAGGATCTGCCACGTTGGATCTGACGTGGATAGGCAAGCTAGCCTGTGACCAACATTTTGGTCATATAATCTACGACCATCAAATTTGGTCGTAGAGGACTACGACCATTTAAATAAAAAGGTCGTCGTGCGCCGTCAGTGACGCTCAACTGGCGACCAACAGTTATTGGTCATGGCGTGGTCACAGAAGGTGCACAATGACCTTTCAGCGACCAATATGGAGGGTCGCAAGTCACCATATTTCTTGTAGTGACAATGGAACAGTATGGCCTTTCCAACCGTCCGTAACCGTGGACACGACTATTCGAATAGATTTACACTCTGCAGAGGTTGCACACTTGTGCCACAACATTTGATTACATCCGTCAGGGATAACCCTGAATAATCGTAACTCAGTACGCGGATCATCAACCATAACCTTTCACTTACATACCCTAGTATAGGTACCTCTCCCCATGAGCTTGGCCTCCCAGTGAAGACAAACCGTCAGCCTGGGAACTGCACAGGGCTTGGGCCGGACATTCACCTCATTTCACATCATTTCACTTTCAACGGAGGCAGCCTCGGCATAACCCCTATGACGCTTGTTTAGAGGGAACCCATACTAAGATGCATAAACTTCCAGTTAAGCCCTACCCATAATTAGGTATTGCGGGGGTACTAAATAATTGGAAAGATATCGCATCCAAATCCAACCATCAGTTTTTAATCAAATTCATCGGGTCATTCCAGTCATATTCACCTTCAAAAATCTTTCAAAGTCATTTCATTTCACCAGTTCCCATCTAGAGTAGTCAATTTTATTTGTTAGCACTAGCACTAGTCATGAGGGGTGCTAGCTATCTTGTAGCTCTTCTAGGCTAAATTTGATACTCTTGTAGTACTCTATATTTAGACCAAAGTTAACTATAAAAGTAAGCTTTAATAATCAAGGTAAAAGCTTGTAAGGATTAAACTTGGGATTTGATCATGAAGCATAAAGTAATAGGTGAGTGTGCCTTGCTCTGGGAGAGCTTGCCACTTTGCAAGAATATTAGCTTGCCTTGGTTGGTGTACTGATCAAAGTGGTCTTTTTCTTCCTGGAAGTAGACCTCCTCCTCCTGGTACTCCTCGGTACTAGCGTCTAAAAATGGATACGAGATACAATCACCAATCAAAGCTTAAGAGCTAGACTAAGCACCCACAAGGTTCACACAAGCTAATATATCATCACAACATTGCTTATCATGTTGGTTGACTTTGTTTTCTTCTTAAGAAAAATAATTTCCTCTCATTACAAATATTGATTAGGGCTTCTCTTTAGTTCTTGGAGAAATAATTTCCTCTCATTGAATCTTGTTAAGATTTAAGTTCCTCAAATAATAATGTATGAACCCATGTTGACCAAGGTCAACACTTCATAATCATCATTTGGGAAAATGATTTAAATGAGGTATCACCCTCATACAATTTAACACTAACCTAAATATAATTTAATATCACCAAATAATTCAAGATGAGATTATATAGACCAAGGTCAATACCTCATGTTGACTTACTTGAGACAAAGATTTAAATGAGATAGTACCTCTCATATTAATTAATAAAGAATTTTGGATAAATTAAAATGGACTAGAATAGCCATATAGCCATTATTTATTCTAGCCCATGATCATATGAAACACCCATGTAATTTTTTTGCATAAACAATTAGACAATATGAATTGTGATTTTTGAGAGTTGGAATCAACTAAAAATCATTTTTGGTTGATTTTTAATAAATGTTTGAAGTTTGAAAAGGCACTGCCTTGTTATTTTTGTCACATTAATTCTACAAAGAAAAATGAGATGAGACCAGTGGGGTTGGATAGAGTTTTTCATGAGCTTTCCAAATATATAAAATTTACCAAAATTGGCTCACTAGATTTGAAGTTATTTAATTTTTAGCAAAACACCAGTATTGAATTTCACTGAAACAATTTAATTCGAGCTCATGTGCGCCACAGAAATGTGTATTTTCTGTGGCGCACTGATGACGCGTAAAGCACACGCTCGTTGGGAACCCCAAGTGGAAGGTGTGATGCGTACAGTAGCAAGTTTCCCTCAGTAAGAAACCAAGGTTTATCGAACCAGTAGGAGTCAAGAAACACGTCGAAGGTTGATGCCGGCGGGATGTAGTGTGGCGCAACACCAGGGATTCCGGCGCCAACGTGGAACCTGCACAACACAACCAAAGTACTTTGCCCCAACGAAACAGTGAGGTTGTCAATCTCACCGGCTTGCTGTAACAAAGGATTAACCGTATTGTGTGGAAGATGATTGTTTGCAGAAAACAGTAAAACAAGTATTACAGTAGATTGTATTTCAGTAAAGAGAATTGGACCGGGGTCCACAGTTCACTAGAGGTGTCTCTCCCATAAGACAAACAGCATGTTGGGTGAACAAATTACAGTTGGGCAATTGACAAATAAAGAGAGCATGACCATGCACATACATATCATGATGAGTATAGTGAGATTTAATTGGGCATTACGACAAAGTACATAGACCGCCATCCAACTGCATCTATGCCTAAAAAGTCCACCTTCAGGTTATCATCTGAACCCCTTCCAGTATTAAGTTGCAAAGCAACAGACAATTGCATTAAGTATGGTGCGTAATGTAATCAACAACTACATCCTTAGACATAGCATCAATGTTTTATCCCTAGTGGCAACATCACAACACAACCTTAGAACTTTCTGTCACTGTCCCAGGTGTCAATGCAGGCATGAACCCACTATCGAGCATAAATACTCCCTCTTGGAGTTACAAGCATCTACTTGGCCAGAGCATCTACTAGTAACGGAAAGCATGCAAGATCATAAACAACACGTAGATATAACTTTGATAATCAACATAACAAGTATTCTCTATTCATCGGATCCCAACAAACGCAACATATAGAATTACAGATAGATGATCTTGATCATGTTAGGCAGCTCACAAGATCCGACAATGATAGCACAATGGGGAGAAGACAACCATCTAGCTACTGCTATGGACCCATAGTCCAGGGGTAGACTACTCACACATCACACCGGAGGCGACCATGGCGGCGTAGAGTCCTCCGGGAGATGATTCCCCTCTCCGGCAGGGTGCCGGAGGCGATCTCCTGGATCCCCCGAGATGGGATCGGCGTTGGCGGCGTCTCTGGAAGGTTTTCCGTATCGTGGCTCTCGGTACTGGGGGTTTCGTCACGGAGGCTTTAAGTAGGCGGAAGGGTAGGTCAAGAGGGGGCACAGGGGCCCCAGACCACAGGCCGGCGCGGCCAGGGGGTGGGCCGCGCCGCCCTAGGGTTTGGGTACCCTGTGGCCCCACTTCGTTTCGTCTTCGGACTTCTGGAAGCTTCGTGGAAAAATAGGCCCCTGGGCGTTGATTTCGTCCAATTCCGAGAATATTTCCTTACTAGGATTTCTGAAACCAAAAACAGCAGAAACAAAGAATCGGCACTTCGGCATCTTGTTAATAGGTTAGTTCCAGAAAATGCACGAATATGACATAAAGTGTGCATAAAACATGTAGATAACATCAATAATGTGGCATGGATCATAAGAAATTATCGATACGTCGGAGACGTATCAGCATCCCCAAGCTTAGTTCTGCTCGTCTCGAGCAGGTAAAACGATAACACAGATAATTTCTGGAGTGACATGCCATCATAATCTTGATCATACTATTTGTAAAGCATATGTAGTGAATGCAGCGATCAAAACAATGTATATGACATGAGTAAACAAGTGAATCATAAAGCAAAGACTTTTCATGAATAGCACTTCAAGACAAGCATCAATAAGTCTTGCATAAGAGTTAACTCATAAAGCAATAATTCAAAGTAAAGGCATTGAAGCAACACAAAAGAAGATTAAGTTTCAGCGGTTGCTTTCAACTTGTAACATGTATATCTCATGGATATTGTCAACATAGAGTAATATAATAAGTGCAATAAGCAAGTATGTAGGAATCAATGCACAGTTCACACAAGTGTTTGCTTCTTGAGGTGGAGAGAAATAGGTGAACTGACTCAACATAAAAGTAAAAGAATGGTCCTTCAAAGAGGAAAGCATCGATTGCTATATTTGTGCTAGAGCTTTGATTTTGAAAACATGAAACAATTTTGTCAACGGTAGTAATAAAGCATATGTATCATGTAAATTATATCTTATAAGTTGCAAGCCTCATGCATAGTGTACTAATAGTGCCCGCACCTTGTCCTAATTAGCTTGGACTACCGGATCATCACAATGCACATGTTTTTACCAAGTGTCACAAAGGGGTACCTCTATGCCGCCTGTACAAAGGTCTAAGGAGAAAGCTCGCATTGGATTTCTCGCTATTGATTATTCTTCAACTTAGACATCCATACCGGGACAACATAGACAACAGATAATGGACTCCTCTTTTATGCATAAGCATGTAACAACAATTAATAATTTTCTCATTTGAGATTGAGGATATATGTCCAAAACTGAAACTTCCACCATGGATCATGGCTTTAGTTAGCGGCCCAATGTTCTTCTCTAACATTATGCATGCTTAACCATAAGGTGGTAGATCTCTCTTACTTCAGACAAGACGGACATGCATAGCAACTCACATGAAATTCAACAATGAATAGTTGATGGCGTCCCCAGTGAACATGGTTATCGCACAACAAGCAACTTAATAAGAGATAAAGTGCATAATTACATATTCAATGCCACAATAGTTTTTAAGCTATTTGTCCCATGAGCTATATATTGCAAAGGTGAATGATGGAATTTTAAAGGTAGCACTCAAGCAATTTACTTTGGAATGGCGGAAAAATACCATGTAGTAGGTAGATATGGTGGACACAAATGGCATAGTGGTTGGCTCAAGTATTTTGGATGCATGAGAAGTAATCCCTCTCGATACAAGGTTTAGGCTAGCAAGGATTATTTGAAACAAACACAAGGATGAACCGGTGCAGCAAAACTCACAAAAAAGACATATTGAAAACATTATAAGACTCTACACCGTCTTCCTTGTTGTTCAAACTCAATACTAGAAATTATCTAGACCTTAGAGAAACCAAATATGCAAACCAAATTTTAGCATGCTCTATGTATTTCTTCATTAATGGGTGCAAAGCATATGATGCAAGAGCTTAATCATGAGCACAACAATTTCCAAGTATCACATTACCCAAGACATTAATAGCAATTACTACATGTATCATTTTCCAATTCCAACCATATAACAATTTAACGAAGGAGAAACTTCGCCATGAATACTATGAGTAGAAACCAAGGACATACTTGTCCATATGCTACAGCGGAGCGTGTCTCTCTCCCATAAAGTGAATGCTAGGATCCATTTTATTCAAACAAAACAAAAAACAAAAACAAACCGACGCTCCAAGAAAAAGCACATAAGATGTGATGGAATAAAAATATAGTTTCAGGGGAGGAACCTGATAATGTTGTCGATGAAGAAGGGGATGCCTTGGGCATCCCCAAGCTTAGACGCTTGAGTCTTCTTGATATATGCAGGGGTGAACCACCGGGGCATCCCCAAGCTTAGAGCTTTCACTCTCCTTGATCATGTTGCATCATACTCCTCTCTTGATCCTTGAAAACTTCCTCCACACCAAACTCGAAACAACTCATTAGAGGGTTAGTGCACAATAAAAATTAACATATTCAGAGGTGACACAATCATTCTTAACACTTCTGGACATTGCATAATGCTACTGGACATTAGTGGATCAAAGAAATTCATCCAACATAGCAAAAGAGGCAATGCGAAATAAAAGGCAGAATCTGTCAAAACAGAACAGTTCGTATTGATGAATTTTAAAATGGCACCAGACTTGCTCAAATGAAAATGCTCAAATTGAATGAAAGTTGCGTACATATCTGAGGATCATGCACGTAAATTGGCTTAATTTTCTGAGCTACCTACAGGGAGGTGGACCCAGATTCGTGACAGCAAAGAAATCTGGAACTGCGCAGTAATCCAAATCTAGTACTTACTTTTCTATCAACGGCTTAACTTGGCACCACAAAACACAAAACTAAGATAAGGAGAGGTTGCTACAGTAGTAAACAACTTCCAAGACACAAAATAAAAACAAAGTACTGTAGGTAAAAACATGGGTTGTCTCCCATAAGCGCTTTTCTTTAACGCCTTTCAGCTAGGCGCAGAAAGTGTGCATCAAGTATTATCAAAGGGTGGTGCATCGTCATTTTGAGCTCCCCCATCCGCAGTGGTACTAAGGGCTTTGTCAATTTTAGGCCTATAATAATACTTCTTTGGTTTAGGCACTTTAGAGACATACATAAACTTTTGCTCCTTACCCACATAAGCTTTCTCCTTATATTTAAGAGAAGAAAATGTTGAACCCAAGGTTCCCATAGCCTTTTCAAGTTCATCAATCCTATTGATTTGATCATCATGGACATCACAAGTTCCTAGGACACTAATTCTTTCATCAATTCCTCCTAAAGATTTATCAAGTTCATCAGTTTTATCAAGTAACATTTCCAATTTAGCTTCAATACTTGGAAAATTTTTCTCTATGGTTTCCAATTTTTTCATAACATCTTCAAGAGAGATTTCAGTTTTAACTTTATCAACAGGGGGTATTCCAAATAAACTCTCAATAATGCAACTAGCTTCTAATGCAGGAGTACTTAGGAAGTCACCTTTTGCGAGACTATCAAGAACATATCTATTCCAGCTAGAGATACCAACATAAAAATTCCTGAGTAAAATAATGGTGGAGTGTTTCTTAGTGCATCTATTATGGGCATCACTAATTCTATACCAAGCATCTCTCAAACATTCTCCCCCTCGTTGCTTAAACGTACGAACTTCAACTTCAGGATTACTCATTTTAGTAGTAGTAAATAAAGAAAACTAGATAAAGTAAATGCAAGTAAACTAATTTTTTTGTGTTTTTGATATAGCAAACAAGATAGCAAATAAAGTAAAACTAGCAACTAATTTTTTTGTATTTTGATTTAGTGCAGCAAACAAAGTAGTAAATAAAACTAAGCAAGACAAAAACAAAGTAAAGAGATTGAGAAGTGGAGACTCCCCTTGCAGCGTGTCTTGATCTCCCCGGCAACGGCGCCAGAAATTTAGCTTGATGACGCGTAAAGCACACGCTCGTTGGGAACCCCAAGTGGAAGGTGTGATGCGTACAGCAGCAAGTTTCCCTCAGTAAGAAACCAAGGTTTATCGAACCAGTAGGAGTCAAGAAGCACATCGAAGGTTGATGGCGGCGGGATGTAGTGCGGCGCAACACCAGGGATTCTGGCGCCAACGTGGAACCTGCACAACACAACCAAAGTACTTTGCCCCAACGAAACAGTGAGGTTGTCAATCTCACCGGCTTGCTGTAACAAAGGATTAACCGTATTGTGTGGAAGATGATTGTTTGCAGAAAACAGTAAAACAAGTATTACAGTAGATTGTATTTCAGTAAAGAGAATTGGACCGGGGTCCACAGTTCACTAGAGGTGTCTCTCCCATAAGACAAACAGCATGTTGGGTGAACAAATTACAGTTGGGCAATTGACAAATAAAGAGAGCATGACCATGCACATACATATCATGATGAGTATAGTGAGATTTAATTGGGCATTACGACAAAGTACATAGACCGCCATCCAACTGCATCTATGCCTAAAAAGTCCACCTTCAGGTTATCATCCGAACCCCTTCCAGTATTAAGTTGCAAAGCAACAGACAATTGCATTAAGTATGGTGCGTAATGTAATCAACAACTACATCCTTAGACATAGCATCAATGTTTTATCCCTAGTGGCAACAGCACAACACAACCTTGGAACTTTCTGTCACTGTCCCAGGTGTCAATGCAGGCATGAACCCACTATCGAGCATAAATACTCCCTCTTGGAGTTACAAGCATCTACTTGGCCAGAGCATCTACTAGTAACGGAAAGCATGCAAGATCATCAACAACACGTAGATATAACTTTGATAATCAACATAACAAGTATTCTCTATTCATCGGATCCCAACAAACGCAACATATAGAATTACAGATAGATGATCTTGATCATGTTAGGCAGCTCACAAGATCCGACAATGATAGCACAATGGGGAGAAGACAACCATCTAGCTACTGCTATGGACCCATAGTCCAGGGGTAGACTACTCACACATCACACCGGAGGCGACCATGGCGGCGTAGAGTCCTCCGGGAGATGATTCCCCTCTCCGGCAGGGTGCCGGAGGCGATCTCCTGGATCCCCCGAGATGGGATCGGCGTTGGCGGCGTCTCTGGAAGGTTTTCCGTATCGTGGCTCTCGGTACTGGGGGTTTCGTCACGGAGGCTTTAAGTAGGCGGAAGGGTAGGTCAAGAGGGGGCACAGGGGCCCCAGACCACAGGCCGGCGCGGCCAGGGGGTGGGCCGCGCCGCCCTAGGGTTTGGGCACCCTGTGGCCCCACTTCGTTTCGTCTTCGGACTTCTGGAAGCTTCGTGGAAAAATAGGCCCCTGGGCGTTGATTTCGTCCAATTCCGAGAATATTTCCTTACGAGGATTTCTGAAACCAAACACAGCAGAAACAAAGAATCGGCACTTCGGCATCTTGTTAATAGGTTAGTTCCAGAAAATGCACGAATATGACATAAAGTGTGCATAAAACATGTAGATAACATCAATAATGTGGCATGGATCATAAGAAATTATTGATACGTCGGAGACGTATCACGCACCAGCCCATGTGCGCCACAGAAAGTCTTATTTCTGTGGCGCACCCTGGCTGGTGTGCCACAAAATGTCTTAATTCTGTGGCGCACGTGGTCCCGTGCGCCACAGAAATAGTGAAGCCAATGATTGGGGCTGGCAAGGGGTGGGGCCCACCTTATTTCTTTGGCGCATGCGTGGCAGGTGCGCCACAAAAATACGCTATTTCAGTGGCGCACATTGTCTGGTGCGCCACAGACACGCAAAACTGGTGCGCCACAGAATAGCATCCCACCTGTAGATAGTTTCCTACTAGTGTGTGGTGTGCCTGGCCCATTAGGGCTGGGCTGCACCCCCTCAGCTCATGTGGCCCCTCCCGGGGTCGTGGGCCCACTGGTGTCCCCTCCGGAACCTTCTAGAAACCCTCCGGTCTTCCACCGGAAAATTTCTGAACTTTTCTGAACCCCAGAAAATAACTTTCCTTATATGAATCTTATTCTCCGGACCATTCCGGACCTCCTCGTGATGTCCTGGATCATATCCGAGACTCCGGACAATATTCGGTCTCCATCTCATATTCCATATCTACTTGAACAACATCGAACCTTAATTGTGTCACCCTACGGTTCGCGAACTATGCAGACATGATCGAGACACTTCTCCGATCAATAACCAATAGCGGGACCTGGAGATCCATAATGGCTCCCGCATATTCAACGATGACTTCGTGATCGAAAGAACCATTAACATACGATACCGATTCCCTTTGTCGCGCGATACTTTACTTATCCGAGGTTCGATCATCAGTATCTCCATACCTAGTTCAACCTCGTTAGCGATAAGTACTCTTTAATCGTACCGTGATATGTCATCCCTTGTGACCTAGTCACATGCTTGCAAGCTAATTAGCTGACATTCCACCGAGAGGGCCCAGAGTATATGTATCCGTTATCAGGATGGACAAATCCCACTCTTGATCCATGCGCTTTAACTTATACTTTCAGAATACTTAATGCCACCTTTATAACCACCCATTTACGAAGTGGGTTTGATGTCATCAAAGTATCTATCCGGTGTAAGTGATTAACACGATCTCATGGTCGAAGGATTATGTTACTATGTATTGAAAGCTTGTAGCAAAATAAACTTAATGACTTGATCATATGCTATGCTTACTATGGGTGTGTGTCCATCACATCATCTATTATATATTAAAAGTAAATTACGGTCTCACCAGAAAAAAGAAATTAGTCTAGAAAATCCCACAATAATCAGAAACATCGGACCGTCAATTTTAACTTAATAGGTGATGCCAGCCGATGGATCTTAAGAAAAAAATATTAGCATCAAAGTTACACAAAATTACCCACCAATGCCCCGCTACTTTTCTTGCTAAAGGTTACCGACTCCTTCTGTCTATCAAAAAAAAACTACGGTAGGATTTCTTAGGGCATCCTCGTGTGCGCCACGGCCGGCCGCCGCCGCCATATTCGTTTCTGCTCAGATTGGTTGGACACCTCTCCTAGAGCATACTTCGTATTCACAGTAGTACTAATGAGTGTCGCCGCCGGCCATATTCTTCTCCGTGGCTTCAGCCGGCGGACTTGGTACAAGTACATGCGCATCAATTAGTTCTGAAAATTCTGATCTTACTTGCGGATGCATGCAACACATCACATGTGCACGCTTAGCTCTGTATAGAGATACCCAGATGTAAGTACGATCGATCTCCAAGGTTTTGAGGTGAGCTTTCAACTGAGGAAAAATCAATCTTCTTATTTGATGGTTCTTTGGTGTAGTTATGTGCAGATCAATTAACCTCAATGGGTCGCATCCAGGTGCCAGGCTTCTGGACCTCTCCGCGGTCAAGGCCCATAAATCAGCGGTCAGTGGATAGGGTCCAAGTCTGGGCTTCTGGAGATCTGCGGTCTGGACTCTGGAGTAGGCGGTTGCCGGCTTGCCCCCAAGGATGGAGATTTTTGTAGTTTAAGGTTCGATTCATATTTTGATTAATAGCTGATGCTTAGCGTTGCAGCCTTCTATTTTGGCCATTAGTGGAAATTTGCAGCCTTCTATTTTGACCAGACAGCCATGTGCTGCAAATTATTCACACTTCTCTTTTTTGCATGGGCGGTGTACCTAAAAGATTTGGAATTGTATATTCCACATAGTACTGTCCAAAGAACATGGCCTAAGAAAATCCATGGACAGTAGTGGTTAGATTTTGAAGCATCCGTCATTATATTTCTAGGCGGAAATACTATACAATTTGTTGAGATGGTTGTCCACAAGGTGTGTATAATGGTATCTGCGCGAAAATAAATTGCATCGTTGTTTGACCGATTATTTAATATCTTTGTATCCCCGTCTATTCTTGCTAACATGTGTTACTTTTTAGTCTCCGACTTTTGTTCTGATGAGCAGTGACACCAAGGTAACACTCATTTATTGACGTTATATATTTATGTACAAAGAAAGCATTTCAGTCAATAATAGTGTGGTTATCTGTTTAGACTGTAGCTGCATAAGCATCCTAAAATGTTGTCTACAGAAAACAAATGGTTGCCATAATACACTTGGCTTGATACTTACATTGTTTCTTTGTTGCAAGTACAAAGCTTCCATGGTGAGAATATACGCACACATTATTGAGCTTATTTTCACCATACACAACATTCAAGCAGATGAAATTTTGTTGCAGATGTAAATGCAATGTATATAGACTATCTTCTTGTAGCTGATATGTTGTTTCTCTGAGTAGGTTAGTTAACTATTTAGTTATCAAAGATTAGTTCTGCATGGTTTTCATCATTTATTTGAACGAAATTTGCTAATATATAATTGGTCAAATATTCTCATCTTCTTTGGGCCAAATTGGGTTATTTGATTGTGACGTTTGTTGTGCACATGTGATGCATATCATTGTTGACTAAATATCTACTCCCTCCTGTCCTAAATGCATGTCACAGGTTCAATGCTTTTAGATAGATTTTAGCCTAAAGTTTGTCTAAACTACAAAAAATTTACTCCAATTTGTGGTGCTCATCCATCCGAAATTAAGTGTCGCAAAATTGTCTCGATTCACATGTATTTAGAAGGTTTTTAGTGCGACACTTATTTTAGAACGGAGGGCATGCACTCTAATATACCAGATCATTGGGAACCCGAAATCTCTGCTGGTGATTTCCCTTTTTTCAGTTCTAGGAACAGCCAACTCACAGAGTCGCTATTTATAAAAGGATATCTTATTGTTGTTGACCTCAAAAGGTATGCATTTTCTTGGCCTGGGTTTGATTATCAGTTAACCTGTGTGCATTCTTAGTCATTCGGTGGCTCTATAATATAGTTGATATTGAGTCATGGTAAAGCTAATTTATACTATTAGATCACTCCAAGAATATCTCTAGGGTTTTCCGCTTCTGCGGTACATATTGTCGATGGACGTATCAATTAGATGTTTTCAGCGATTGTGTATGTCAGTAGCTTTTGTTCATTGTTTATTTCATATGAATTTCTTCTGCAGCGTTCCATATAGAGTACTGTTACATATTTGCTCTACATGTGTACCATATTTGCTTTACATGAGCGGGCACATTGATGTATCAGAATTTTCTATACTTATGAGTATTGAATAGTTGTTACCCTGAAGTTTTGCAAACAGGTAAATCATGCAGTGGTCTATTATGTTACCCCTATCACTAACTCATATGCATGCTATTTTTCGAGATATAACGAATTAGTCAAATTCAAGGCTTCGCATCAAGTTTATACAGGTAAACAAGTTTGCAGCCGGCCTCTCCATTTCCAAATGCACACAGCCGCATGAGCGAAGATCAAAAATGCAAAAGCTGGGATCAAAGTTTGACTCATAGGACACTTACAGTGGTGGAGGATCAGTAAGAAAACTATGCCACCATCCACATGGGTTAAATATATGCATGTCTAGCAGCTCCAGTCGTGTACACATCATAGTAAATAATTCGCCGTGCTACAACCAATGTAAACGTTGTTCCTATGTTTGCTTATTTTTTTATAGCCATGATCTCTTTCAGTTGATTTTCTTATACATAATCGTACATATTGTTTCTTCAAATAAAGCTTTGACACCAAGGTTTATGTTTCTTATTAGTTACCTCATAATTTTGGTTGCCTTTTGTTAGTGGGTTGATGCTGAAGGTAATGCGAACTGTGTTCCAAAGCAATGAAATATTTAATGTTGTGTTCTTTGTACAGAAATATTTATTTTCCCATTGTTGCCTCCTACTCCATAGGTTTTGAGATTTCCCACATAACAACATAGAGTAGTGACATTTTTAAGAGATGTTAATAATTGTAAAATATTAATCAATGGATTTTTTTTGCATATTAACCTTCCTTAGATATAATACGAAGCTTCACATGGAAAGCTATTTTGTATGACAAATTAGAAGCAACAATTTTAACTGATATATTTTTTAATTGCCACATCTTCCGCATGATGATAACATACTTCTTACAATGCATTGAATATCTTATGTGTTATTGGTTTATTAACTAAAAAAATCTTGACAAACTACCTCTTATAATCCCAAGAAAATAAGGATTTTTTTTTAAAATTGAAGATGGTGATGGCTATGTTCGAGAGGGTCCAAAATGGCTCAGTTATTAATACTGATATATATATGTTATTCTACTGTCCAGTCCAATTTTTAAAATTATATCTATAGTTTACATGACACAAAGAAAATAGAAGAGAAATAAAGTTTTTTTTTATTATGCACAAAATATTATTTCCTTAGATAACATAAAATATATAAGTGAGATCATAATTTCTACTAAATGCATTTTCCTAAACTACAAATATATTGCCCGCGCGAGAGTGCGGGCCACCTTGCTAGTTCTCCTAATGATATGATCCTGTTATTAATAATATCCAATATTCATGATCAGGAAACTACGATCATCTATTAATCAACAAGCTAGTTAAATGAGAGGCTTACTAGGGACTCTGGTTTGTTTACAAAACACACATGTATCAATGTTTCCACGTAATACAATTATAGCATGGGATGTAAACATTTATCATGAACACTAAGATATAACAATAACCACTTTATTATTGCCTCTCGGGCATATCTCCAACAAGTATTACCAACCGGGACTAAAGGCTTTCTAGGTTTTTTGGCTCCCCACGCACCTTCACACCCCCTCCCCTCCCCCGGTGGATCGCCTTTTTTAGCTTACTAAAATACAAAAGAAAATAATAGAAAATTCAAAAAATAAAATATTTTGAGATTCTTGTATGTTACGCAACCTACTTTTAGGGGAAATTAACAAATTTGAATTTTGACTTTTTTTGGAAAAAAAAGTTTAGAAAAAGGGAAAACGGCTTTTCTGGTTGCATACGATGTCGAAAAAAACGTATAATATATCAAAATGATCATGGGAAAAAGCTACATCCGAATTCACCAGGGTTTACCCGATTAGCCAATTTTTAGATCTATTCTCTTACTTGCTCGAGGACGAGCAAAGGTTTAAGCATGGGGAAGTTGATGCATGCATTTTACATCATCATTATTGCTACATATATGTTTAGTTTTTATTGATATATGCCATCATACACCATTATTTATGCATTTTAGTTGATTTCTGGGACTTTCCTACAAAGTTCCCTTCATTGGTATTTAATTCCTGGGAGGCAGAAAACCTCCTTTTTCGTTTTTTATTGTTTCAGGGACCTTCTGGATATCTAAAAATCGAGGAAAAATTACCTAATCAGTTTTTTCACCGGGAGAAAGACCGTGAGCGAAAGAAGTACGCGAGGGAGGCCACGAGGGCCAAACGGCACCAGGTAGTGCGCCCTACGCCACCTAGGCTTGTTTGAGCCTCGGGCATCGTCTCGGGCCCCCTTTTATACCAGAGCCTCCGTTTCGCCCAAAAACCTAAGCCATATTTTTCCCGAGATTTATTGAGGCGACGGCGGAGGTGAAGGTCCTCTCCTTCTTCGGGAGAGGGTAGATCCTGCCACACTGGTGCTTCCGGTGAAGGGGAAATCGACGCCATCGACATCACCACTCCTCCTTGGCTTGGGGGGAGGCATCTCCATCAACATCTCCATCAGCACCATCATCACCACCATCTACATCTACGAGATTGACTTCATCCCCCTCATAATTTGTGTTGAATTGAACCCCGAATATCGTTTTGAGGCTAGTTGCATGTTTGTGATTGGTACTTTATCTTTATTTGGTGGAGAGATTATATATTCAGATTGTGCTGTATTCATTGTGCCTCTGGTCTATATCATGTTTGACACTTGTGAGTAGTTCCCCACGTTCCTGAGGGCATAGGATGATCTGGCTATGATTCTATATGATGTGCAATGAGTATTTGGTCAAGTTTTCTATCTTTTTATGTTGTTCTATGATGGTTTTATGCCAACGTCGACTGCATATTACTTCACCTATATGGTCTATAGGGCTGCACTTTAATATAATGAATGTGTGTTGAAAGCGACGGAATGATAGAAACCGTTTTCCATTACTATGAGTTGCATTAGAGGGGTTTATGTCGGGAACCAATGATCTTATTGCTATAGTGGGACATTTATGTCTTAATGATTTCTATACTTGCTCATGAAAATGGGTCTAGGACCCATCATAAGGGGTGTGTTTGCTCATATCTATGGCTGCACCTAATTTAGGCTCCGCCCCTACATGAATGAAACTTGACAAAATATTTACCATATTGTGTAGAACTCTGATGCTAGTAAATCCATGCCGCCCTCGGGAACATTTGTCTCATATAAGCACACACACACTTGAGCTTGTCCTCTTGTTGCATAGAGGATTGGGCTTTCTCTCATTGAGAGCATTTACATACTGCAATTTACTTTCTGCATTTTACTTTATTGCAAACTATACACACAAAACACCAAAACTGCTGCTTTATTATTATTATTGTTTGCTTGTCAAATTCACTAACCAATACCTTCAGCTCCTCGTGGGTTCGACAACCTTTCTTATTGAAAAGTACTATAATTGATCTCCTGCACTTGGGAGCCATCACTTCCCTGACGGCGTAAGCTGCTGCTTGGCTTCCTATATGTCGAACGCAAATACCGAGCCCTTAATATCGTATGCTCCGTCCTCGGGCGACTGGCTACAGATTCGTATCCAGGACGGTTCCCTTGATATTGGGATGGATGAACTCGTCTTCAGGCATGTCCGGGTCACTCCCCTTTTGCAAGGACACGCAACACCTCCCGATCGACATGTGTGTCCCCCACCACGAGCAACCTGCGGTGGCAGCTTCCATCGGAGGCGAGGGAGGCGGTGGAGGCAGGAAAATGTTGATGTCCGGTAGGAGTACAAGAGTAGCGAGGGGAAAGGACAAGGTAAATGTTGATGGCTTTCGTACAGCACCCCTGGGAGCTTTAGTCCCGGTTTAAATAGGAACCGGGACTAATGGGTCGCATTAGTCCCAGTTCAAATAGCGCAGGCTTTAGTCCCGATTCATTTGGACCCTTTAGTCCCGGTTGGTAATACCAACCGGGACTAAAGGGGTAGCGGCAGGCGGCCTCCGGGGCAAAAGCCTAAAGGACTAAAGGCTTTCTACGTGTTTTGGCTCCCTACGTTATGTTACGCAACCTACTATTAGGGGAAATTAACAAATTTAAATTAACAAATCTTTTGAGAACCGTAGGATACATTCTTTAAAAAAATGGTGGGTCTTAATTACTTAGCAATCAGGGTTTGGCTTACAGAGTCCGTTACAGACTTTCGGAGCGGTAACATCCACACATATAGTGTTACACTCTGACATCACTCTGTACAACTAAATTTTGCAATGTCATGAGCAGCAGTGTTACATTCTCTTCATGTTTCAATTGGAAACCCGGAATATTAGGTTGTAGACATTTTGCATATGGGAGGACCATCACAGATTTCGGGGGAGGCGTCTTCTTGGAAGACGGCGGCTTCCGCACGGCTGCCAACCCGGCATCGCGCGGTAGCTTGTCCCCTGCCGTGTGATACATGCATCCAGCAGTAGCTACATCCTGCACAACACCGCCCCCAACCGTTGTACAGGGTTTACCCGGTTAGCCAATTTTTAGATTCTCAAAATTCCAAATGGAATTATGAAAGCAGGAAGATTTTAGTTTTTGCCAGAAATTCAGGATTTTATATTTTTGTTTAAATTTTAAATTAATAATTGCATCCTGCATAAAGATTACTATTACTTAACCATAAAGGTTAGCCAATATTAAGATTTTCAAATTTTTAGGTTTGAAAAAAAATTATTAAAGAAATTAAAAAATTAAAAAAATACAAATTAAAAAAGTTAATGTTTATTTATTTATTTAAGATTATTATTACATCAGTACTTTTGTTTATTAAAAGAATTATTTGGAATTCAAACAATAAAGAAGTATGACATCGACCAACATGTTAATATGATTGATATGATACTACTATCAATAACATGCACGCGAAGCACTTTGAAGCGGGACTAGAAGGAACTCGGAAGTTAAGCGTGCTAGGAGTAGTGGGAGGATGGGTGGCTGGTCGGGAAGTTTAACCACGAGTAAGTAATTTGACTACAGATTAAGTTTAGTTAGAGACTAAATTTGTCAAATAACTGAAATATTAGAAATTCTGAAAAAAAAGAGTCAAAAATAATTAGAAAAAAATGGATAATTATTTTAACGAAATAATCTTTAGTTCGGGTTAGTGTTACAAACTGGAACTAAAGATCCTTCGCCCCGGCGCGCGCCCGCAGCCCACGTGACGGGGCCTTTAGTCCCGATTTGTATTACAACCGAAACTAAAGAAGAGGCTGCCCTTATCAACCGGGACTAAAGCCCCTTTTTGTACTAGTGGAGGATAAGGTGTTGTTGGGCCTGTAAGTGAGAGGAACGAGCGGGACTGCGGGAGGGACTAGGGAGTGAGGGAAATGGAGAGTGAGTGGGATCTGACCAACGATATTATTTTGGTTCCCATACGGTACTAGGTTCGTCGTCCGTCGTGGATATTATCTTGTTTCGCATAGTACTGAGTTTATCATGGTTTCTCCACGCCTACAGGGCGCTGCTCCAAAATTGTCTGCCCTTTTATTTTCAAATGTGTGCCATTTTGTATACCCAAACGATTTTAGGCAAAGGTATGTGATAAGGGCTCTTAAAATGCCCATTTGTACTAGTGCTAGAATTACTAAAATTTGCTAGCACAAGTTTAATCGGGTACGAGTATATCCCTTAAAATCTAATACCTATCATATTTGTATTTGTAAAACGGCCCTGTTACTGAGTCTATTTTTATTGTCGTCCGAATTAGGATCTTGCCACATCCATTTTTAATTTCCCCTTTACAGATGTTGGATAATTCGGATTATATGTTACCGCTCCCCACCCTTAGCTGCATACCACGTTCTAAGCTGCACACAATCAACTCGATTAATCAAGAATTTTTCATTTAAACTTTGATTTAGTAAGCCATCACATCTTTATTTATAAAAACACAATTCTATTCATTGGGGAGCCTTATTACAACATACTGAGCCCTGCAGATAAGAGCCCTAGGCGAGCGGGATATTCACTTTGGCTCATAGAAGCATTTGCTCCTGTTGTGTGAATCTACATGTCGAAGTGTCAAAAAATTCTGAAATAAAATTTTCCATGTACATCTACACATTTTATGTTTGTACACAAGTTTTCAAAAAAAACTAAACAAATTTGTGGCTTCTGTAAAAAAACAAATTTTGATGCTATAACACGACTACGTACAGGATTTTTTTTTATCTTTTTTGTACACGTCACATAAAATGTTGTTTCTCCACAAAAACGTGTGCACTAACATAGAATATCACGATGTACACCAAAAAATTTATGTCAGAATTTTTTGATATTTTAAAAATTGTTTTTTAATTATTTTGTATAATGGAAGCATTTGCTCCTATGAGCCAAAATGCCGCCTCCCAGGCGAGCGCGCTACTTTAGCTTATTATCAAAGTGCAAATCCAAACACGAACTCATACGCATCGACAAGGTAATACCTCTATTCCATAAAAGATAAATTTTGTCAAAAGTGTAAATATTAGAAGTTTAACTATGTTTTTAATAAAATATCCAATTTCTGCAAGGTCAAATAAATCTTATTGATACTAAATCTATTCGATAACTTTTTCTATGCAACTCGGTCAATCTTTGCACGCTTTAACTTTTAACAATATATATATACACCTATTTTTACAAACGGAAGGCAGTACAGTATAAGAATTCGTAAACTTTCGCTGAACTCAAGTCAAAAACGATTTATTTCTAGACGACCCTGGACGTCTCCTCTCTCCCGCAACAGTAGCAGAGAGGCGATTTCTTGAAACCACTTAGTCGATCCACCTCGCCGGTGGCGATTCGCCGGTTCCCTCTCCCTCCGCCGGCCGCTCCGACGGCGGGAGGGTGGGGGAACCACGGATCTCGCTGTGTATATAGCGTAGGCTCGAGTAGGTGGCCAGCCGACGGCGTTGAGGAGGTGGTGGCGTCGGCGGAGTGGCCTTTTGGGGCGGCGTTCTTCCCCTCTCGCGGTGGGCCTCGGTGGAGTCCTGCTGTGGATCGACCACGCTCGTGGCCCCCCGGATCTGCGGTGCGTGGTGTCCCCTCGCCGGAGTTCGAGGTGCGGCGGATCCAGCCGGTTGTTGAAGCTCAAGCAAGACCATGGCGTCCGAGTCGACGGAGCAAGGTGGATGCTCTCCGGAGTCGAGGATCGACGACTTCCCGTCCACAGAGGGGCACCTCCGATCCAAGGCTTGAAGGGAGGTGTAGCGGCGGCGCGCCATCGGCACATCTTGCTCACCGTTGACGAAGACGGGATCCAGGAGGACCTAGTTGTATTTTTTATCTTTGTTCTAGATCTTTCTGTAAGAACTGTGGTTTAATAGTATTTGCCTTTCCGCAAAAAAAAACGATTTATTTCTTATTTACTTATATTCTTCTGAAATCTGGAACACGATCAACCTCGCACAGCTGAAAGATACAGAAGAGTTCGATACAAAACAACACACGACTCCATAGGAGCACCGACACAGCAAATCAAGGACATGGACCAAGCTGGTCCCGATCGACATGCATCTTAGCCGGAGATCTCGATGGCTTTCACCTGGGGCTTCTTGACCTCTGCTTTGGGCACCGTAATGGTGAGCACGCCGTTTTCCATCCCGGCCTTCACTTCCTCCACCTTGGCGTTCTCAGGCAGTCGGAAACGCCGGACGAACTTGCCTTTGCTGCGCTCCACGCGATGCCACTTGTCGTTCTTGTCCTCCTTCTCCTTTGTGCGCTCGCCGCTGACGACGAGCACGTTGCCGTCCTCCACCTCCACCTTGACCTCCTCCTTCTTCACGCCGGGAAGATCGGCCTTGAACACGTGCGCCTCGGGTGTCTCCTTCCAGTCCATCTGAGCGTTCACGAAGGCGGCGGTGTCGGAATCTGATGCTGCCGGGATGACTGAGCGGAAAGCTTTGAAGGGGTCGACCCAGAGGTCAGCGAAGGGGTTGAACACGTTGCTCTGCCTCACGAGCGACATGGTCAGTCTTGCTGAGATCTGTGCGAGGGGAAAATACGGCGATCAAAAAGATGTTTTGGCTGCTCTTGCTTGATGTGATTTGCACTGGCCTAAGATGAGATGAGATGGAGTGGTGCGGAGGCGAGGTACTTATAACGTCGCCGATCGAGTGCCGGTCGTGAAGCATCTCGAGCTCTCTCCAGTGAACTCTGTTTTGCTTTCCAGCTCAGCTTTGCTCTCTTTATTTCTATTTTCAGCCCAGGAAGCGCCTACTGATTTCTTGAAGGCTCCCCGGCCCTGTCAGTGGGCCTTGTCCTTTGTTTCCGGTACCAGGGAGACGAGTCTGGAATGGACTAGTCGTGTGTGGGAAACTCGGGAAAAACCAGAGAAATCGTGGTGCGTCACGATCGGGCCCTTCGTGCTCCCTTCACGAGTATAAATATACTGCCTCGCATTTGAGCTGAAACCCACAGAGAAGATCACGAATTCATACTCCCATAGAAATCGATTCAAATCCGACACTCGAAATCACTTTCACCGCGAGAAACCTCAGCCAACAATCAACAATGTCGATGGTTAGGCGCTGCCCCTTCGCGGACCTCTGGGTCGACCCATTCGACGGCTTCTGCTCCATCGTCCCAGCATCATGGGACTCCGACTCAGCCGGCTTTGCAAACGCTCGCGTGGACTGGAAGGAGACGCCGGAGGCGCACGTCTTCAAGGCCGACCTACCCGGCGTGAAGAAGGAGGAGGTGAAGGTGGAGGTGGAGGATGGTAACGTGCTCGTTGTCAGCGGCGAGCGCACCAAGGAGAAGGAGGACAAGAAAGAAAAGTGGCACCGCGTCGAGCGCAGCAGCGGCAAATTCATCAGGCGCTTTCAGCTGCCGGAGAACGCCAAGATGGAGGAGGTGAAGGCCGGGCTGGAGAACGGCGTGCTCACCGTCACCGTTCCCAAGGTTGAGATCAAGAAGCCCGAGGTGAAGGCCATCGATATCTCCGGCTAAATGTGTGTGATCGATCAGTACCAGCTTGATTCGCCGCACTTGTATCGTGTTATTGTGGAGTCGTACTATGTAGTTGTGTTTCCTTCCTTGGTCGCCACTTTTGTGTACTCGACTACTGGTATGGTGTGACCGTCTTCCAGTTTGCCTGTAAGAAATAAAATCGTTTGGACTTAAAGAGTGCGGTGCATATTTTTGGATGCTTAACCTTATGTTGCTTGTGCAAGAGCGTTTTCAAGTTTGTGTGGATTGTAAGAGCCAAGGGAAATGGCACTTCTTGTTTACTTCAATTAAGGTTAGATTTTGAAAGTACAAAGTACACGTGGCAAAATGGGCTTCAGAGTACAAACCGAGAACAAGAGCAGAGCTTCAGCCAGGAATAAGTACTCCTCAAATTTATGTCGCCTCTGAGACAGCCCGCCCAGCAGTGCATGGTCTAATATTGGTTTGTCCTTAACACTAGTCTTTGAACATTACAGTCTTAGAAATAATCCGATAGCCTCTACGATGCTTGTCACTAAGATTAAAGATGAGTTAGGTGTTTAGACCTTGGCTGGCCCAAAGGCTTTTAGTGTTCTTGTGCCGCCAGAGAATGTTTTATTTTTTATCTTAGGTTTTGGCCATGAAAAAAACAAATCTTTTACCTTGTTTTTTAAAAAATAAAAAAATTCAGTGGCAAACATTCACGAATGGTGCATACTTTATTTTAGCATGACCATTGAATATTAGGGCGTTCCAGCGGCCCGACGCAAATGGACGCAATGTGACCCGTTTGCATCGAGCCGGGCAAAAATAGGGGAAAACCCCAGCTCGGCGGCTCGACGCATACTGACCGGTGTGTACATGGAGACGTATTTGCGGCCTGAATATGCATAAGGAATGCGTCGCTACGGACACAGCTCGCGTGTCCGCATCGTTCTCCTTCGGGCCCACCTAGTGGCGACCGTGCATGTTTCGGTGCCTCATCGGTTTTACGCGTTGCGTTCATTTTTCTGCCCCTCTATTTTCTCCCAAGCCTGTCTTGGCGCCAGCGGCGCTTGGGGCATCCCGCAAACTGAAGGCATCGCTCGGCCTTTTTAAGAGGAGGAGTCTAGATAGTTCTAGCCAACCTCCATCGCCATCGGCAAATGGTCGTTCCGTAAAACGAAGCACGGTCGCGAGGCTGGGTCATCTACCGCCGGTACGTTAACATGGAGCTCGCGCACTGGCTATTCGAGGAGAACCGGCCGGTTCCTTGGCGGGATGCGGGCTTGCCGAGCGGCGGATGGTACCTGAATTCACGTCGTGTGCCAGTGCGACCGGTGCCGCACGGGGGATGCCAGTGCCAATATGAGATCTGATGCTGCCGCTTCATCCTGCCGTCGGATCTGCATGAAGATCCGGCGTTCGCCCTCGACTCCTATAACTGATCCACCTTGAGGACCTAGGAGTTTGACTCGCGCCGCCACGCGGGTTATCTCGGCGGCGTCGACTTCTTCAACCAGGAGAGCGGCCTCGGCCTTGACGACGTCGACTTCTTCAACCTGGAAAGCGGCATCGGCCTCGACGACGAGGAGGAGGACGAGGATGACGAGGTTGTATTCCTCGACGCCCTAGAGGAGGAGGAGGAACTCCAACCACGAAACCTCACGGACAAGGAGGCGATGGAAATGGCCATCACCGAGAGCAACCTAGTCGAGTTCTCTCAGTGAGAAGTCCTTGTTGTTCAACTTTGGGCATCCGCGCTGGCCCAAAGGAGGCTAGCGGCTCTGATACGTCTCCAACGTATCTATAATTTCCGATGTTCCATGCTTGTTTTATGACAATACCAACATGTTTTGTTCACACTTTATATCATTTTTATGCGTTTTCCGGAACTAACCTATTAACGAGATGCCGAAATGCCAGTTGTTGTTTTCTGCTGTTTTTGGTTCCAGAAAGGCTGTTCGGGCAATATTCTCGGAATTGGACAAAATCAACGCCAAACCTCCTATTTTTCCCGGAAGGCTCCAGAACACCGAAGGAGAGTCGGAGGAGAGCCAGGGGGGCCCCACACCATAGGGCCGCGCGGGCCAGGGTCTGGCCGCGCCGGCCTAGGGTGAGGCCACCCTGTCAGCCCTCCTGCGCCGCCTCTTCGCCTATATAACCCCTTTCGACCTAAAAACGCAGTACGAATTGACGAAACTCCAGAAAGACTCCAGGGGCGCCGCCACCGTCGCGAAACTCCAATTCGGGGGACAGAACTCTGTTCCGGCACCCTGCCGGGACAGGGAAGTGCCCCCGGAAGGCTCCTCCATCGACACCGCTGCCATCTCCACCGCCATCTTCATCACCGCTGCTACTCCCATGAGGAGGGAGTAGTTCTCCGTCGAGGCTCGGGGCTGTACCGGTAGCTATGTGGTTAATCTCTCTCCATGTACTTCAATACAATGATCTCATGAGCTGCTTTACATGATTGAGATTCATATGAGTTTTGTATCACAATTCATCTATGTGCTACTCTAGTGATGTTATTAAAGTAGTTCTATTCCTCCTGCACGTGTGTAAAGGTGACTAGTGTGTGCACCGTGTGGTTCTTGTCGTAGGCTATGATCATGATCTCTTGTAGATTGTGGAGTTAATTATCATTATGATGGTATTGATGTGATCTATCTGGTTATGTTGATCTATCTTACACTATAAGGTTACTTAAATATGAACAAATTGTGGAGCTTGTTAACTCCGGCATTGAGGGTTCGTGTAATCCTACGCAATGCGTTCATCATCCAACAAAAGTGTAGAGTATGCATTTATCTATTCTGTTATGTGATCAATGTTGAGAGTGTCCACTAGTGAAAGTGTAATCCCTAGGCCTTGTTCCTAAATACTGCTGAGTTACTACTGCTTGTTTATCGTTTTACCGTGTTACTACCGCTGCAATACTACCACCATCAACTACACGCCAGTAAGCTATTTTCTGGCACCGTTGCTACTGCTCATATATATTCATACCACCTGTATTTCACTATCTCTTCGCCGAACTAGTGCACCTATTAGGTGTGTTGGGGACACAAGAGACTTCTTGCTTTGTGGTTGCAGGGTTGCATAAGAGGGATATCTTTGACCTCTTCCTCCCTGAGTTCGATAAACCTTGGGTGATCCACTTAAGGGAAAACTTGCTGCTGTTCTACAAACCTCTGCTCTTGGAGGCCCAACACTGTCTACAGGAAAGGAGGGGGAACGTAGACATCAAGCACTTTTCTGGCGCCGTTGCCGGGGAGGAAAGGTAAAAGGTACTCACACTCCGGACCTCGGCTACCAAGCTATTTTCCGCCATTGTAAGTACTCGAAGCTATTTCCTTTAGATCCTGCAATTGCATCTTTTTGTTTCTTGTTTACACTAGTTAGGCATAATGGAAAACAACAAAAAAATTGGTGAGCTTTTTAATCTTTTTCCTGATTTAGAATTGTTTGATGCGAAAATTAAAAAACCTATGGAACCTTATTTGCATGTTAGTAGCGATGTTATTAGTATGAATGCAATTACTGTTAATACTATGGAAAAGTCTAAGCTTGGGGAAGCTAGTTTTTGTGATCTTTTTAGCTTCCCATCTTTAGGGGAGAAAATTTGTTCTGATAATGCTTTATCTCCCATATGCGATAACTCTAATGATGCCTCTGATATTTTAAATCCACCTGCTGAAAGTATTCCATATAAAATACCTATGAAAATTATTGAACGTGTTATGGACAACCACTATAAAGGGGATGGAACTGTCCATCCTAGAGATCATTTACTGTTTTTGCACGAATTATGCGGGTTATTCAAGTGTGCAGGTATCTCTATGGATGAAGTGAAGAAGAAGCTATTCTCCGTTTCGCTGTCTGGTAAAGCGGCGCATTGGTATAAATTGTTGGAGAATAGGCATTCTCTTGGTTGGGAGGAAATTGCATCTCTCTTTTATTCTAAATTTTGTCCTCCGCATGAAGTGCATATTGATAGGAATTATATTTATAACTTTTATCCTCGTGATGGAGAGAGTATTTCTCAAGCGTGGGGGAGATTGAAATCACTAATGCTCAAATGTCCCATTCATGAGCTCCCCCGTAATGTTATTGTTAATAATTTTTATGCGAGGCTTTCAGGACAACACAAGGACTATCTGGACGCGTGTTCGGAGGGATCTTTCACAAGCAAGGAGGTTGAAGCTAGGTGGGACCTTCTTGATCGGATTGAGGACAACGCTGAAGGATGGGAGAACGACAATGGTAAAGAGTCAGGTATAAATTATGATTATGAATGCATTGAAACTTTTATGGATACCGATAAATTTCGAAATATGAGTGCTACTTATGGTCTTGACTCTCAAGTTGCTGCAAATCTTTATAAAGCCTTTGCTTCTCATTTTGAATTGCCTAGGAAGAATTTTGATAAATATCATGAACCTTTTAAAGAGGCTTGCATGAAGAATGAAATTGTTGTTAATTATTGCCATAAGCATGCTCAAACTCCTAAGAGTGCTATTTCCTATAAGCATGTTAATTTTTGTGGAATGCATAGACCTTGTGGAATTAATCAAGTCAAAGATGAATATTGCATCCATCATATTAATGAAAAAACTAGAAAGTGGCTTAGGGCTCTAGATGATCTTGGTAAAAAAGTTTGTGCCCTCTATCCTTTTATTTGTGAAGTTTGCCATGAAGTGGGTCATTTTAATTTTCAATGCTCCTCCAATGATAATTTGAACCCAATGAGTGCTGCAAATTTGTATTGTGATGATGAAATTACTCCTAATCAACATGATGAACTTACTTTATTTTTGGGGTGTGAAGAATTGTCGAGAAAAATCTCTTTGTTACATATGAGTGATCTTGATATTGATGATGTCCTGCATGGGTGTTTTTCTTATTGCATTGATAGTAGCCATACAAATACTTACATACAAAATATTTTAGAAGATGACACCTTGCCAAAATATGATAGGACCGCTGTGTGTTTTCAACTAATTAATGAAAAGGAGGGATCCTCCCAAGTTTCTTCTATTGTTTCTGAAAGTAAATCAGGTTATGCGGACAAGCCACCCTTCAAGCCTCTCCCTCCTGAAGAAGGGAACGAGGAGAAGGAAGAGAAGAAGAAGAAGAAGGGAACGAAGAAGAAGAAGAAGAAGAAGAAGAAGAAGGAGAATAAAAAGAAAGAGGTAACGGCGTATCCCCGCGTGAATGAGATAACGCTAGGTAACCGTAAGTATGTTGCTCCTAATGATTATTGTGATAATGAATCTGAATATGATGATCTTCCTATGCCCTTTACATACATTAGCAATCATGATTTGAATGAGCACACTACTTTTGATATTGCAAATCTCTGGGAAATTAATTCTGAAAATGATGACAATGTGCCTCCGATCTTTGATGATTATTACAAAGAATGCTATGATATAGGTTCTAATTATCCTTATGAAACTTGTCATAGTCATGATTGGGTTACCAAAAACAATTCCCTTAATATGCAACTTGTTTACCATGTTCAAATTCTTGATAATAATCTTGCTCCAATTACTATTAATGAGAATAACTCTTCTTATGCCAAAATTAATGATACTTCTATGCATATGAACCATGATAAGAATGTTTTAAGTGATGGGTATATTGTGGATTTCATCAATGATGCTACTGAAAGATATTATGAGAGAGGGAAATATGGTTATATGCATCTTAATAATATTAAGTCTCCCCTCTTTATGTTGAGAATCTTGAAGTTACTCGTGTTTTATCCTCTTATGCTTGTCACTTTGTTCTTCATGAATTCATTTGTGTACAAGATTCCTCTTCATAGGAAGCATGTTAGACTTAAATTTGTTTTGAATTTGCCTCTTGAAGCTCTCTTTTGCTTCAAATACTATTTCCCGCGAATGGATTATTAAAACTGCTGAGCCCATCTTAATGGCTATAAAGAAAGAACTTCTTGGGAGATAACCCATGTGTTATTTTGCTACAGTAATTTGTTTTTATATTGTGTCTTGGAAGTTGTTTACTACTGTAGCAACCTCTCCTTATCTTAGTTTTGTGTTTTGTTGTGCCAAGTAAAGCCTCTAATCGAAGGTTGATACTAGATTTGGATTTCTGCGCAGAAACAGATTTCTATCTGTCACGAATCTGGGCTGTTTTCTCTGTAGAAAAATCAGAAAAATATGCCAATTTACGTGCGTGTTCCTCAGATATGTACGCAACTTTCATTAGTTTTGAGTTTTCTGATCTGAGCAACGGAAGTATTTATTAGAAATTCGTCTTTACGGACTGTTCTGTTTTGACAGATTCTGCCTTTTATTTCGCATTGCTTCTTTCGCTGAGTTGGGTGGATTTCTTTGTTCCATTACCTTCCAGTAGCTTTGAGCAATGTCCAGAAGTGTTAAGAATGATTGTGTCACCTCTGAACATGTGAGTTTTTGATTATGTACTAACCCCTCTAATGAAGTTTATGAGAAGTTTGGTGTGAAGGAAGTTTTCAAGGGTCAAGAGAGGAGGATGATATACTATGATCAAGAAGAGTGAAAGCTCTAAGCTTGGGGATGCCCCGGTGGTTCACCCCTGCATATTCTAAGAAGACTCAAGCGTCTAAGCTTGGGGATGCCCAAGGCATCCCCTTCTTCATCGACAACATTATCAGGTTCCTTCTCTTGAAACTATATTTTTATTCGGTCACATCTTATGCACTTTACTTGGAGCGTCTGTATGTTTCCTGTTTTTGTTTTTGTTTGAATAAATGCTTGTGTGGGAGAGAGACACGCTCCGCTGGTTCGTATGAACACATGTGTTCTTAGCCTTTAATTTTCATGGCGAAGGTTGAAACTGCTTCGTTAATTATTATATGGTTGGAATTGGAAAATGCTACATGTAGTAATTGGTATGATGTCTTGAATAACTTGATACTTGGCAATTGTTGTGCTCTTGTTTAAGCTCTTGCATCATATACCTTGCACCTATTAGTGAAGAAATACATAGAGCTTGTTAAAATTTGGTTTGCATGAGTGGTTTCTCTAGAGTCTAGATATTTTCTGGTAAGATGTTTGAACAACAAGGAAGACGATGTACAGTTTTATAATGCTTGTAATATGTATTTTATGTGAGTTTTGCTGTACTAGTTCGTGCTTGTGTTTGCTTCAAACAACCTTGCTAGCCTAAATCTTGTATCGAGAGGGAATACTTCTCATGCATCCAAAATCCTTGAGCCAACCACTATGCCATTTGTGTCCACCATACCTACCTACTACATGGTATTTTCCGCCATTCCAAAGTAAATTGCTTGAGTGCTACCTTTAAAATTCCATCATTCACCTTTGCAATATATAGCTCATGGGACAAATAGCTTAAAAACTATTGTGGTATTGAATATGTACTTATGCACTTTATCTCTTATTAAGTTGCTTGTTGTGCGATAACCATGTTCACTGGGGACGCCATCAACTACTCTTTGTTGAATTTCATGTGAGTTGCTATGCATGTTCGTCTTGTCTGAAGTAAGAGCGATCTACCACCCTATGGTTAAGCATGCATATTGTTAGAGAAGAACATTGGGCCGCTAACTAAAGCCATGATCCATGGTGGAAGTTTCAGTTTTGGACATACATCCTCAATCTCATATGAGAAAATTATTAATTGTTGTTACATGCTTATGCATAAAAGAGGAGTCCATTATCTGTTGTCTATGTTGTCCCGGTATGGATGTCTAAGTTGAGAATAATCAATAGCGAGAAATCCAATGCGAGCTTTCTCCTTAGACCTTTGTACAGGCGGCATAGAGGTACCCCTTTGTGACACTTGGTTAAAACATGTGCATTGTGATGATCCGGTAGTCCAAGCTAATTAGGACAAGGTGCGGGCACTATTAGTACACTATGCATGAGGCTTGCAACTTGTAAGATATAATTTACATGATACATATGCTTTATTACTACCGTTGACAAAATTGTTTCATGTTTTCAAAATAAAAGCTCTAGCACAAATATAGCAATCGATGCTTTCCTCTTTGAAGGACCATTCTTCTACTTTTATTGTTGAGTCAGTTCACCTATCTCTCTCTACCTCAAGAAGCAAACATTTGTGTGAACTGTGCATATATTCTTACATACTTGCTTATTGCATTTGTTATATTGCTTTGCATTGACAACTATCCATGAGATATACATGTTACAAGTTGAAAGCAACCGCTGAAACTTAATCTTCCATTGTGTTGCTTCCATACCTTTACTAAGAATTTATTGCTTTATGAGTAACTCTTATGCAAGACTTGTTGATGCTTGTCTCGAAAGTAATATTCATGAAAAGTCTTTGCTATATGATTCAATTGTTTACTCATTGCATTTACATTGCTTCGAATCGCTGCATTCATCTCATATGCTTTACAATGGTATGATTAAGATTATGTTGGTAGCATGTCACCTCAGAAATTATCTTTGTTATCGTTTTACCTGCTCGGGACGAGCAGAACTAAGCTTGGGGATGCTGATACGTCTCCAACGTATCTATAATTTCCGATGTTCCATGCTTGTTTTATGACAATACCAACATGTTTTGTTCACACTTTATATCATTTTTATGCGTTTTCCGGAACTAACCTATTGATGAGATGCCGAAAGGCCAGTTGCTGTTTTCTGCTGTTTTTGGTTCCAGAAAGGCTGTTCGGGCAATATTCTCGGAATTGGACAAAATCAACGCCAAACCTCCTATTTTTCCCGGAAGGCTCCAGAACACCGAAGGAGAGTCGGAGGAGAGCCAGGGGGGGCCCACACCATAGGGCCGCGCGGGCCAGGGTCTGGCCGCGCCGGCCTAGGGTGAGGCCACCCTGTCAGCCCTCCTGCGCCGCCTCTTCGCCTATATAACCCCTTTCGACCTAAAAACGCAGTACGAATTGACGAAACTCCAGAAAGACTCCAGGGGCGCCGCCACCGTCGCGAAACTCCAATTCGGGGGACAGAACTCTGTTCCGGCACCCTGCCGGGACAGGGAAGTGCCCCCAGAAGGCTCCTCCATCGACACCGCTGCCATCTCCACCGCCATCTTCATCACCGCTGCTACTCCCATGAGGAGGGAGTAGTTCTCCGTCGAGGCTCGGGGCTGTACCGGTAGCTATGTGGTTAATCTCTCTCCATGTACTTCAATACAATGATCTCATGAGCTGCTTTACATGATTGAGATTCATATGAGTTTTGTATCACAATTCATCTATGTGCTACTCTAGTGATATTATTAAAGTAGTTCTATTCCTCCTGCACGTGTGTAAAGGTGACTAGTGTGTGCACCGTGTGGTTCTTGTCGTAGGCTATGATCATGATCTCTTGTAGATTGTGGAGTTAATTATCATTATGATGGTATTGATGTGATCTATCTGGTTATGTTGATCTATCTTACACTATAAGGTTACTTAAATATGAACAAATTGTGGAGCTTGTTAACTCCGGCATTGAGGGTTCGTGTAATCCTACGCAATGCGTTCATCATCCAACAAAAGTGTAGAGTATGCATTTATCTATTCTGTTATGTGATCAATGTTGAGAGTGTCCACTAGTGAAAGTGTAATCCCTAGGCCTTGTTCCTAAATACTGCTGAGTTACTACTGCTTGTTTACTGTTTTACTGTGTTACTACTGCTGCAATACTACCACCATCAACTACACGCCAGTAAGCTATTTTCTGGCACCGTTGCTACTGCTCATATATATTCATACCACCTGTATTTCACTATCTCTTCGCCGAACTAGTGCACCTATTAGGTGTGTTGGGGACACAAGAGACTTCTTGCTTTGTGGTTGCAGGGTTGCATAAGAGGGATATCTTTGACCTCTTCCTCCCTGAGTTCGATAAACCTTGGGTGATCCACTTAAGGGAAAACTTGCTGCTGTTCTACAAACCTCTGCTCTTGGAGGCCCAACACTGTCTACAGGAAAGGAGGGGGAACGTAGACATCAGGCTCCTCTGGCCAATACTCCCACGCCAACACTGTAATTTGTATCGGCAGCAAAAATTTTGAGTGATCAGCTCATGTTGCGGGCCCAATGAACCCGTAGTAATCGCAACTTTACCATAACCGAAGGTGTATTTTTGAATTTTGTCGGCAGCAGCCCCCGAGTTAAATCGAAGGAACTTACGCGCAGTATCGACTCCGTGGCTCTTAGTATTTCTTTTTTCGATGTACCGGCGTGGGTCTTTTTGGCATCGGTATTGCGATGCTTTGTAATTTGTATCGTCTTCGTCATTTGCAGCGCTCGCATGTTCCCTGAGGCTTTGACGAAAGACAATGTGTATTTATATCGTATTTTTCAAGGTCCCTTTGATTATCATTTGTAACATCCCAAGAGTAATACATAGACCCCTTTGTACTTTTCTTGCATTGTTGTCATACCATCATGTTGCATTCATGCATATCACACCCTTGGTTTTTATAAATTGCTTTTGGTTTTGGCTTTGATCTTATGTTGCTTTACTTTATGTTCTTCTTCCTTTCTCTCTCTTGGTTCATCCCCTCCTCTTGTGATGTTCCAAGAAAGGCTCTCCAACTTTTCTTCCCCTCTCCTAACCCTAATACACATAGGTCATGCCAAATTTTTCTAAAATTTGGTAGCACCTTAATCTCTCTTCTACTCTCCACCTTGCTATCCAACTTGAATTGAATTGGAGATGCTCCTTCTCAAATGGTTGGATTAATTTTGTAAAACTACAAACTAATTTGCACATAAAATCATGGAGCTTATTCCATTCTAGCTCTATGCATATTTCTTTTCCCTTCTTCTTTTCCCTTTCTTATCTCATCATCACATGTGTGGTGATGTGCTTCTCTATTCTTCTCTCTTCATTTCAAACAACCTACTCTTACTCAATCTCTAAATGGGTTTTGTTTTGTCAAGAAAATAAAAACAGAATTTATAAAAGAAAAGAAGAGGGAAGAGAAACCCTAATTCTAACTAACCTAACCCTAACCGGCGGCCTGCTCCCTCTCTCTCTCACCGCAGCCCAACCCAGCAGCAGCCCAGCTAGCCCCCTCCTTTTTCTCACCCGATGAAGCCCACCACGTGGCCCAATCCATCTTGACCTAAGAGGAGCCCCATGTGACCGTCTTCCTCCTTTACACGTAGACCATTACACCATATCGGGCAAAAACCTTCGCTGCAGCTCCACGTCGCCTCCACTCCATCGGTCGGCCTCACCTTTCTCTCTTAAAAGCATCAGCACACCAGCCACCGAACCCTAGCCTCTTTTTCCCTCTCCAAGCCGCCGCCACTTCTCCTTTTTCTACTTCCTGGGAAGAACCTGCTGAGAGCAAAACCACCAGCCACCGTCGCCATGGCCGCCGACGCGCCCACCTGAACTGTGTAACGAAGCCACCTCGACCTTCTCTACGTCCTCGTCACCTTCGCGGATCACTCCGAAGCCAGGAGCACGCCAGGATTTGCGTCATCTCCTCGGCCACGTCTTCTACCTCGCCACCGGCAGTTCATCCGTCTGCCTCCGTCGTTCTCCTCTTCTCGACCACCTCTCTGTGAGCAACCCTCCTTCCTACATCTCCCCTGCTTGTTACTACATCGCTGCTGCATCACATATGCGAGGATCTGCTCGAGAACGAGATCGAAACACGAGAAAAAGGGGTAGCTTCTTATCTGTGTCACGGTGCTGTTTTCCGATGAACGACGCTGGCGCCACCGTCCACCTCAGCTTGCAACACTTGTACATCTAGATGCACGGTACCTCAGGCTACATCTAGGTTTTTGAATCATCCAAAACGGTCAAGTATTGGCGTCGCCACCGTCTCTCAAAGTCGAGACCAGAGCAGGTGTCGAATTCTCGTTTTCAGTTTCGTCGTGACGCTGCTCCTTTTTCCGTTGATCACCGCCGGCGCCACGATGCTCCGTCTGCCACAAAATCTGTCCCTTTATAATCTTGGTATGTCCTACATACTCAACTACATCAGAACCATGCCTAGCGCTAACCAGATCAGTCGCAGCGGAAACTTTAAAATCTGTGCAGAGAAATTTCTTCAGGAAAAACACTGTCACCTTCTTCAATTCAGCTGTCGAATTTCAGTTAACTTGTCTCTACGGCTCACCTTAGCTGAACCCTGTTTTCTGTCAATACCGACGCGCTAGCACACTGGCTCTCACCCTGCACCTTACCCTGGCCGACCAGGGTTCGATTCCCCTTGGGCGCAGGTTAACGGCCTCCTTTTTGAACTTCCACGCGGGCACGCTGACGTGGCCATGGTCCCACCTGTAAGCGTCAAGGGCTAGTGTCCACCTCGGTACAAAACAACTCCCGCCCAAATCGGTGTCAAAATTCGAATTTCAAACTCCTTTCTCCTTTTTCTATTTATGAATATGAAATCTGTCCCAATTTCAAACTAATTAAAATTGAACTTTTTGATTTCCAAATCTGACAAATGATATATCCAAATTGATCAGCATTTCATGATCTATCCAAATATGAACTTTGTTTTGGGTTTTGGATAAATAAAATTTGGATAAAATTAAAATCTGAATTAAATCGAGTAATTTGCATAATTCATATCTTTAATTCTACAACTCCAAATTGTACAAATTTTATGTCTATTCTCATCAGAAAAGTGAGAGGAATTCAAATCTTGCATCATCATGCATCATTGGCATCATCTCTGAATTTTCCAAAATAAAACTTGCAACTTCAATTAAGGTATATGTGAGGGTGCTTATCATTTCATGTGACATTAGAGCACCCCACTTAATTTTGCCATGCACCTATCATCTTGCCATGTCATCATGCATCATATTGCGCATTGCATCTACTTGTATTGATTTGTGCTATACTTTCCTTGTATGTGATATTTGGTTCTTCTCGAGTAGACACCGACGCAGAGCAGTTCGAGCAGGAGTACGAGCACCCCCAGGAGGATCGTGCATGTGCTTCTACCGCTGATCTGACAGGCGAGCCCACCTCTTCACCTATTTTACATTTTCTTGCTCTTTTGATATATTGCTATCCCTATGTTGCGATTCTGTTGTGTCACGTGTCCTATTCCACCTGTTACCCTATATGATCCGAGTTACACCTCCTTGCCCTACCTGATGTTTGTTGTTTGCCAGCTTTGCGAGTCGTAGGCGAGTTTAGGGTCTTGTTGATATCTCGAGATGTTCGGGATATCTTGTTGGGAAGTTGACACATGTAACACCTTTTGAAAATGATGTGGATAACTTTTGCTACAACTAAAATTGATATGGGATATTAACTTTGCAGAGGCATCGGTGAGCCCCTTTGCGAAAGCATTGGATTTTTGTCTCGCTTGTGTCCCCTAGGACCCGAGTTCTTGTTATCTGTTTCTAAGACTGAGCGCGCTAACCACTCGTGGGAGGTTTTATCGGGACCCCCCATCACCCATTACCATTTCTCAAGTCTGTTGAAAAGGGGGCCACAACCTTGGTTTTATTTGGCGCATGCATGTTTATATACTGTTGCCTTCGGGTGTTTACTTCCTGTTGCATTCGGGTGTTTATATTCTGTACTGTACCTTGCGGAACGTTTAGCGAAGCGTGTGGTTTGCACGCCTAGCCGTTAACGCAAACCCTGAGTCCGCATCAGAGTACGGCCGAACTTCGTTTCGGGTAGCTTAGTCGGGTGGCCCCCCCTAGGCATTCTTGCAGATCTGGGAACGGTCTTGTTGTGAGACCCCGCACTTGACTATGCGGGTTTGAGCATGCGTGTATGGTAACATTGGTGCACCCCTGCAGGGTAAATCTTTTCGGAAAGCCGTGTTCGCGGTTATGGACGACTTGGAGCTGTTTAACTCGATCATAGAACAACTTACACCTAATCTTGTCGCTAATAATTTGCTAATAATCTGCGTAGTAAGTTAGTACTACTACAACGGATATGGAATAAAATTGTCAACTGTGTGAGTGCCTTGTTAGTACCTCTTGGCTAAGGGGGATCGCATTGGCTGGGTTTTGTTTGCAGATGCAAGATTATGCGCTCTCTCATCTTCTCTGATAGACGAATGTTGTAGCGTGTCTCTATTGGTTAGTTGCTTTGCTGCCGCTAAACTCCACATATAGCCAGGCAAAGTTTATACCGCCCCCCAGCAAGCATAGCTGGTCTTATCTCGCAAGTACGTGCCATTTGGTACTTACCCTCGTTTTTCTCCCTCTTTTTCTGAAACCCGCTTTTCGATAAACAGGTACGACAGATGATGAGCAGTACGCTGGAGGCTACTTTTTCGAGTTCACGGACGACGACTTCGTTGAGTAGCAGGATCGCTCCTAAGGCAGCAGCATGTGGCTTGTTGGTTATGGACTCCGCCTGGTTATCTTCAGGACTCTTAGTCCCATTTGGATCTTGTCTGTACCCTGACTATTTGCTACCTCTATGTATGATGTACTGATGGGACATGTGTCCTTTGCGTGTGATTTGGATCTTGCTCAGTAGAGTGTTGCTATATATAAACTTTATTTCCATCTTTTGTGTCGTAGATGGTTATGTTGTGATATTGAATCTGTATTCCACCCTTGTACCCTGTGCACCGTGCGTGTATGTTTGAAGTGCACAGGAAGGTGTAGCACTTAGACTTGGAAAGCCTAACGTGAGCATATGAGGTGGGTGTTGTGTGCATGGGCGTGTCGAGCTGTTGCTTGGCCTACCCATAAGCTTGGGAATGCGAGGCGACCTCACGGTCCCTTGTAGTGACCTCATGCACATAAACCCCTCGTACCTGCGCGCTCTGGGTTTTCCTACTCCTAGGGCTTACATCATTGATTGCAGCACTTGCATGTTCCCTGAGGCTGAAATGAAAATCTTCGAATAGAATCAGTATAAGCGGCTCCCGATCTTTTTTATCGGGTTCGCGTACTGTATTAATATTTTCCGAAGTCAGTGTTCGCGGTATTGTGCGAAGATAGAATCAGTATAGGCGGCGCCCGATCTTTTTTATCGGGTTCGCTTACTGTATTAATATTTTCTGAAGTCAGTGTTCGCGGTATTGTGCGAAGATCTTGGGAAATATTGTCGGGTGTCCCGAATCAATCGAATGCTTGCATAGACGAAACTTGAACTTTATTAATAAGTCTGTAACGACAAGATAAGCTAAATTGATGTGGCTTTAGAAAGCCTTATTGAAAATAAAAATGCTATGGAAAGTAAAGATATATGCCACCGCTCGTCTTCTTAAGTAAGAGGAGGGTATTCTTTGGCTTGACTGACGTCTGCTGAGGTGTCGATAGCTTCTTTTGAGGCATTGCCAATTTCTGCCGAAGTATTAGTGACTTCTGTCGAGGCACTAACAACTTCTGCCGAATCCTTGATAATTGGTAGTGATGTAGCAGGATCATCAGGCTGTTTCTTAGACTTCTTGCTGCTGTCTACCTCCTTGAGTTTAGATTCCTTATCTTCAAGAGCCAATTGTTTGGGGATAACATCCGAGGTCTTGACTTCCTGTTTTATCCCAAATTTAGCGGCAATCCTCTGGAATTCTCGATCACAATTATCTGACCGAGAGAAGCTCCCGTGAACTATAATATTGGTTCCATTGTTACCTAGCATCTTGAGCTTTAGATATGCGTAATGAGGCACATCCATGAATTTGGCATAAGCTGGTCTCCCAACAATAGCATGGTACTGTGACTCCCAATGCACTACTTCAAACTCGAGCCTTTCCCTCCTAAAATTATCGGGTTTCCCGAAGACTACATTCAAGGAGATTCTGCCGAGAGAATATGCTGGCAAGGTCGGAAGAATACCATGAAAGCACGTATCAGATTCCTGCAACATATCAGATGTAATGCCCATCGTTTTCACCGTGCTTGTGAATAAGAGATTTAATCCGCTTCCTCCATCCATGAATACTTTGCTCATGGTGAATCTGCCAATTTGTGCTTCGAGTACCAAAGCAGCGTGACCTGGCTTCGTAATAGACATCGGGTGGTCAGCCCTACTGAACAGGATGCTCTGTGTAGACCAGTCGATGAACTCAGTAACGTTTGCCATGGTGACTTCTGCAATATTGACTTCTTGCGTCAGCTTCTTCATCTCCCACCTAGAGACGCCAGTTCTGTGGATCATGCTCATCTGCCCTCGGGGTGGGGGAAAAGCTTCATTGGGTGCACGAGGCTGGACTTGATGCTGTGGTGGAGGCGGCGGGTTGGGAAGCTGCGTTCCAGGCGCCGTCGAGTGCGCTTTATTCGACTCATAGAACTTCTGGAGATCGAGGAACTGCCGACAGTCCCTGAGTAGATGACTCGACTTTTTGGTATTATCCTTCGGGTCGATGTACGAATGTATGTAGCAGGGACCGTTTAGCTGCTCATTGAACGGTAGTTCTGGTACGCGTGGTGGCCGATCTCTGTAGTTGCCTCGGCCTCCCCCAGACCCGCTACGGTTGCTGTCCCGACGATCATCGCGTCCGTCGCCACGCCGGTCATCATACCGGTCATCGCGTCGATCAGTGTACCCGGCTGCGACTATGTTGGTATCGGCGAAGGTTTCATATCCACGGTCTCTCCTCTTCTTGCAGCAATCGCGTCGATGACCCGAATAGTTTCCGTGCTTCTGATCATCCTCTTCGTCGTCGCTTCTTGGGCGTGGCTTTCGCACGTGGTCTTCTCCATCAGCCCAGATGTTGGCGATTTCCATGAGTTTAGTGATGGTCTTCGACTTCTTGCGGCCGAGTTCTTCGATATAGGCTGCTCGTCAAATGCCGTCACTGAAAGCGTCGACTGCCCTGTTATGGTGACCCTGCATACCACTGCATGTTGTAGTATGCCAGTCGTTGACATAACATGTGCAAAGTACCAATTCGCAAACATCCCTCAGAGTAGTACAACAGAAACATAGCTGGTCTTTATTTTACTCACTTAAGATTACAAGCCACATATGTACATCACATTGGAGCTCCTCCTGGGTCCATAGAGGATAACTCAAAGGTTCTAGGTGAACCATACTTAACTTATACAATATAGGTCTAAGCAGGCTAAGTACCATTTCTACTCGAGCAGCTAAATACTATAGAGTTCGTGCTGCTCGACTACTACTACTACTTGTGTTACTTAAGCGGTGTCTTCTTCAGGAACCTCTCTAGTTCCGTACATGATCAGATAATCTACCCCCTCTACTCCTCCAGAGAGGTCTGGTTCTTCATAGCAGATCCCATCTGCTCCTTCGGGTCCTTCATTGGCCTCCTCCAGGTGATTCAGACAATCTAAGCATGGGATTATAAGAGGTATGAGTACGAGCATACTCAACAAGTTCATTATCGGAAAGAGGTGTTTTATGCACTAGCTACGGCACTAGACCAGAAAGTCATATGCCAATGCAGGTTTTTGTAAGCATTTCTTCAAAAGGTTGCTTTTATTCCGAAGAGCTATGTCCGTCAGCCTTCACCGGGTGTCTAGAACTTCATGGAGTTCCTTTCCGGCCGCGTTCGCAGTTCCAAAACCCAGAACAGGGAGTGACAGGTCATGATTCGTTACACTCTGCAGAGGTACCCATAAGAGATCTTAACCTTGGTGCCAACTGGGCAGCTTTCCCGTCCACACTTCCGTGGTGTGAGGCCCGGTATAAGGTCCTAGCCAATCATTGCATTTCTCCGCGACCACGCACACCCACCCTTTGTTGCAGTTCCGACCTTGGGTCCTCGCCGGTCAGCGTATCCATTGGATACCATCCGACCTCGACTAATATCCCCGCCAGTCAGCATATCCCATTGGGTATCATCCGACCTCGATACCTTCGCCGGCCTTCTGCAACCCATCATAGACCACATTACCGTGGGGAATTAGAATGGGATCCCCACCCACCGGTTGTTCTCGCAAGACACAACTGCTGAGGTAAGCGCATCCGTTGATGTACGAGAGGGAGAATTACAACTGACTACTCCGTCCCACTCCAGATCTTATGGTTAACACGGGTCTTACGGCACAAGAATCACTGGACGACATTTGTTGTTAATCCTAGATGGATATAAACCCATTGCAATGGAACCTCCACCATACTCATACCATGGTTCCATTGCCCACCACAAAGTCATATTCATAGTTATGAAAATAGTATTTTTGTTTTTCATGCAAGAGTGATAAGTATAGTACTTTGCAAGTAATTTGGTAAAAATACTCAAAGTGACATGAGCAAGCGATGAACTTGCCTAGTAACTGCAAGGTAGTGCAGTTGGATTGTTTGGACTGACCCTGGTCCTCTGTTTCTGAAACATAGCATCATTGTCCGATAAGGGCAATGGTTAAAGATTCAAATATGCATGCTTTCGATTTTTAGGGTTGTTCCCCCTTGCCGATGCTTAATTATTTAATGTCAGAGATGGCGAATAAGCACAATTTAGAAATACTCCTTAAGAGTTATTGAATAATTCTTTGTGATTTTTATTAAGGAGTTTATTCAGAGAAAATATTTATTTTCTTTGATTCCAATTTTCTTAGAATAATTATGAGTTTTCATTCTTCTTTTAATTATTAAAAAGCTAAGGACTTATTTATTCAATTTTATTGGTAGTATTTCATCAAACTCATATTTAACATTTGTTTAATTTGTGATGAAAGTATTTATTTTGAATAGCTCTCAAAATTTTAATTGGTCTACATATTTTTATTTATTTGTTTAGAGTTATTCTAGGGTTTTTAGATTTATTTTCAAATTTTATAAAAAACCCCATGGTCAAATGACCATTTTGCCCCTCCCCGGGCCCACTGGTCAGACCGACCGAGTAGTTTGGTTGGACCAGCCCGTTGGGCTCGGCCCAACCGGCTCACTCGCTCGCGTCGTCTTCTCCTCGACCTAACCCTAATCCTCTCCTCTCTCTCGTGACCCTGCATCGCCAGCGCCGTCGCCGGCGTCTCCTGGCCGTCTCCGGCGGTCCCTGGCGGCGTGGTTGGTCGCAATCGAACCGCCTCGCGACGCCGCTCCTTCCTGTCCGCTTCGATCTGGAAGATCTCGTCGCCTCCGCTCGTCCTCGACCCCCTACTGCAACTAGGGTTGCGGTATACACGGTGATTCTCGTCGCGCTGATGCTCCTGGGCGCCGTGGTGGTGCTCAGGGCTTGCTGGTGGTGCGCTGGAGCGGTGGAGCTGGCGTGACCAGGCTTGTGCCACCGTGCTGCCATGGACACGCCTACAGCGCCTTGCTCCAGGTACGCCTCCTGCTTCCCCTCCTCTCTTCTGCTCTTATCCTCCATGCTCTAGGGTTACTGGCCAAGCCTCCCTCTCTGAGGATGCTGACCATGTGTATTTTCTGTGGCGCACTGATGACGCGTAAAGCACACGCTCGTTGGGAACCCCAAGTGGAAGGTGTGATGCGTACAGTAGCAAGTTTCCCTCAGTAAGAAACCAAGGTTTATCGAACCAGTAGGAGTCAAGAAACACGTCGAAGGTTGATGCCGGCGGGATGTAGTGTGGCGCAACACCAGGGATTCCGGCGCCAACGTGGAACCTGCACAACACAACCAAAGTACTTTGCCCCAACGAAACAGTGAGGTTGTCAATCTCACCGGCTTGCTGTAACAAAGGATTAACCGTATTGTGTGGAAGATGATTGTTTGCGTAAAACAAGAAACAAGTATTACAAGAGATTGTATTTCAAGAAAGAGAATTGGACCGGGGTCCACAGTTCACTAGAGGTGTCTCTCCCATAAGACAAACAGCATGTTGGGTGAACAAATTACAGTTGGGCAATTGACAAATAAAGAGAGCATGACCATGCACATACATATCATGATGAGTATAGTGAGATTTAATTGGGCATTACGACAAAGTACATAGACCGCCATCCAACTGCATCTATGCCTAAAAAGTCCACCTTCAGGTTATCATCCGAACCCCTTCCAGTATTAAGTTGCAAAGCAACAGACAATTGCATTAAGTATGGTGCGTAATGTAATCAACAACTACATCCTTAGACATAGCATCAATGTTTTATCCCTAGTGGCAACAGCACAACACAACCTTAGAACTTTCTCACATCTGTCCTGTGTCAATGCGAGGCATGAACCCACTATCGAGCATAAATACTCCCTCTTGGAGTTACAAGCATCTACTTGGCCAGAGCATCTACTAGTAACGGAAAGCATGCAAGATCATAAACAACACGTAGATATAACTTTGATAATCAACATAACAAGTATTCTCTATTCATCGGATCCCAACAAACGCAACATATAGAATTACAGATAGATGATCTTGATCATGTTAGGCAGCTCACAAGATCCGACAATGATAGCACAATGGGGAGAAGACAACCATCTAGCTACTGCTATGGACCCATAGTCCAGGGGTAGACTACTCACACATCACACCGGAGGCGACCATGGCAGCGTAGAGTCCTCCGGGAGATGATTCCCCTCTCCGGCAGGGTGCCGGAGGCGATCTCCTGGATCCCCCGAGATGGGATCGGCGTTGGCGGCGTCTCTGGAAGGTTTTCCGTATCGTGGCTCTCGGTACTGGGGGTTTCGTCACGGAGGCTTTAAGTAGGCGGAAGGGTAGGTCAAGAGGGGGCACAGGGGCCCCAGACCACAGGCCGGCGCGGCCAGGGGGTGGGCCGCGCCGCCCTAGGGTTTGGGCACCCTGTGGCCCCACTTCGTTTCGTCTTCGGACTTCTGGAAGCTTCGTGGAAAAATAGGCCCCTGGGCGTTGATTTCGTCCAATTCCGAGAATATTTCCTTACTAGGATTTCTGAAACCAAAAACAGCAGAAAACAAAGAATCGGCACTTCGGCATCTTGTTAATAGGTTAGTTCCAGAAAATGCACGAATATGACATAAAGTGTGCAAAAAACATGTAGATAACATCAATAATGTGGCATGGATCATAAGAAATTATCGATACGTCGGAGACGTATCAGCATCCCAAAGCTTAGTTCTGCTCGTCTCGAGCAGGTAAAACGATAACACGTATAATTTCTGGAGTGACATGCCATCATAATCTTGATCATACTATTTGTAAAGCATATGTAGTGAATGCAGCGATCAAAACAATGTATATGACATGAGTAAACAAGTGAATCATAAAGCAAAGACTTTTCATGAATAGCACTTCAAGACAAGCATCAATAAGTCTTGCATAAGAGTTAACTCATAAAGCAATAATTCAAAGTAAAGGCATTGAAGCAACACAAAAGAAGATTAAGTTTCAGCGGTTGCTTTCAACTTGTAACATGTATATCTCATGGATATTGTCAACATAGAGTAATATAATAAGTGCAATAAGCAAGTATGTAGGAATCAATGCACAGTTCACACAAGTGTTTGCTTCTTGAGGTGGAGAGAAATAGGTGAACTGACTCAACATAAAAGTAAAAGAATGGTCCTTCAAAGAGGAAAGCATCGATTGCTATATTTGTGCTAGAGCTTTGATTTTGAAAACATGAAACAATTTTGTCAACGGTAGTAATAAAGCATATGTATCATGTAAATTATATCTTATAAGTTGCAAGCCTCATGCATAGTGTACTAATAGTGCCCGCACCTTGTCCTAATTAGCTTGGACTACCGGATCATCACAATGCACATGTTTTTACCAAGTGTCACAAAGGGGTACCTCTATGCCTTTGTACAAAGGTCTAAGGAGAAAGCTCGCATTGGATTTCTCGCTATTGATTATTCTTCAACTTAGACATCCATACCGGGACAACATAGACAACAGATAATGGACTCCTCTTTTATGCATAAGCATGTAACAACAATTAATAATTTTCTCATTTGAGATTGAGGATATATGTCCAAAACTGAAACTTCCACCATGGATCATGGCTTTAGTTAGCGGCCCAATGTGCTTCTCTAACATTATGCATGCTTAACCATAAGGTGGTAGATCTCTCTTACTTCAGACAAGACGGACATGCATAGCAACTCACATGAAATTCAACAATGAATAGTTGATGGCGTCCCCAGTGAACATGGTTATCGCACAACAAGCAACTTAATAAGAGATAAAGTGCATAATTACATATTCAATGCCACAATAGTTTTTAAGCTATTTGTCCCATGAGCTATATATTGCAAAGGTGAATGATGGAATTTTAAAGGTAGCACTCAAGCAATTTACTTTGGAATGGCGGAAAAATACCATGTAGTAGGTAGATATGGTGGACACAAATGGCATAGTGGTTGGCTCAAGTATTTTGGATGCATGAGAAGTAATCCCTCTCGATACAAGGTTTAGGCTAGCAAGGATTATTTGAAACAAACACAAGGATGAACCGGTGCAGCAAAACTCACATAAAAGACATATTGAAAACATTATAAGACTCTACACCGTCTTCCTTGTTGTTCAAACTCAATACTAGAAATTATCTAGACCTTAGAGAAACCAAATATGCAAACCAAATTTTAGCATGCTCTATGTATTTCTTCATTAATGGGTGCAAAGCATATGATGCAAGAGCTTAATCATGAGCACAACAATTTCCAAGTATCACATTACCCAAGACATTAATAGCAATTACTACATGTATCATTTTCCAATTCCAACCATATAACAATTTAACGAAGGAGAAACTTCGCCATGAATACTATGAGTAGAAACCAAGGACATACTTGTCCATATGCTACAGCGGAGCGTGTCTCTCTCCCATAAAGTGAATGCTAGGATCCATTTTATTCAAACAAAACAAAAAACAAAAACAAACCGACGCTCCAAGAAAAAGCACATAAGATGTGATGGAATAAAAATATAGTTTCAGGGGAGGAACCTGATAATGTTGTCGATGAAGAAGGGGATGCCTTGGGCATCCCCAAGCTTAGACGCTTGAGTCTTCTTGATATATGCAGGGGTGAACCACCGGGGCATCCCCAAGCTTAGAGCTTTCACTCTCCTTGATCATGTTGCATCATACTCCTCTCTTGATCCTTGAAAACTTCCTCCACACCAAACTCGAAACAACTCATTAGAGGGTTAGTGCACAATAAAAATTAACATATTCAGAGGTGACACAATCATTCTTAACACTTCTGGACATTGCATAATGCTACTGGACATTAGTGGATCAAAGAACTTCATCCAACATAGCAAAAGAGGCAATGCGAAATAAAAGGCAGAATCTGTCAAAACAGAACAGTTCGTATTGATGAATTTTAAAATGGCACCAGACTTGCTCAAATGAAAATGCTCAAATTGAATAAACGTTGCGTACATATCTGAGGATCATGCACGTAAATTGGCTTAATTTTCTGAACTACCTACAGGGAGGTGGACCCAGATTCGTGATAGCAAAGAAATCTGGAACTGCGCAGTAATCCAAATCTAGTACTTACTTTTCTATCAACGGCTTAACTTGGCACCACAAAACACAAAACTAAGATAAGGAGAGGTTGCTACAGTAGTAAACAACTTCCAAGACACAAAATAAAAACAAAGTACTGTAGGTAAAAACATGGGTTGTCTCCCATAAGCGCTTTTCTTTAACGCCTTTCAGCTAGGCGCAGAAAGTGTGCATCAAGTATTATCAAAGGGTGGTGCATCGTCATTTTGAGCTCCCCCATCCGCAGTGGTACTAAGGGCTTTGTCAATTTTAGGCCTATAATAATACTTCTTTGGTTTAGGCACTTTAGAGACATACATAAACTTTTGCTCCTTACCCACATAAGCTTTCTCCTTATATTTAAGAGAAGAAAATGTTGAACCCAAGGTTCCCATAGCCTTTTCAAGTTCATCAATCCTATTGATTTGATCATCATGGACATCACAAGTTCATAGGACACTAATTCTTTCATCAATTCCTCCTAAAGATTTATCAAGTTCATCAGTTTTATCAAGTAACATTTCCAATTTAGCTTCAATACTTGGAAAATTTTTCTCTATGGTTTCCAATTTTTTCATAACATCTTCAAGAGAGATTTCAGTTTTAACTTTATCAACAGGGGGTATTCCAAATAAACTCTCAATAATGCAACTAGCTTCTAATGCAGGAGTACTTAGGAAGTCACCTTTTGCGAGACTATCAAGAACATATCTATTCCAGCTAGAGATACCAACATAAAAATTCCTGAGTAAAATAATGGTGGAGTGTTTCTTAGTGCATCTATTATGGGCATCACTAATTCTATACCAAGCATCTCTCAAACATTCTCCCCCTCGTTGCTTAAACGTACGAACTTCAACTTCAGGATTACTCATTTTAGTAGTAGTAAATAAAGAAAACTAGATAAAGTAAATGCAAGTAAACTAATTTTTTTGTGTTTTTGATATAGCAAACAAGATAGCAAATAAAGTAAAACTAGCAACTAATTTTTTTGTATTTTGATTTAGTGTAGCAAACAAAGTAGTAAATAAAACTAAGCAAGACAAAAACAAAGTAAAGAGATTGAGAAGTGGAGACTCCCCTTGCAGCGTGTCTTGATCTCCCCGGCAACGGCGCCAGAAATTTAGCTTGATGACGCGTAAAGCACACGCTCGTTGGGAACCCCAAGTGGAAGGTGTGATGCGTACAGCAGCAAGTTTCCCTCGCAAGAAACCAAGGTTTATCGAACCAGTAGGAGTCAAGAAGCACGTCGAAGGTTGATGGCGGCGGGATGTAGTGCGGCGCAACACCAGGGATTCCGGCGCCAACGTGGAACCTGCACAACACAACCAAAGTTCTTTGCCCCAACGAAACAGTGAGGTTGTCAATCTCACCGGCTTGCTGTAACAAAGGATTAACCGTATTGTGTGGAAGATGATTGTTTGCAGAAAACAGTAAAACAAGTATTACAGTAGATTGTATTTCAGTAAAGAGAATTGGACCGGGGTCCACAGTTCACTAGAGGTGTCTCTCCCATAAGACAAACAGCATGTTGGGTGAACAAATTACAGTTGGGCAATTGACAAATAAAGAGAGCATGACCATGCACATACATATCATGATGAGTATAGTGAGATTTAATTGGGCATTACGACAAAGTACATAGACCGCCATCCAACTGCATCTATGCCTAAAAAGTCCACCTTCAGGTTATCATCCGAACCCCTTCCAGTATTAAGTTGCAAAGCAACAGACAATTGCATTAAGTATGGTGCGTAATGTAATCAACAACTACATCCTTAGACATAGCATCAATGTTTTATCCCTAGTGGCAACAGCACAACACAACCTTAGAACTTTCTCACATCGTCCTGTGTGTCAATGCAGGCATGAACCCACTATCGAGCATAAATACTCCCTCTTGGAGTTACAAGCATCTACTTGGCCAGAGCATCTACTAGTAACGGAAAGCATGCAAGATCATAAACAACACGTAGATATAACTTTGATAATCAACATAACAAGTATTCTCTATTCATCGGATCCCAACAAACGCAACATATAGAATTACAGATAGATGATCTTGATCATGTTAGGCAGCTCACAAGATCCGACAATGATAGCACAATGGGGAGAAGACAACCATCTAGCTACTGCTATGGACCCATAGTCCAGGGGTAGACTACTCACACATCACACCGGAGGCGACCATGGCGGCGTAGAGTCCTCCGGGAGATGATTCCCCTCTCCGGCAGGGTGCCGGAGGCGATCTCCTGGATCCCCCGAGATGGGATCGGCGTTGGCGGCGTCTCTGGAAGGTTTTCCGTATCGTGGCTCTCGGTACTGGGGGTTTCGTCACGGAGGCTTTAAGTAGGCGGAAGGGTAGGTCAAGAGGGGGCACAGGGGCCCCAGACCACAGGCCGGCGCGGCCAGGGGGTGGGCCGCGCCGCCCTCGGGTTTGGGCACCCTGTGGCCCCACTTCGTTTCGTCTTCGGACTTCTGGAAGCTTCGTGGAAAAATAGGCCCCTGGGCGTTGATTTCGTCCAATTCCGAGAATATTTCCTTACTAGGATTTCTGAAACCAAAAACAGCAGAAAACAAAGAATCGGCACTTCGGCATCTTGTTAATAGGTTAGTTCCAGAAAATGCACGAATATGACATAAAGTGTGCATAAAACATGTAGATAACATCAATAATGTGGCATGGATCATAAGAAATTATTGATACGTCGGAGACGTATCACGCACCAGCCCATGTGCGCCACAGAAAGTCTTATTTCTGTGGCGCACCCTGGCTGGTGTGCCACAAAATGTCTTAATTCTGTGGCGCACGTGGTCCCGTGCGCCACAGAAATAGTGAAGCCAATGATTGGGGCTGGCAAGGGGTGGGGCCCACCTTATTTCTTTGGCGCATGCGTGGCAGGTGCGCCACAAAAATACGCTATTTCAGTGGCGCACATTGTCTGGTGCGCCACAGACACGCAAAACTGGTGCGCCACAGAATAGCATCCCACCTGTAGATAGTTTCCTACTAGTGTGTGGTGTGCCTGGCCCATTAGGGCTGGGCTGCACCCCCTCAGCTCATGTGGCCCCTCCCGGGGTCGTGGGCCCACTGGTGTCCCCTCCGGAACCTTCTAGAAACCCTCCGGTCTTCCACCGGAAAATTTCCGAACTTTTCTGAACCCCAGAAAATAACTTTCCTTATATGAATCTTATTCTCCGGACCATTCCGGACCTCCTCGTGATGTCCTGGATCATATCCGAGACTCCGGACAATATTCGGTCTCCATCTCATATTCCATATCTACTTGAACAACATCGAACCTTAATTGTGTCACCCTACGGTTCGCGAACTATGCAGACATGATCGAGACACTTCTCCGATCAATAACCAATAGCGGGACCTGGAGATCCATAATGGCTCCCGCATATTCAACGATGACTTCGTGATCGAAAGAACCATTAACATACGATACCGATTCCCTTTGTCGCGCGATACTTTACTTATCCGAGGTTCGATCATCAGTATCTCCATACCTAGTTCAACCTCGTTAGCGATAAGTACTCTTTAATCGTACCGTGATATGTCATCCCTTGTGACCTAGTCACATGCTTGCAAGCTAATTAGCTGACATTCCACCGAGAGGGCCCAGAGTATATGTATCCGTTATCAGGATGGACAAATCCCACTCTTGATCCATGCGCTTTAACTTATACTTTCAGAATACTTAATGCCACCTTTATAACCACCCATTTACGAAGTGGGTTTGATGTCATCAAAGTATCTATCCGGTGTAAGTGATTAACACGATCTCATGGTCGAAGGATTATGTTACTATGTATTGAAAGCTTGTAGCAAAATAAACTTAATGACTTGATCATATGCTATGCTTACTATGGGTGTGTGTCCATCACATCATCTATTATATATTAAAAGTAAATTACGGTCTCACCAGAAAAAAGAAATTAGTCTAGAAAATCCCACAATAATCAGAAACATCGGACCGTCAATTTTAACTTAATAGGTGATGCCAGCCGATGGATCTTAAGAAAAAAATATTAGCATCAAAGTTACACAAAATTACCCACCAATGCCCCGCTACTTTTCTTGCTAAAGGTTACCGACTCCTTCTGTCTATCAAAAAAAAACTACAGTAGGATTTCTTAGGGCATCCTCGTGTGCGCCACGGCCAGCCGCCGCCGCCATATTCGTTTCTGCTCAGATTGGTTGGACACCTCTCCTAGAGCATACTTCGTATTCACAGTAGTACTAATGAGTATCGCCGCCGGCCATATTCTTCTCCGTGGCTTCAGCCGGCGGACTTGGTACAAGTACATGCGCATCAATTAGTTCTGAAAATTCTGATCTTACTTGCGGATGCATGCAACACATCACATGTGCACGCTTAGCTCTGTATAGAGATACCCAGATGTAAGTACGATCGATCTCCAAGGTTTTGAGGTGAGCTTTCAACTGAGGAAAAATCAATCTTCTTATTTGATGGTTCTTTGGTGTAGTTATGTGCAGATCAATTAACCTCAATGGGTCGCATCCAGGTGCCAGGCTTCTGGACCTCTCCGCGGTCAAGGCCGATAAATCAATTAACATTTTTAGAACTTCCTGCAAAACAAGTAATAACATCATGATTTATTACTCATAATGTAATATTTTCGTGTTCGTAAAATGTATGGCTCCTCACCACTGCACATCTCTTTGGTACAAGTGCTAACTATGTGTCAATGTGATCCTTCAATTCCTTCTTCATACTTTTCATTACTATGTCCTTGTTAGAATCCCTTTGTTTCGAACGTGACTGTTCACCATTCTGCGATGGGTTTTGCTTTGTTTGTGCAGTACCTTTGGGTTGAGATGTAAGATCATTAATAATCTGCATGTAACATTAGAAAACAAATGGTATAAATTAATATAAAAATACAATCTACATGTCGACTAGGATATAATATAGCTACAAGTAGGAATAAAAAACAAAACCTTCACTTTGCCTCGCCCACGACCATTTGCATAGTCGTAGGTTGACCTCCTTTTCGCTTCCGCTTCGGTCTAGTTTTTCATAAGTGGCCGAATAGACTTGTGTGGAATATACGTCGAATCATCAACGACTACCACCTTTTCCCAGTATAGTAACTACACACAACACATTTTAAATGAGAAAAGTTTCAAATTGTCACATACATCAAATATAGTGCTAATCATGTTTACATACCTAAGTGAGACCAAGATTTCCTTTCGGCCATCCCCTAGTTTTTGGTGCTCTTGTGGTAGCCGTCAAATTATCGATGAGGTAACGTAATGTGAAGTGATTCCAATTAATTTTTAACATTCTAGGAACATCCTTCACTAGGCAGTAGTGATTTCTATCGATTGTTCTTGGGCCATAGGGCGCCAGAACCGTGCCAATTCGCACGAGCACTGCTTTGTGCACGAAGTCATCATCGGAAGCCTTCTCTCTCTGTATGTCAGCAATCGAATCAGAAATAACTAGATTTCCACTAGACTTGCTGAGTTAACTTGCCGGTATCCCCCTACTTACTAGACTTTCTTGATCAATTATATCGAAAGCAGAATAACCGTCATTACGTAGACCATATATGCATTCTATGTCTACAGGGGTTGCAGCTATTTCTCCTGCCTTGTCTTGTTTGACGAATTTCTCTGTTTTAGGATCAAATAGCTCTATCATAAATCTGATCAAATTTGTGCGCATGCCGATCGCTAGAAGTTGCAACATCGTGCGCAAACTAGTAGCGCTAAACCTCGCACGTTATGGTCCTGAAAAACTAGCTACGAGATCAGTCCACTTTGTGTAGTCACAATAAACCGGGCCATCCAAATCATCCATTCTGCACATAACAATTATTGCTGACTTAGAAAATTGGCTAAACCATCTACGTAGTACATGTTAACCTAAAACTTACAGGTCCGGCAAACAATGAAGGTTTAGATCAAGTGGACGAAACGATATAAGAGATTGCAAGCGCACCTGGAACACGGATGTTGCCATCGTTAGATCGAGCTGTAGGCTCCGCGAGTCGGCGACGAAAGGACTCCTATCTTCTCTAGACGGCGATGGAAGGCGATGTTGACTTCACGATGGAATCGTGGGTAGTTAGACGCGGTGCGTACGACGTGCCGCTAACTAGGGCATCTGCAATTAATTCTATTAGGGAAGGTCTCGATGGATATCTGGGCCGGCCCGTTAGTAACCAGCCCATACACGGAGGCCAGCCCATAAGCGGAGGCCATAAAGCGACGTCTATGCATGTAATAAGAACTGCTTCGCATTCCACAGGCGCAGCGACAACTTACTTCTCCCTCTCTCTTTTGGACGGTCCTATTCCCTTTCGCGAGTCACTATTTAAGTATGAAGCAGCAATACTTGTTCGAGGCCATGGTAGACAACGTGCTGATCACCTAGAAGCATACCATGGTTGCGCATGTCACCACATGATGATGGTTTGTAACTAGTACGACGGTGCACAATATGATTTGTAATTATGATTTGAATTGTTTGTAACGAAGATAATTTCAAATATATGGCCTTTTCTGAACATTACAAGATCTGCAATATATATAATTGACTTAGTGGGATCTATATAGTGCCACTGGCGAGTGGGGCATCAACATATTTCACCATACTACAATTGTTCATGTCCAAATTTGTAGAGAACTAAGCAGGATATAACTCATAAGCATTCACGAACGAACTCTTCACGTACTGTCATAAAAGTGTTCACGGACTATAGTGTACCATTAAACATGACAGAAAAGTGTACCATACTAAAAGTGTACCAATAAACATGACATAAACGTAAATTTTAGATAGCTATAGTCTTCACGAGCAAAGTCTGAACTGGGTTGTTCTCACACACTGTCAACCAGAAGCTTCAGACCACCATCTCCTCCTTGTTACGACGGAATCCGAACACGTATTTCTGATTTATCTTCATGCCATTCTGCCTCACGATATCCATCCAGTTTGATGTTATCATGGCACCTCCTTTTGGTATCCCTTTCACCATTGACATGCTAATCACCATCTTAACATTCGCAACATTGGCATTTTGTGAATAGACCTTTATTGTTGCTGGTAGTTGAATATTGGGCAGAATGTGATTCATGGTGAACCTCCTTGAGAAGTACTGCACACCAATTTCACAGTCAATTTTGGGCATATCTCGGTTAGTAGTAAGAAATGTTACAAATCAAAATGAATTACCATCTTTGCTTTATTCTTCACGATGTTTGATTTCTTGATGGTGCACACGTACATTGGAATTGTTGGTAGGTATTTCGCAACTAGTCGTTCGAGTGCATCAAAATCCCCATAACTCAGCTTAACTCGATTTTCATACTCAATGAAGCTTCAAATTCGTACTCTCCCTCTATTCTGGGACCTGCATGCAATATTAAAAAACATAAGAGACAACAATTAATACTAAAGTTGTTAATAACACTGCGTTTTCAAATAGTGCCAGAAACTGCCTTACCCCTTATAATAGGCCTTTTCCTCCAATTCGGTAAAGCACGAAGCTGGGCAGCCGTAGCACGGAATGGCTCCTAATGAAATGTAATTGAATATTGAGGAGTGTTGAATATTAGAAATCACATAGGCGGGTAACATTGCTGATCAATGTTAGTGTTCTGATATGTAATATACGATCAAACTAAAAAACAAAATTTGTTTGGTAGCCGGATTATGAGATGAAGGCGAGTTGGTGATCAATGTCAATGTTCTGATATGTAATATACGATCAAAAAAAAATGTAATATACGATCAAACTGAAAAACTAGGGCGTTAACGACTAGATCTAACTCAGGCCAATTAGATGAAGATCTTGTGGTACAAACAAACTATGTTTCTAGATCTACAACGTCTACCTGTTGTCAGGCATGAGGTCATCTAAATTTAGGTGCATGCCACGAGGCGAGCGAACTATACTTACGGGGTCCATGGCGATTAGATCCGAGTCAGCTCGTAACCAACGTCGTTGAGGACGCCAGTCCGCGTCCAGTCGTAGATCAGAGGATGCGCTGAGGAAATAGATCGATTGGGAATGAGATTTCTTAACAGGGCAGTTAGATACGCCGTCAGCAATTACGGTTGTTTGCTTACCTAAATGAAAGGATGGGTCAGGCTGGGCCTCAATTGCAGCCCACAAGGTCCATGTAGAAGCGTCCCACGTACGTAAGGATGGATCCGTCGGCCCGTTATCTAGTCAGCATCTCCATCCCGCCTCCACCTACAGGTCGCCGCCGCCGCCTTACCTCTCCACATGGTGATTTCAGCTATGGACGACATCGAGCTCGTCGAACCCATGCACCACACCTCATCGGATGAGGTATTAAGATTCTAAATTAACGTACATCCTCTTTATCTCATGGGATTCAAAATATCTTGAAGAGTCATCGGTATGTGCATGTTCATATGTTATGTCAAATTAAATATGTTTTCCATTTCTGCTAGGAATCATCATGTGAGTGTGGTATTCGGGATGGATGTGCCCTGTTTTAACATTGTCTACAAGGAAAAATTGTTCTCCTAGAGGAACTAAATTTAAAAAGGGAGGAGAAAATGAAGAACGATGCAAAACTGATGAAGATTGATGAAGAATTGAGGATTACCGAAAAGAAGCTCACGGTGGCTCATGAGACAATTTGGAAGATGGAACAAGCATTGATAACCACCAACAAAAAAATAGAAACACTTCTGGAACAGAAAGGTCGAATCGAGTTGGCGTTGGCGGATATCATCGATGAACACAACATTACTAAGAACGAAACAAGGGCGACAACAAGGTTGAAGATGAATAAGGTCAAAAAATATGCTCTCAAAAGGGAATTGTGTCTTTAGTACGCCTTGTGTGCCATTGTTATCCTAGTAGCGGTTATAATTGCGATGTCAGGGCTTTTAAAATGCTCGAACTAGTTGTTATGGTTGGGCAAAAAATAAAGAAGTAACAATGAATTGTACTGTGATCATATTATATCACATGTCCAGAAATGAAAGGTTTTTTTTGACAGTGAAATGCGGACGAGGAGGAATACATAGCCAAATTACAATACTAAAAATGCTAATATTTATATGGGCCACAGACATTACAATACTAAAAATGCTGATAAAATATATTAAATCGCGCGCGGCGCGCTGGTCGGTACGTCGTCCTCCCAGCGCTCTATCTACTTGGATCTTTTGTTGGACGACTTTGCCACCTCATCGTCCCGGCGCCCCTGCTTGCGAGGCGCCTTATCCGACGAGCCATCATCTGACGGGCCGTCATCTGATGAGGTGGACTCCGACGAGCTGTCATCTGACCAGGCAGACTTCGACGAGCTGCCGTAGTCCTCCTCGTCCTCGTCCTCATCCATCATCGCCCCCCGCGCTGGCGCCGTGGCCGCCTCCTCCTTCGCATGAGCCTTCTTTGCCGCGGCCGCCTCCTCCGCTTCCTCCGCTGCTGCCTCCTCCTCCTCCAGCCGCGCCCACATTGCGTCTTCGTCCTCCTCCTCTTCTTTGTCCTCGGCAGTGTCTTCCTCCTCGTCCGCGTTGTCGGCGGTATCTTCCGGAAGGTTGTTGTCATTGTCATCGACGGCGGCCACATCTTAGGGTTCCGAGTCGTCGGCGGTCGGCGATGGTTCCCTTTCCCACCAGTGTCGCTACCTAGGCGACTTTCCCTCGCTGTCGGAGTTGGACGGCCAGGAAACATCACTCATGGCGCGCGGCGGGTCGTTGGCAACGGCATGGGAGCGGGGCTGCAAGATATGGGAAGTGCGCATGTTGGCGCCGTACTTATATGTTCGTCGATGGAAGGCAATGCGGAAATGGAAGAGGGCGGCCGTTGCCATTCCGGCGTTTAAAGAGTCGCCTACATCGTGCGCACGGCGGTTGCACAGAAATGTTAGTGGGCGCGTTGTAAGTTTGGCGTGGCGCACACCATGGCACTTTGTTCTCACTATCCCTGGCGCATGAAAAATGTGCTAGAAACAGACTCCAAAGGTAGGGTAAACGGCCACATTTCTAAGCAACTTTTTTTTGACCTTGTCTAAATCAGCCAAATAAATTTCCTACACATCTATTCTATATATATATATATATACTATTTTCGAAGATTTTGAATTTTTAAGATTTTTTCTGAATTTGTTATGCTCATTTGAATATACGGGCTTCTATGCGGTAGCTAGGCAAGGAACACATACATTCTTCCCTAGATAGTGATGTAAGTGGTGTTTGCATGCCATGGTGGAGCAATGCCCAAAAAATGAGCTCACTATGTACACACACCGTCAGACGATCCATTGTTTTGAGACCTGTTTCTGACGAAAACCCTATATTTGATGGGTCTACACCACATGAACATGGGCAAGCACACATGCAACATGCAAAACCCAGGGCTTGCAGTGGGTGGAATGACATGGTGCACCAGTGCCCCAAATATGGGGTCATCCCAGGGTTGGCTGTCCACTTGGTGGCCACGGTAGACCTGTTGTGCCCAGAATCCATGTATACGGGCTTCCATGCGGTAGCTAGGCAAGGAACACATACATTCTTCCCTGGATGGTGATGTAAGTGGTGTTTGCATGCCATGGTGGAGCAATGCCCAAAAAATGAGCTCACTATGTACACACACTGTCAGACGATCCATTGTTTCGAGACATGTTTCTGACGAAAACCCTATATTTGAGAGGTCTAAACCACATGAACATGGACAAACACACATGCAAAATGCAAAACCCAGGGCTTGCAGTGGGTGGAATGACATGGTGCACCAGTGCCCCAAATATGGGGTCATCCCAGGGTTGGTTGTCCACTTGGTGGCCAAGGTAGACCTGTTGTGCCCAGAAACCATGTATACGGGCTTCCATGCGGTAGCTAGGCAAGGAATATATACTTTCTTCCCTGGATGGTGATGTAAGTGGTGTTTGCATGCCATGGTGGAGCAATAACCAAAAAATGAGATCACTATGTACACACACCGTTAGATAATCCACTGTTTCGAGACATGTTTCTTACGAAAACCCTATATTTGAGGGGCTACACCACATGAACATGGGCAAGCACACATACAACATGCAAAACCTAGGGCTTGAAGTGGGTGGAATGACATGGTGCACCAGTGCCCCAAATATGGGGTCATCCCAGGGTTGGTTGTCCACTTAGTGGCCAGGGTAGACCTGTTGTGCCCAGAAACCATGTGCACGGGCTTCCATGCGGTATCTAGGCAAGGAACACATACTTTCTTCCCTGGATGGTGATGTAAGTGGTGTTTGTATGCCATGGTGGAACAATGCCCAAAAAATGAGCTCACTATGTACACACACCGTCAGATGATCCATTGTTTCGAGACCTGTTTCTGTCGAAAACCCTATATTTGAGGGGTCTACACCACATGAACATGGGCAAGCACAGATGCAACATGCAAAACCCCAGACTTGAAGTGGGTGGAATGACATGGTGCACCAGTACCCAAAATATAGGGTCATCCAAGGGTTGGCAGTCCACTTGGTGGCCAGGGTAGACCTGTTGTGCCCAGAAACCATGTATACATGCTTCCATGCGGTAGCTAGGCAAGGAACACATACTTTCTTCCCTGGATGGTGATGTAAGTGGTGTTTGCTTTCCATGGTGGAGCAATGCCCAAAAAATGAGATCACTATGTACACACACCGTCAGACGATGCATTGTTTTGAGACCTGTTTCTGACGAAAACGCTATATTTGAGGGGTCTACACCACATGAACATGGGTAAGCACACATGCAACATGCAAAACCCAGGGCTTGAAGTGGGTGGAATGACATGGTGCACCAGTGCCCCAAATATATGTCATCCCAGGGTTGGCTATCCACTTGGTGGCTAGGGTAGACCTGTTGTGCCCAGAAACCATGTATACAGGCTTCCATGCGGTAGCTAGGCAAGGAACACATACTTTCTTCCCTGGATGGTGATGTAAGTAGTGTTTGCATGGCATGGTGGAGCAATGCCCAAACAATGAGCTCATTATGTACACACAACATCAGACGATCCATTGTTTCGAGACCTGTTTCTGATGAAAACCCTATATTTGAGGTGTTTACACCACATGAACATGGGAAAGCACACATGCAACATGAAAAACCCATGGCTTGTAGTGGGTGGAATGACATGGTGCACCAGTGCCCAAATGTGGGGTCATCCCAGGGTAGGTTGTCCACTTGGTGGCCAGGGTAGGCCCGTTGTACCCAGAAACCATGTATACGGGCTTCCATGCGGTAGCTAGGCAAGGAACACATATTTTCTTCCCTGGATGGTGATGTAAGTTGTGTTTGCATGCCATGGTGGAGCAATGCCCAAAAAATAAGCTCACTATTGTCAACACCCGGATTTTTAAGTCCAGATGCCTATTATGCCATACATCGCAATCCCAGGAAGATTGTTGTTGCGAGACATAACAGCTGATATCATAAGTCATCATTTATTACAAACCATAGTCGTCTTACAAATATAGATCACATGATCCAATATTACACAAATAGTTGATCTAAGGATCAACAAACACATTACATAGCGGGAGCGTAGTAGTAGTGGACTATCTAATCCACAGGCCAACGCTTGACGTCAGAAGATACTCCTAGTTGTTGTAGACGTCCTGCTGGCCGTCATCTTCATACTGCTGCTCCTCTTCATAGTCTGGCCATTTGAATAGCCAGAGACACAGCCGTGAGTACTTTTAAAGTACTCGCAAACTAATACTAGTGTAGGTGCAATCAATTTTATTAAGATAGTTCTAAGCTCTAGGTTTAATTGCAGAAAGCCAATTTTTGTTCATAAGCATTTAGTAAAAGACTCTTCTTTTGCTAACTAACTCAAGTGGGAACATTAGTGTCATTCCCAAAACTCAGTTGTGGTTCAAGTCAAGTCACCCTTCAAATCATCCACCATTTTCAAGAAAACATCTGACAATGGAACAGTATGGCCTTTCCAACCGTCCGTAACCGTGGACACGGCTATTCGAATAGATTTACACTCTGCAGAGGTTGCACACTTGTGCCACAACATTTGATTACATCCGTCAGGGATAACCCTGAATAATCGTAACTCAGTACGCGGATCATCAACCATAACCTTTCACTTACATACCCTAGTATAGGTACCTCTCCCCATGAGCTTGGCCTCCCAGTGAAGACAAACCGTCAGCCTGGGAACTGCACAGGGCTTGGGCCGGACATTCACCTCATTTCACATCATTTCACTTTCAACGGAGGCAGCCTCGGCATAACCCCTATGACGCTTGTTTAGAGGGAACCCATACTAAGATGCATAAACTTCCAGTTAAGCCCTACCCATAATCAGGTATTGCGGGGGTACTAAATAATTGGAAAGGTATCGCATCCAAACCCAACCATCAGTTTTTAATCAAATTCATCGGGTCATTCCAGTCATATTCACCTTCAAAAATCTTTCAAAGTCATTTCATTTCACCAGTTCCCATCTAGAGTAGTCAATTTTATTTATTAGCACTAGCACTAGTCATGAGGGGTGCTAGCTATCTTGTAGCTCTTCTAGGCTAAATTTGATACTCTTGTAGTACTCTATATTTAGACCAAAGTTAACTATAAAAGTAAGCTTTAATAATCAAGGTAAAAGCTTGTAAGGATTAAACTTGGGATTTGATCATGAAGCATAAAGTAATAGGTGAGTGTGCCTTGCTCTGAGAGAGCTTGCCACTTTGCAAGAATATTAGCTTGCCTTGGTTGGTGTACTGATCAAAGTGGTCTTCTTCTTCCTGGAAGTAGACCTCCTCCTCCTGGTACTCCTCGGTACTAGCGTCTAAAAATGGATACGAGATACAATCACCAATCAAAGCTTAAGAGCTAGACTAAGCACCCACAAGGTTCACACAAGCTAATATATCATCACAACATTGCTTATCATGTTGGTTGACTTTGTTTTCTTCTTAAGAAAAATAATTTCCTCTCATTACAAATATTGATTAGGGCTTCTCTTTAGTTCTTGGAGAAATAATTTCCTCTCATTGAATCTTGTTAAGATTTAAGTTCCTCAAATAATAATGTATGAACCCATGTTGACCAAGGTCAACACTTCATAATCATCATTTGGGAAAATGATTTAAATGAGGTATCACCCTCATACAATTTAACACTAACCTAAATATAATTTAATATCACCAAATAATTCAAGATGAGATTATATAGACCAAGGTCAATACCTCATGTTGACTTACTTGAGACAAAGATTTAAATGAGATAGTACCTCTCATATTAATTAATAAAGAATTTTGGATAAATTAAAATGGACTAGAATAGCCATATAGCCATTATTTATTCTAGCCCATGATCATATGAAACACCCATGTAATTTTTTTGCATAAACAATTAGACAATATGAATTGTGATTTTTGAGAGTTGGAATCAACTAAAAATCATTTTTGGTTGATTTTTAATAAATGTTTGAAGTTTGAAAAGGCACTGCCTTGTTATTTTTGTCACATTAATTCTACAAAGAAAAATGAGATGAGACCAGTGGGGTTGGATAGAGTTTTTCATGAGCTTTCCAAATATATAAAATTTACCAAAATTGGCTCACTAGATTTGAAGTTATTTAATTTTTAGCAAAACACCAGTATTGAATTTCACTGAAACAATTTAATTCGAGCTCATGTGCGCCACAGAAATGTGTATTTTCTGTGGCGCACCAGCCCATGTGCGCCACAGAAAGTCTTATTTCTGTGGCGCACCCTGGCTGGTGTGCCACAGAATGTCTTAATTCTGTGGCGCACGTGGTCCCGTGCGCCACAGAAATAGTGAAGCCAATGATTGGGGCTGGCAAGGGGTGGGGCCCACCTTATTTCTTTGGCGCATGCGTGGCAGGTGCGCCACAAAAATACGCTATTTCAGTGGCGCACATTGTCTGGTGCGCCACAGACACGCAAAACTGGTGCGCCACAGAATAGCATCCCACCTGTAGATAGTTTCCTACTAGTGTGTGGTGTGCCTGGCCCATTAGGGCTGGGCTGCACCCCCTCAGCTCATGTGGCCGCTCCCGGGGTCGTGGGCCCACTGGTGTCCCCTCCGGAACCTTCTATAAACCCTCCGGTCTTCCACCGGAAAATTTCCGAACTTTTCTGAACCCCAGAAAATAACTTTCCTTATATGAATCTTATTCTTCGGACCATTCCGGACCTCCTCGTGATGTCCTGGATCATATCCGAGACTCCGGACAATATTCGGTCTCCATCTCATATTCCATATCTACTTGAACAACATCGATCCTTAATTGTGTCACCCTACGGTTCGCGAACTATGCAGACATGATCGAGACACTTCTCCGATCAATAACCAATAGCGGGACCTGGAGATCCATAATGGCTCCCGCATATTCAACGATGACTTCGTGATCGAAAGAACCATTAACATACGATACCGATTCCCTTTGTCGCGCGATACTTTACTTATCCGAGGTTCGATCATCAGTATCTCCATACCTAGTTCAACCTCCTTAGCGATAAGTACTCTTTAATCGTACCGTGATATGTCATCCCTTGTGACCTAGTCACATGCTTGCAAGCTAATTAGCTGACATTCCACCGAGAGGGCCCAGAGTATATGTATCTGTTATCAGGATGGACAAATCCCACTCTTGATCCATGCGCTTTAACTTATACTTTCAGAATACTTAATGCCACCTTTATAACCACCCATTTACGAAGTGGCATTTGATGTCATCAAAGTATCTATCCGGTGTAAGTGATTAACACGATCTCATGGTCGAAGGATTATGTTACTATGTATTGAAAGCTTGTAGCAAAATAAACTTAATGACTTGATCATATGCTATGCTTACTATGGGTGTGTGTCCATCACATCATCTATTATATATTAAAAGTAAATTACGGTCTCACCAGAAAAAAGAAATTAGTCTAGAAAATCCCACAATAATCAGAAACATCGGACCGTCAATTTTAACTTAATAGGTGATGCCAGCCGATGGATCTTAAGAAAAAAATATTAGCATCAAAGTTACACAAAATTACCCACCAATGCCCCGCTACTTTTCTTGCTAAAGGTTACCGACTCCTTCTGTCTATCAAAAAAAAACTACGGTAGGATTTCTTAGGGCATCCTCGTGTGCGCCACGGCCGGCCGCCGCCGCCATATTCGTTTCTGCTCAGATTGGTTGGACACCTCTCCTAGAGCATACTTCGTATTCACAGTAGTACTAATGAGTGTCGCCGCCGGCCATATTCTTCTCCGTGGCTTCAGCCGGCGGACTTGGTACAAGTACATGCGCATCAATTAGTTCTGAAAATTCTGATCTTACTTGCGGATGCATGCAACACATCACATGTGCACGCTTAGCTCTGTATAGAGATACCCAGATGTAAGTACGATCGATCTCCAAGGTTTTGAGGTGAGCTTTCAACTGAGGAAAAATCAATCTTCTTATTTGATGGTTCTTTGGTGTAGTTATGTGCAGATCAATTAACCTCAATGGGTCGCATCCAGGTGCCAGGCTTCTAGACCTCTCCGCGGTCAAGGCCCATAAATCAGCGGTCAGTGGATAGGGTCCAAGTCTGGGCTTCTGGAGATCTGCGGTCTGGACTCTGGAGTAGGCGGTTGCCGGCTTGCCCCCAAGGATGGAGATTTTTGTAGTTTAAGGTTCGATTCATATTTTGATTAATAGCTGATGCTTAGCGTTGCAGCCTTCTATTTTGGCCATTAGTGGAAATTTGCAGCCTTCTATTTTGACCAGACAGCCATGTGCTGCAAATTATTCACACTTCTCTTTTTTGCATGGGCGGTGTACCTAAAAGATTTGGAATTGTATATTCCACATAGTACTGTCCAGTAACATGGCCTAAGAAAATCCATGGACAGTAGTGGTTAGATTTTGAAGCATCCGTCATTATATTTCTAGGCGGAAATACTATACAATTTGTTGAGATGGTTGTCCACAAGGTGTGTATAATGGTATCTGCGCGAAAATAAATTGCATCGTTGTTTGACCGATTATTTAATATCTTTGTATCCCCGTCTATTCTTGCTAACATGTGTTACTTTTTAGTCTCCGACTTTTGTTCTGATGAGCAGTGACACCAAGGTAACACTCATTTATTGACGTTATATATTTATGTACAAAGAAAGCATTTCAGTCAATAATAGTGTGGTTATCTGTTTAGACTGTAGCTGCATAAGCATCCTAAAATGTTGTCTACAGAAAACAAATGGTTGCCATAATACACTTGGCTTGATACTTACATTGTTTCTTTGTTGCAAGTACAAAGCTTCCATGGTGAGAATATACGCACACATTATTGAGCTTATTTTCACCATACACAACATTCAAGCAGATGAAATTTTGTTGCAGATGTAAATGCAATGTATATAGACTATCTTCTTGTAGCTGATATGTTGTTTCTCTGAGTAGGTTAGTTAACTATTTAGTTATCAAAGATTAGTTCTGCATGGTTTTCATCATTTATTTGAACGAAATTTGCTAATATATAATTGGTCAAATATTCTCATCTTCTTTGGGCCAAATTGGGTTATTTGATTGTGACGTTTGTTGTGCACATGTGATGCATATCATTGTTGACTAAATATCTACTCCCTCCTGTCCTAAATGCATGTCACAGGTTCAATGCTTTTAGATAGATTTTAGCCTAAAGTTTGTCTAAACTACAAAAAATTTACTCCAATTTGTGGTGCTCATCCATCCGAAATTAAGTGTCGCAAAATTGTCTCGATTCACATGTATTTAGAAGGTTTTTAGTGCGACACTTATTTTAGAACGGAGGGCATGCACTCTAATATACCAGATCATTGGGAACCCGAAATCTCTGCTGGTGATTTCCCTTTTTTCAGTTCTAGGAACAGCCAACTCACAGAGTCGCTATTTATAAAAGGATATCTTATTGTTGTTGACCTCAAAAGGTATGCATTTTCTTGGCCTGGGTTTGATTATCAGTTAACCTGTGTGCATTCTTAGTCATTCGGTGGCTCTATAATATAGTTGATATTGAGTCATGGTAAAGCTAATTTATACTATTAGATCACTCCAAGAATATCTCTAGGGTTTTCCGCTTCTGCGGTACATATTGTCGATGGACGTATCAATTAGATGTTTTCAGCGATTGTGTATGTCAGTAGCTTTTGTTCATTGTTTATTTCATATGAATTTCTTCTGCAGCGTTCCATATAGAGTACTGTTACATATTTGCTCTACATGTGTACCATATTTGCTTTACATGAGCGGGCACATTGATGTATCAGAATTTTCTATACTTATGAGTATTGAATAGTTGTTACCCTGAAGTTTCGCAAACAGGTAAATCATGCAGTGGTCTATTATGTTACCCCTATCACTAACTCATATGCATGCTATTTTTCGAGATATAACGAATTAGTCAAATTCAAGGCTTCGCATCAAGTTTATACAGGTAAACAAGTTTGCAGCCGGCCTCTCCATTTCCAAATGCACACAGCCGCATGAGCGAAGATCAAAAATGCAAAAGCTGGGATCAAAGTTTGACTCATAGGACACTTACAGTGGTGGAGGATCAGTAAGAAAACTATGCCACCATCCACATGGGTTAAATATATGCATGTCTAGCAGCTCCAGTCGTGTACACATCATAGTAAATAATTCGTCGTGCTACAACCAATGTAAACGTTGTTCCTATGTTTGCTTATTTTTTTTATAGCCATGATCTCTTTCAGTTGATTTTCTTATACATAATCGTACATATTGTTTCTTCAAATAAAGCTTTGACACCAAGGTTTATGTTTCTTATTAGTTACCTCATAATTTTGGTTGCCTTTTGTTAGTGGGTTGATGCTGAAGCAGAACAGCGAACTGTGTTCCAAAGCAATGAAATATTTAATGTTGTGTTCTTTGTACAGAAATATTTATTTTCCCATTGTTGCCTCCTACTCCATAGGTTTTGAGATTTCCCACATAACAACATAGAGTAGTGACATTTTTAAGAGATGTTAATAATTGTAAAATATTAATCAATGGATTTTTTTTGCATATTAACCTTCCTTAGATATAATACGAAGCTTCACATGGAAAGCTATTTTGTATGACAAATTAGAAGCAACAATTTTAACTGATATATTTTTTAATTGCCACATCTTCCGCATGATGATAACATACTTCTTACAATGCATTGAATATCTTATGTGTTATTGGTTTATTAACTAAAAAAATCTTGACAAACTACCTCTTATAATCCCAAGAAAATAAGGATTTTTTTTAAAAAATTGAAGATGATGATGGCTATGTTCGAGAGGGTCCAAAATGGCTCAGTTATTAATACTGATATATATATGTTATTCTACTGTCCAGTCCAATTTTTAAAATTATATCTATAGTTTACATGACACAAAGAAAATAGAAGAGAAATAAAGTTTTTTTTATTATGCACAAAATATTATTTCCTTAGATAACATAAAATATATAAGTGAGATCATAATTTCTACTAAATGCATTTTCCTAAACTACAAATATATTGCCCGCGCGAGAGTGCGGGCCACCTTGCTAGTTCTCCTAATGATATGATCCTGTTATTAATAATATCCAATATTCATGATCAGGAAACTATGATCATCTATTAATCAACAAGCTAGTTAAACGAGAGGCTTACTAGGGACTCTGGTTTGTTTACAAAACACACATGTATCAATGTTTCCACGTAATACAATTATAGCATGGGATGTAAACATTTATCATGAACACTAAGATATAACAATAACCACTTTATTATTGCCTCTCGGGCATATCTCCAACAAGTATTACCAACCGGGACTAAAGGCTTTCTAGGTTTTTTGGCTCCCCACGCACCTTCACACCCCCTCCCCTCCCCCGGTGGATCGCCTTTTTTAGCTTACTAAAATACAAAAGAAAATAATAGAAAATTCAAAAAATAAAATATTTTGAGATTCTTGTATGTTACGCAACCTACTTTTAGGGGAAATTAACAAATTTGAATTTTGACTTTTTTTGGAAAAAAAAGTTTAGAAAAAGGGAAAACGGCTTTTCTGGTTGCATACGATGTCGAAAAAAACGTATAATATATCAAAATGATCATGGGAAAAAGCTACATCCGAATTCACCAGGGTTTACCCGATTAGCCAATTTTTAGATCTATTCTCTTACTTGCTCGAGGACAAGCAAAGGTTTAAGCATGGGGAAGTTGATGCATGCATTTTACATCATCATTATTGCTACATATTGTAGGACAACGTTGCATAGAAAACAAAAATTTTCCTACCGCGAACACGCAATCCAAGCCAAGATGCAATCTAGAAGACGGTAGCAACGAGGGGGTATCGAGTCTCACCCTTGAAGAGATTCCAAAGCCTACAAGAGGAGGCTCTTGTTGCTGCGGTAGACGATCACTTGCCGCTTGCAAAAGCGCGTAGAAGATCTTGATCACGATCGGTTCCGGCGCCACGAACGGGCAGCACCTCCGTACTCGGTCACACGTTCGGTTGTTGATGAAGACGACGTCCACCTCCCCGTTCCAGCGGGCAGCGGAAGTAGTAGCTCCTCTTGAATCCGACAGCACGACGGCGTGGTGTCGGTGGCGGTGTAGAAGTCCGGCGGAGCTTCGCTAAGCTATGCGGGCAATATGGAGGAGAGGAGCTTGGCTAGGGTTTGGGAGGGGTGGCCGGCCACTCTATGGGGGGCGGCCAGCTTATGGTCTTGGGGTGGTCGGCCCCCTCCCTTGGCCCCTCATTATATAGGTGGATCCCAAGTATTGGTGTCCAAGTCTTCGAATAAGACCCGAAACCAAAACCTTCCATAGGAGGGGGCAAACCTAGCCCAACTAGGACTCCCACCCAAAGGTGGGATTCCCACCTCCCATGTGGGGGGTGGCCGGCCCCCTATGGTGGAGTCCACTTGGGACTCCACCCCCACTAGGGCTGGCCGGCCATGGAGGTGGAGTCCCTTGTGGACTCCACCTTCCTTGGTGGTTTCTTCCGGACTTTTCTAGAACCTTCTAGAACCTTCCATAGAACCTTCCGCGACATTTTATTTCACATAAAATGACATCCTATATATGAATCTTATTCTCCGGACCATTCCGGAACTCCTCGTGATGTCCGGGATCTCATCCGGGACTCCGAACAAATATTCCAACTCCATTCCATATTCAAGAACTACCATTTCAACATCCAACTTTAAGTGTGTCACCCTACGGTTCGAGAACTATGCGGACATGGTTGAGTACTTACTCCGACCAATAACCAATAGCGGGATCTGGAGATCCATAATGGCTCCCACATATTCAACGATGACTTTAGTGATCGAATGAACCATTCACATACATTACCAATTCCCTTTGTCTCACGATATTTTACTTGTCCGAGGTTTGATCTTCGGTATCACTCTATACCTTGTTCAACCTCGTCTCCTGACAAGTACTCTTTACTCGTACCGTGGTATGTGGTCTCTTATGAACTCTTTCATATGCTTGCAAGACATTAGACGACATTCCACCGAGAGGGCCCAGAGTATATCTATCCGTCATCGGGATGGACAAATCCCACTGTTGATCCATATGCCTCAACTCATACTTTCCGGATACTTAATCCCACCTTTATAGCCACCCATTTACGCAGTGGTGTTTGGTGTAATCAAAGTACCTTTCCGGTATAAGTGATTTACATGATCTCATGGTCATAAGGACTAGGTAACTATGTATCGAAAGCTTATAGCAAATAACTTAATGACGAGATCTTATGCTACGCTTAATTGGGTGTGTCCATTATATCATTCACACAATGACATAACCTTGTTATTAATAACATCCAATGTTCATGATTATGAAACTAATCATCCATTAATCAACAAGCTAGTTTAAGAGGCATACTAGGGACTTCTTGTTTGTCTACATATCACACATGTACTAATGTTTCGGTTAATACAATTCTAGCATGATATATAAACATTTATCATAAACATAAAGATATAAATAATAACCACTTTATTATTGCCTCTAGGGCATATCTCCTTGATCTCCCACTTGCACTAGAGTCAATAATCTAGTTTACATTTGTAAAGATATAACACCTTGGCCTTCTGGTGCTTTATCATGTATTGCTCACGGGAGAGGTTTTTAGTCATCGGATCTGACACGCTCAGAAACGTATGTATTTTGTAATTCATTTGCGTCTCAACGCATCACTCATTTCCAAATGAGCTGGCATTAAATATGTTTGATCTTCTGGTGGAACCTTAATTCCGCTGTCTGAAATATGTCACTAATATTGTCACACACAATATAGCTTCAAAGTTCGACTGCTGTCGGAACTACACCAAGTTCTCAAAGAACCTCTTGACTTAACATCCTTTGTCATTGTCAAAACAATGACATACTCTGCCTTCTTTTGTAGAATCCGTCACCATATTTAGAACCCTTCTAAATCTAGCATAGACAACTTCTAGCTCATTGTGCTACCTTTTAAACAACACTTCGTCTAATTTGAGATTGAATTTATATTTTATATGTGATAAAACCAATATCGGTGTAACACCTTACATCGATTTGTTTGTCATTTCTTCATACAAAAATATATATATATATCCTTAGTTCTTCTAAAGTACTCAAGGATATTCTTACTTGTCGTCCAATGATCATCATATGAATCATTCTGGTATATGCTCATAACACTTTATAGCACATGATATCTGATTGTGTACATATTATTCGTGATCTATAATCACTCATGTGTTTTTAATCATTGAGTGTCAGATACACTCAAGTCTTGTTAAACCTTCACATGACAAGAACATTTTCTTAATATTTCTATATTGAACTACTTCAATATCCATCATATGCACTTTGACTTAAACTTATTTATGTGTTTCAATCTATCTTCATAGATCTTGACACTAAATTTGTTTCAGTCCATATCCTTTCATTGAAGTTAATTCTCAATGAAACCTTTTAATCAAGTATATAATTACATCATTTATAACCAACTATATGTCACCTACATAAAGTATTATAAATGTGTCTTAGCGCTCCCACTTAATTTCTTGCAAATGCAAGCCTCTTCATTGTTTACGATGAAATCAAAAACTCTTTGACTATTTCATCTAGTGAAGATTCAAACTCCGCTATACTTACTTCATCAAATTGAAGTTTGTATACCTATCTAGTATTCCACGGATCAGCAAAACTCTTGGTTGTATCTTGTATACACCTTTAATACATACTTCTGATAAGTAATGTATTTTGCCATCCTACTAACATATCTCATAAAGGAAATATGTAGTGATTACTAGAATAATCCATATAGACTTTAAGCATTGCTACGGAAGATCTAATCTTGTCGTAGTCAACTCTTTGAACTTTGTCGTAAACAACTTTTCGACAAGTTAAGCTTCTTCAAGGATATTTCATCCAAGTCCATCAATTTTATAGATCTATTTTCTTTCAAAAAGTATTCATCTATCTTGGATTTCATGGCGTATGGCCATTTTAACGGAGTCAGGGCCCATCATAACTTCTTTGTTTTGTAGTTGGTTTATCATTGTTCAAAATCAATCCTTTGTCCACAAATCATTTATTTGATCACAAAGTAAACCATACCTACAAGGTTCAATATGTACTTCGATCTCCATGGCTAAAACACTTTGTAGTCATGGGAGCCATGATCGTTGTGGCCGCTTTCGAAACCAATTCCGATGCTGCGCTACTCTGATCATTATGCTCAGGTTCATAAACCTTATCAAAATATATTGTCCTCCTACTCAAATACTTCACTAGAAACAATTTCTCGGAAATAAGAAACATTGACAAACACTTTTTTCTTTGTCTCGTGGGAAGAATTCCCAATCAAATCTCTGGGATAACCAACAAAGACATTCATCCGATTTTGGTTGACTATTAGGGTTTATACCCATGCCATAACTTGTATGGTGTCATTTCAACGGATCATGATGATGCTCTATTCAGTGTAAAAGCGGTAGTCACTAAAGCATAATCCACAAAAATATAATGGCATCAATATTTTATCTCATCATTGATCCAACAAAGTTTGGATATATCTCTTGGATACTTCATCATCACTATGATACTCCAAGAAACGTAAGTTGTAGAACAATTTCATAACTCTCTTAGATGTTCGCTAAAACTCGTAATTCAAATATTTCCACCATGATCCAATCATAGATATTTGATTTCTATTACGATGATTTCCACTTCATGCTGAAATTTATTTGAATCCTATTCAAATGTTTCAAACTTTTCCTTATTGAATATATCCACATATATACTCAATTCATTGTTTGAAAGTTTTCATGAAGTAGAAGAATCTTCCGCACACAACTATGCCCAGTGAACCACATATATCATTATGTATGTTTTCACTAAGTTAGTTGCCCGTTCAACTCTTCGGCCTATGAACGGTATTTCAGTCATTACCTTTTAGAAAAGATTTTGCAAGTGCCAAACGATTCAACAAATCGAATGACTCCAAAAATCCATTTGCATGGAGTTCCTTCATGCGATCCTTTCTAATATGACCTAAATTGCGGTTCCACAAATAAGTGGAATTCAAATCATTTGCCTTATGGCATTTTTAGCGTCAGTGTTATGTATGTGTGTTTCACCATTTAAGATTTATAATAACTTATCCATCATACATGGAGTAATGTCATAATTTGAACAACTCATTGTTTTCATTTGACCAGAGCAAAATAACAATTTATTAAGCTCTTTATTATAAATTCTAAGGGCTAGATAGAATGCCAACGACGAACATAATAACACTTTATTTTTGTTCCGGCGAACATTCTTATCATATTCCTTGTCGATCACTTAGGCCATTGTATTCTTGAATTGCGTTGTTTTGTATGACACTTCATACCAACCAATATGGTATTAATACCCAAGAATTTCATTGTGTGACTTAACTAGGAATACAACCATAACATGTATATCATTTATATACACCCGAGCTAGACTTTCTAGTCTTTTCTTTTCTTTTTGCCAAAATATCTTTTGCAGTTTCTCTTTTAGCTTTCCTCATTATTCAGAAAAACATTTCAACATCAATAACTTCTAGGTTTGTTGGTCAAATACCAATAACCTTGAGGTTCTTACTTTGAAGTTGATCATCATATGACAAGTGTTCTAGATTTCACATATTAGTAACTATGATGAACAATTTCACTCATAATTTTATCCATCAATTCATGACAACTTTTTGAGACCATGTCTGTACATGCTAGGCTCATAAAGTTTAACCTTAGTATTCGCATGTGCAAATCAGGCTTGCACCCATTGTAAGCACACGTAGAATCTATAACACCCGATCATCACGTGATGCTTCGAAACGACGAGTCTTAGCAACGGTGCATACTAAGGATGATAACTTCATGGATATGCGAATATCATTAGTGCCCCAATAGCTGGAGGATTGTGACGTCTTGCGTCTTCAACCTTCATACATTCCCATAAAACTTATGAGTTTATGTAGTCTCACCAAATTATATTCTATCATCTTGCAATAAGGTCTTAGATATCACATATATCTCATACCTTGATTATTTCTGAAAACTAAATTTTCAGCTCCTTATTTTTCAAACATATTTGAACTTTCAAGTTTCATGGAGACAAGATAACTTTAGGTACTAATTGAAACCATAGCTCTTTGAATCAACAATGTGAGGTTTACTAAAAGTTTGCAATAGGACTTAATCAATTCTTGATTCTTTAACAATACGGTACCAATCCGTAAAGTTTCTTGTCAGATTTTAACAGTATTTCTATCTCAATAACAAGACTAGCGCATAGTAGTAAACGGATGCCAATACTACAAAATTAATTCAAAATACTACTCAGACTATGTTTATGATAATTAGTTCATGTTTTAATCTAATTACTAATGAACTCCCACTTAATACAACATCCCTCATAGTTGTTAAGTGGTACACGATCCAAATCCACTACACCAAAACCGATCATCACGTGAGATGATGTAGCTTCAATGGTGAACATCAACATGTTGATCATATCATCCATATGACTCGTGTTCAACCTTTCGGTTTCCGTTGTCCCGAGGCCATGTCTGTACATGCTAGGCTCGTCAAGCAAACCCAAGTATTCCGCGTGTGCAACATGGCTTACACCCGTTGTATGTCAAGTTTATCACACCCGATCATCACGAGATGCTTCAAAACGTCGAACAATGCAACGGTGCATACGAGGGAAGAACACTTTATTATCTTGATATTAATGTGAGGGATCATCTTATAATGCTACCGTCGCGATCTAAGCAAAATAAGATGCATAAAAGGATTAACATCACATGCAGTTCATATGTGATATGATATGGCCCTTTTGTCTTTGCGCCTTTGATCTTCATCTCCAAAGCACGGATATGATCTCCATCATCTTCGGGCATGATCTCCATCATCGTCGGTGTAGCGTCAAGGTTCATGGCGCCGTCTTCATGGTTGTTCACCTCATGTAGCAACTATAACAACTACTTTGAAATACTACTCAACATGAAAATTAAAGACAACCATAAGTCTCCTGCCCGGTTGCCACAATACAATAATGATCATCTCATACATATTCATCATCATATCATGGCCATATCACATCACCAAACCCTGCAAAAACAAGTTAGACGTCTCTAATTTGGTTTGCATATTTTACGTGGTTTAGGGTTTTCGAGAGAGATCTAATCTACCTACGAACATGAACCACAACGTTGATACTAATGTTTTCAATAGAAGAGTAAATTGAATCTTCACTATAGTAGGAGAGACAGACACCATAAAGCCTCTTATGCAATACAAGTTGCATGTCAAACGAGGAACAAGTCTCATGAACGCGGTCATGTAAAGTTAGTCCGAGCCGCTTCATCCCACTATGCCACAAAGATGCAAAGTACTCAAACTAAAGATAACAAGAGCATCAACGCCCACAAACCATTGTGTTCTACTCGTGCAACCATCTATGCATAGACACGGCTCTGATACCACTGTAGGACAACGTTGCATAGAAAACAAAAATTTTCCTACCGCGAACACGCAATCCAAGCCAAGATGCAATCTAGAAGACGGTAGCAACGAGGGGGTATCGAGTCTCACCCTTGAAGAGATTCCAAAGCCTACAAGAGGAGGCTCTTGTTGCTGCGGTAGACGATCACTTGCCGCTTGCAAAAGCGCGTAGAAGATCTTGATCACGATCGGTTCCGGCGCCACGAACGGGCAGCACCTCCGTACTCGGTCACACGTTCGGTTGTTGATGAAGACGACGTCCACCTCCCCGTTCCAGCGGGCAGCGGAAGTAGTAGCTCCTCTTGAATCCGACAGCACGACGGCGTGGTGTCGGTGGCGGTGTAGAAGTCCGGCGGAGCTTCGCTAAGCTATGCGGGCAATATGGAGGAGAGGAGCTTGGCTAGGGTTTGGGAGGGGTGGCCGGCCACTCTATGGGGGGCGGCCAGCTTATGGTCTTGGGGTGGTCGGCCCCCTCCCTTGGCCCCTCATTATATAGGTGGATCCCAAGTATTGGTGTCCAAGTCTTCGAATAAGACCCGAAACCAAAACCTTCCATAGGAGGGGGCAAACCTAGCCCAACTAGGACTCCCACCCAAAGGTGGGATTCCCACCTCCCATGTGGGGGTGGCCGGCCCCCTATGGTGGAGTCCACTTGGGACTCCACCCCCACTAGGGCTGGCCGGCCATGGAGGTGGAGTCCCTTGTGGACTCCACCTTCCTTGGTGGTTTCTTCCGGACTTTTCTAGAACCTTCTAGAACCTTCCATAGAACCTTCCGCGACATTTTATTTCACATAAAATGACATCCTATATATGAATCTTATTCTCCGGACCATTCGGAACTCCTCGTGATGTCCGTGATCTCATACCGCACTCCCAACAAATATTCCAACTCCATTCCATATTCAAGAACTACCATTTCAACATCCAACTTTAAGTGTGTCACCCTACGGTTCGAGAACTATGCGGACATGGTTGAGTACTTACTCCGACCAATAACCAATAGCGGGATCTGGAGATCCATAATGGCTCCCACATATTCAACGATGACTTTAGTGATCGAATGAACCATTCACATACATTACCAATTCCCTTTGTCTCACGATATTTTACTTGTCCGAGGTTTGATCTTCGGTATCACTCTATACCTTGTTCAACCTCGTCTCCTGACAAGTACTCTTTACTCGTACCGTGGTATGTGGTCTCTTATGAACTCTTTCATATGCTTGCAAGACATTAGACGACATTCCACCGAGAGGGCCCAGAGTATATCTATCCGTCATCGGGATGGACAAATCCCACTGTTGATCCATATGCCTCAACTCATACTTTCCGGATACTTAATCCCACCTTTATAGCCACCCATTTACGCAGTGGTGTTTGGTGTAATCAAAGTACCTTTCCGGTATAAGTGATTTACATGATCTCATGGTCATAAGGACTAGGTAACTATGTATCGAAAGCTTATAGCAAATAACTTAATGACGAGATCTTATGCTACGCTTAATTGGGTGTGTCCATTATATCATTCACACAATGACATAACCTTGTTATTAATAACATCCAATGTTCATGATTATGAAACTAATCATCCATTAATCAACAAGCTAGTTTAAGAGGCATACTAGGGACTTCTTGTTTGTCTACATATCACACATGTACTAATGTTTCGGTTAATACAATTCTAGCATGATATATAAACATTTATCATAAACATAAAGATATAAATAATAACCACTTTATTATTGCCTCTAGGGCATATCTCCTTCACATATATGTTTAGTTTTTATTGATATATGCCATCATACACCATTATTTATGCATTTTAGTTGATTTCTGGGACTTTCCTAGAAAGTTCCCTTCATTGGTATTTAATTCCTGGGAGGCAGAAAACCTCCTTTTTCGTTTTTTTATTGTTTCAGGGACCTTCTGGATATCTAAAAATCGAGGAAAAATTACCTAATCAGTTTTTTCACCGGGAGAAAGACCGTGAGCGAAAGAAGTACGCGAGGGAGGCCACGAGGGCCAAACGGCACCAGGTGGTGCGCCCTACGCCACCTAGGCTTGTTTGAGCCTCGGGCATCGTCTCGGGCCCCCTTTTATACCAGAGCCTCCGTTTCGCCCAAAAACCTAAGCCATATTTTTCCCGAGATTTATTGAGGCGACGGCGGAGGTGAAGGTCCTCTCCTTCTTCGGGAGAGGGTAGATCCTGCCACACTGGTGCTTCCGGTGAAGGGGAAATCGACGCCATCGACATCACCACTCCTCCTTGGCTTGGGGGGAGGCATCTCCATCAACATCTCCATCAGCACCATCATCACCACCATCTACATCTACGAGATTGACTTCATCCCCCTCATAATTTGTGTTGAATTGAACCCCGAATATCGTTTTGAGGCTAGTTGCATGTTTGTGATTGGTACTTTATCTTTATTTGGTGGAGAGATTATATATTCAGATTGTGCTGTATTCATTGTGCCTCTGGTCTATATCATGTTTGACACTTGTGAGTAGTTCCCCACGTTCCTGAGGGCATAGGATGATCTGGCTACGATTCTATATGATGTGCAATGAGTATTTGGTCAAGTTTTCTATCTTTTTATGTTGTTCTATGATGGTTTTATGCCAACGTCGACTGCATATTACTTCACCTATATGGTCTATAGGGCTGCACTTTAATATAATGAATGTGTGTTGAAAGCGACGGAATGATAGAAACCGTTTTCCATTACTATGAGTTGCATTAGAGGGGTTTATGTCGGGAACCAATGATCTTATTGCTATAGTGGGACATTTATGTCTTAATGATTTCTATACTTGCTCATGAAAATGGGTCTAGGACCCATCATAAGGGGTGTGTTTGCTCATATCTATGGCTGCACCTAATTTAGGCTCCGCCCCTACATGAATGAAACTTGACAAAATATTTACCATATTGTGTAGAACTCTGATGCTAGTAAATCCATGCCGCCCTCGGGAACATTTGTCTCATATAAGCACACACACACTTGAGCTTGTCCTCTTGTTGCATAGAGGATTGGGCTTTCTCTCATTGAGAGCATTTACATACTGCAATTTACTTTCTGCATTTTACTTTATTGCAAACTATACACACAAAACACCAAAACTGCTGCTTTATTATTATTATTGTTTGCTTGTCAAATTCACTAACCAATACCTTCAGCTCCTCGTGGGTTCGACAACCTTTCTTATTGAAAAGTACTATAATTGATCTCCTGCACTTGGGAGCCATCACTTCCCTGACGGCGTAAGCTGCTGCTTGGCTTCCTATATGTCGAACGCAAATACCGAGCCCTTAATATCGTATGCTCCGTCCTCGGGCGACTGGCTACAGATTCGTATCCAGGACGGTTCCCTTGATATTGGGATGGATGAACTCGTCTTCAGGCATGTCCGGGTCACTCCCCTTTTGCAAGGACACGCAACACCTCCCGATCGACATGTGTGTCCCCCACCACGAGCAACCTGCGGTGGCAGCTTCCATCGGAGGCGAGGGAGGCGGTGGAGGCAGGAAAATGTTGATGTCCGGTAGGAGTACAAGAGTAGCGAGGGGAAAGGACGAGGTAAATGTTGATGGCTTTCGTACAGCACCCCTGGGAGCTTTAGTCCCGGTTTAAATAGGAACCGGGACTAATGGGTCGCATTAGTCCCAGTTCAAATAGCGCAGGCTTTAGTCCCGATTCATTTGGACCCTTTAGTCCCGGTTGGTAATACCAACCGGGACTAAAGGGGTAGCGGCAGGCGGCCTCCGGGGCAAAAGCCTAAAGGACTAAAGGCTTTCTACGTGTTTTGGCTCCCTACGTTATGTTACGCAACCTACTATTAGGGGAAATTAACAAATTTAAATTAACAAATCTTTTGAGAACCGTAGGATACATTCTTTAAAAAAATGGTGGGTCTTAATTACTTAGCAATCAGGGTTTGGCTTACAGAGTCCGTTACAGACTTTCGGAGCGGTAACATCCACACATATAGTGTTACACTCTGACATCACTCTGTACAACTAAATTTTGCAATGTCATGAGCAGCAGTGTTACATTCTCTTCATGTTTCAATTGGAAACCCGGAATATTAGGTTGTAGACATTTTGCATATGGGAGGACCATCACAGATTTCGGGGGAGGCGTCTTCTTGGAAGACGGCGGCTTCCGCACGGCTGCCAACCCGGCATCGCGCGGTAGCTTGTCCCCTGCCGTGTGATACATGCATCCAGCAGTAGCTACATCCTGCACAACACCGCCCCCCTACCGTTGTACAGGGTTTACCCGGTTAGCCAATTTTTAGATTCTCAAAATTCCAAATGGAATTATGAAAGTAGGAAGATTTTAGTTTTTGCCAGAAATTCAGGATTTTATATTTTTGTTTAAATTTTAAATTAATAATTGCATCCTGCATAAAGATTACTATTACTTAACCATAAAGGTTAGCCAATTTTAAGATTTTCAAATTTTTAGGTTTGAAAAAAAATTATTAAAGAAATTAAAAAATTAAAAAAATACAAATTAAAAAAGTTAATGTTTATTTATTTATTTAAGATTATTATTACATCAGTACTTTTGTTTATTAAAAGAATTATTTGGAATTCAAACAATAAAGAAGTATGACATCGACCAACATGTTAATATGATTGATATGATACTACTATCAATAACATGCACGCGAAGCACTTTGAAGCGGGACTAGAAGGAACTCGGAAGTTAAGCGTGCTAGGAGTAGTGGGAGGATGGGTGACTGGTCGGGAAGTTTAACCACGAGTAAGTAATTTGACTACAGATTAAGTTTAGTTAGAGACTAAATTTGTCAAATAACTGAAATATTAGAAATTCTGAAAAAAAAGAGTCAAAAATAATTAGAAAAAAAAATGGATAATTATTTTAACGAAATAACCTTTAGTTCGGGTTAGTGTTACAAACTGGAACTAAAGATCCTTCGCCCCGGCGCGCGCCCGCAGCCCACGTGACGGGGCCTTTAGTCCCGATTTGTATTACAACCGAAACTAAAGAAGAGGCTGCCCTTATCAACCGGGACTAAAGCCCCTTTTTGTACTAGTGGAGGATAAGGTGTTGTTGGGCCTGTAAGTGAGAGGAACGAGCGGGACTGCGGGAGGGACTAGGGAGTGAGGGAAATGGAGAGTGAGTGGGATCTGACCAACGATATTATTTTGGTTCCCATACGGTACTAGGTTCGTCGTCCGTCGTGGATATTATCTTGTTTCGCATAGTACTGAGTTTATCATGGTTTCTCCACGCCTACAGGGCGCTGCTCCAAAATTGTCTGCCCTTTTATTTTCAAATGTGTGCCATTTTGTATACCCAAACGATTTTAGGCAAAGGTATGTGATAAGGGCTCTTAAAATGCCCATTTGTACTAGTGCTAGAATTACTAAAATTTGCTAGCACAAGTTTAATCGGGTACGAGTATATCCCTTAAAATCTAATACCTATCATATTTGTATTTGTAAAACGGCCCTGTTACTGAGTCTATTTTTATTGTCGTCCGAATTAGGATCTTGCCACATCCATTTTTAATTTCCCCTTTACAGATGTTGGATAATTCGGATTATATGTTACCGCTCCCCACCCTTAGCTGCATACCACGTTCTAAGCTGCACACAATCAACTCGATTAATCAAGAATTTTTCATTTAAACTTTGATTTAGTAAGCCATCACATCTTTATTTATAAAAACACAATTCTATTCATTGGGGAGCCTTATTACAACATACTGAGCCCTGCAGATAAGAGCCCTAGGCGAGCGGGATATTCACTTTGGCTCATAGAAGCATTTGCTCCTGTTGTGTGAATCTACATGTCGAAGTGTCAAAAAATTCTGAAATAAAATTTTCCATGTACATCTACACATTTTATGTTTGTACACAAGTTTTCAAAAAAAACTAAACAAATTTGTGGCTTCTGTAAAAAAACAAATTTTGATGCTATAACACGACTACGTACAGGATTTTTTTTTATCTTTTTTGTACACGTCACATAAAATGTTGTTTCTGCACAAAAACGTGTGCACTAACATAGAATATCACGATGTACACCAAAAAATTTATGTCAGAATTTTTTGATATTTTAAAAATTGTTTTTTAATTATTTTGTATAATGGAAGCATTTGCTCCTATGAGCCAAAATGCCGCCTCCCAGGCGAGCGCGCTACTTTAGCTTATTATCAAAGTGCAAATCCAAACACGAACTCATACGCATCGACAAGGTAATACCTCTATTCCATAAAAGATAAATTTTGTCAAAAGTGTAAATATTAGAAGTTTAACTATGTTTTTAATAAAATATCCAATTTCTGCAAGGTCAAATAAATCTTATTGATACTAAATCTATTCGATAACTTTTTCTATGCAACTCGGTCAATCTTTGCACGCTTTAACTTTTAACAATATATATATACACCTATTTTTACAAACGGAAGGCAGTACAGTATAAGAATTCGTAAACTTTCGCTGAACTCAAGTCAAAAACGATTTATTTCTAGACGACCCTGGACGTCTCCTCTCTCCCGCAACAGTAGCAGAGAGGCGATTTCTTGAAACCACTTAGTCGATCCACCTCGCCGGTGGTGATTCGCCGGTTCCCTCTCCCTCTGCCGGCCGCTCCGACGGCGGGAGGGTGGGGGAACCACGGATCTCGCTGTGTATATAGCGTAGGCTCGAGTAGGTGGCCAGCCAACGGCGTTGAGGAGGTGGTGGCGTCGGCAGAGTGGCCTTTTGGGGCGGCGTTCTTCCCCTCTCGCGGTGGGCCTCGGTGGAGTCCTGCTGCGGATCGACCACGCTCGTGGCTCCCCGGATCTACGGTGCGTGGTGTCCCCTCGCCGGAGTTCGAGGTGCGGCGGATCCAGCCGGTTGTTGAAGCTCAAGGTGCTGATGCTGTTGACCATGGCGTCCGAGTCGACGGAGCAAGGTGGATGCTCTCCGGAGTCGAGGATCGACGACTTCCCGTCCACAGAGGGGCACCTCCGATCCAAGGCTTGAAGGGAGGTGTAGCGGCGGCGCGCCATCGGCACATCTTGCTCACCGTTGACGAAGACGGGATCCAGGAGGACCTAGTTGTATTTTTTATCTTTGTTCTAGATCTTTCTGTAAGAACTGTGGTTTAATAGTATTTGCCTTTCCGCAAAAAAAAACGATTTATTTCTTATTTACTTATATTCTTCTGAAATCTGGAACACGATCAACCTCGCACAGCTGAAAGATACAGAAGAGTTCGATACAAAACAACACACGACTCCATAGGAGCACCGACACAGCAAATCAAGGACATGGACCAAGCTGGTCCCGATCGACATGCATCTTAGCCGGAGATCTCGATGGCTTTCACCTGGGGCTTCTTGACCTCTGCTTTGGGCACCGTAATGGTGAGCACGCCGTTTTCCATCCCGGCCTTCACTTCCTCCACCTTGGCGTTCTCAGGCAGTCGGAAACGCCGGACGAACTTGCCTTTGCTGCGCTCCACGCGATGCCACTTGTCGTTCTTGTCCTCCTTCTCCTTTGTGCGCTCGCCGCTGACGACGAGCACGTTGCCGTCCTCCACCTCCACCTTGACCTCCTCCTTCTTCACGCCGGGAAGATCGGCCTTGAACACGTGCGCCTCGGGTGTCTCCTTCCAGTCCATCTGAGCGTTCACGAAGGCGGCGGTGTCGGAATCTGATGCTGCCGGGATGACTGAGCGGAAAGCTTTGAAGGGGTCGACCCAGAGGTCAGCGAAGGGGTTGAACACGTTGCTCTGCCTCACGAGCGACATGGTCAGTCTTGCTGAGATCTGTGCGAGGGGAAAATACGGCGATCAAAAAGATGTTTTGGCTGCTCTTGCTTGATGTGATTTGCACTGGCCTAAGATGAGATGAGATGGAGTGGTGCGGAGGCGAGGTACTTATAACGTCGCCGATCGAGTGCCGGTCGTGAAGCATCTCGAGCTCTCTCCAGTGAACTCTGTTTTGCTTTCCAGCTCAGCTTTGCTCTCTTTATTTCTATTTTCAGCCCAGGAAGCGCCTACTGATTTCTTGAAGGCTCCCCGGCCCTGTCAGTGGGCCTTGTCCTTTGTTTCCGGTACCAGGGAGACGAGTCTGGAATGGACTAGTCGTGTGTGGGAAACTCGGGAAAAACCAGAGAAATCGTGGTGCGTCACGATCGGGCCCTTCGTGCTCCCTTCACGAGTATAAATATACTGCCTCGCATTTGAGCTGAAACCCACAGAGAAGATCACGAATTCATACTCCCATAGAAATCGATTCAAATCCGACACTCGAAATCACTTTCACCGCGAGAAACCTCAGCCAACAATCAACAATGTCGATGGTTAGGCGCTGCCCCTTCGCGGACCTCTGGGTCGACCCATTCGACGGCTTCTGCTCCATCGTCCCAGCATCATGGGACTCCGACTCAGCCGGCTTTGCAAACGCTCGCGTGGACTGGAAGGAGACGCCGGAGGCGCACGTCTTCAAGGCCGACCTACCCGGCGTGAAGAAGGAGGAGGTGAAGGTGGAGGTGGAGGATGGTAACGTGCTCGTTGTCAGCGGCGAGCGCACCAAGGAGAAGGAGGACAAGAAAGAAAAGTGGCACCGCGTCGAGCGCAGCAGCGGCAAATTCATCAGGCGCTTTCAGCTGCCGGAGAACGCCAAGGTGGAGGAGGTGAAGGCCGGGCTGGAGAACGGCGTGCTCACCGTCACCGTTCCCAAGGTTGAGATCAAGAAGCCCGAGGTGAAGGCCATCGATATCTCCGGCTAAATGTGTGTGAACGATAAGTACCAGCTTGATTCGCCGCACTGTATCGTGTTATTGTGGAGTCGTACTATGTACTAGTTGTATAACCTTCGAAGGAATTCCTTGGTCGCCACTTTGTGCTGGTGTGGTGTGATCGTCTTCCAGTTTGCCCGTGAGAAATAAAATCGTTTGGAGGTGCTTTACCTTTTGTTGCATGTGCAAAAGAGTTTTCCAGTTTGTATATTATGGATTGTAAGAGGCAACGGAAATGGCACTTCCTGACTACTTTTACTATAGTTAGATTCTGAAAGTACAAAATACACGAGGCAAAATGGGGTTCAGAGTTTTTTTTTTTTTCGAACAAGAGAGGGGTCTGGAAGACCCCAGAGAGAATTCATTGCATACGTGGCAGGTACAATTTACATCTAAGTCCTTTTACATCACTCGCACGGAGAAACCCAGAATTTGAAGAAAGGACCTCGAGCATTAGAAGAAACACCTTGGAGCAAAAATTGAAAAAGCAATGACGCCCTTGGATGTCTCCGCCACCAATCGCCGGCGATCTCCAGACGTCACCGTCGAGATACGGCGCCGAGATGCTCAGTTAGCACGCTTCCGGCGAAGCTTAGCATCCGCCAACCACCTCTTCTCCTCCGGGGTCGAACCATTTGAAGAGGCGTTGAGCTCCGACGAGGCTTCAGAGTTCAAACCGAGAACAAGACCAGAGCTTCAGCCAGGAATAAGTACTCCTCAAATTCATGTCGCCTCTGAGGCAGCCCGCCCTGTGCACGGTCTAATATTGGTTTGTCCTTAACACTTGTCTTAGAAAATTACAGTCTTAGAAATAATCTGATAACGTGTACGATGCTTGTCACTAAGATTAATTAGTTAGGTGTTTGGACCTTGGCGGGCCCAAAGGCTTTTAGTGTTCTTATTCCGCCAGAGAATGTTTTATTTTTTTGGTCTTAAGTTTTGGCCTGAAAATAATGAATCTTTTACATCGCTTTTTTTAAAAAAAATAAAAAATTCAGTGGCAAACATTCATGAATGGTGCATACTTTATTTTAGCATGACCATTGAACATTAGGGTATTTCCAGGGCCCGACGCAAACAGAAGTAAAGTGACCGTTTACATTGAGCCATACAAAAATAGGTAAAAACCCCAGTGACGCATACTGATCAGCGTGTTGTGTCCATGGGAACCTATTCGCGTCGCGGCCTATGCGTCTGGAATGCATCTTCGCGGACACACGTTGGACCCACCTGCCAATGACCGTGCATGTTTCGGTGCCTCATCATTTTTAGGCATCGCGTTAATTTTTGTGCCCCCCTTTTGTCTGCTAGCCAGTTTTGATGCCGGTGCTTGGGCATCCCGCCAATTGAAGGCTTCGCTCGGCCTTTTTAAGAAGAGGAGTTTGGCCAGTTCTAGCCAACCTCCTTCACCATGGGCAAGTGGCCATTCCGCAAGATGAAGCACGACCGTGAAGCTGGGTCATCTACCGGGGGTATGTTTAACATGGAGCTCGCACACTGGCTATTTGAGGAGAACCGGTCTGGAGGGATGCGGCTCTACTGAGCGGCGGATGGTACCTGAATTCACGCCGTGTGCCGGTACCACCGGTGCCGCATGAGGGATGCCATCGCCAATATGATATCTGATGCTGCCACTTCATCCTGCCATCAGATCTGCATGAATATCCGGCGTTCGCCCTCGACTCCTATAACTGGTCCGCCTTGAGGACCTCGGAGTTTGACTCGCGTCACCGCGCGGGTTATCTCGGTGATGCCGACTTCTTCAACCCATAGAGCGGCATCGGCCTGGACGACAGCGACAAGGAGGACGAGGATGACGAGGCCATAAATCTCGATGCCCAGGAGGAGGACGAGGAGGAGGAGCATGAGGAGGAGGAGGAGGAGGAAAAACCTCACAAAAAAGGACGCGATGGAAATGGCCATCACCGACAGCAACCTAGTCGAGATCTCTTAGTGAGATGTCCTTCTTGTCCAACTCTCGGCATCCACACTGGCTCAAGGGAGGCCAACGGCTCCTCCGCCGAATACTCCTGCGCCAGCACTGCCTCCTATCGAGCCTACGCCACCTCCTCCCGTGCAAGCACCACCACCGGTGCCCCTGCAATCTCTGCAATGGCCGTCGCCTTTCGCGCCACCGATCTACATTGACCTTTTCGGCAACGATGATGACGATGAGAAATAGGCAGCCATGGCGGGCACCCTAGTTGGCTATTGTTTTTCTGTGTTTTTATTTATATTTGGCACTATGTAAATGGTTCTATTAAAAGTGATTTTTTTTAGAAAACTCCGACATTCCAGCCAACGAGGCCAATGTTGTATTCGCGGCCTGAGCCGAATTGACGCAGATGGACGCTTTTCGTGTCGGTGAAGGCAAGCGTGCAGGCGGTGAAGATAGATCCAGCACGACCGCCCCTGCCGTTGTCCTGCCGCGGCAGTCGCATTCACGACAAGGGCCCCTAGGACCTGCCATGGAGCGCTTGAGGGAGAAGGTCGATGGAGAGAGGATGGAGGAAGAGGAAGGTGGACATCAGCGCTAGGGTTGGGGACTGGGATGAAGCTATGGTTGTGTGAGGTGATGGATGCGCCAACGCTTAGAGACAACCAAAAGGTGGTGTCCTGCGTTAAGGCTGACACCCATGGCTAGGCATGTGGAACATTCATCGATGTGTGACCATTGCTTTTACTTGGCAAGATGCGAAAGCGATGCTGCTTAGCTAGTACCACTACGCCGCGCAGAAGACGAGCGGAGAGGTCACGCAGGGGCCGTGCTTGCGTCTCGAAGGACTGCCCGATCACTATACGTCGAGCCGCTAGGCTGAGGGCAGGCTGAAATTTTGACCGCATAGAGGAAAACAATCAGTTTGCATCCTTTACGTTGGAGCTGTTGGAGATGCCCTTATAGTAGCTAAACATGAAAGTTAACGGATTAACTGTGGACTCTCGATATAGAAAAAAAAATCTTCTAGAACTTGAAGCATCAACTAAATTACCAACAAAGTTGAATAGGGTATCATTTTCTGGCATTAAGATTGAGCCAAATCTTCATTTATATGTGCTCAAAATGGCATTCATGGGAAACCTTCTTTATTGCATTGAATAACTAGGTTAGGTTCAAATTTCCAATGGAATTTCAAGAAGGTAGCATGAGAATCGTGTGTTCGTAACGGAAGAAGACAAAATACAGATATAAATTCAACCAATCATGCAATGCCATGCCACGCATCATCAAGGGAAAGTTTCCTACTGTGAAGATGAAATACATCTGATTTTGGTGATCTCAAAAGCTTATTGAATAAATAGGTTTAGTGCGTCCAATGGGCAGCATATAGAGGGAACCATAACACTATACATTGATTTTATTTGCTAGCAACTATTGGACGGTGGATCAGTAGTGGATCAACTCTGAACTAATAAAAAGGAAATAGGGAGCTACAGAATCCACTTTTATGTATGGAACATATAAGTACAAAGACTTAATTTGAAAACATCCCATAATACTTAATTTTTTAATTTAAAACAATTTTCAAAAGTTTACAAACATAACCATTGTTTTAGGCTTTTATAAACCTAAAATTAATTTTGCAAATGAAAGTAAGATTTTTACCATGAAAATAATTTTTAGGGTTTTACAAAATATGTATTGTGTTGATTCCATGATTTAATTAGTAGGATATTATCTTGATATGTTACGTGTACAACATCTTTGTGGCCAATGGTTAATTATAAGTGACAACCTAGTGTGACTCTCAGAATCAAGATTATTCTTTTAACATGTAACAATTTATTTTCTAGTTTGTGTGACACATTTATTGCTAAGCTATATAAAACATCATGACTATCAAAGTTTAGACTTAATTATCCACACTATGCTGATTTGATTATCACTAGGACATATGCCAAGAAACTATCATTTCCATCCATGTTGCCTTCCTGATGTCTTTGTTCATGTTGCTCGTGGCATTTATGAAAATCTTTATGATATGTGAATCTAGAGGGTTTACTCATGCTAATGGATTAACCAAACTGACATGACCTTTCAAGTTCATTCCAAACTTGTTAAATAAGTCTGCATTATACAATGGAACTATGTTGGAGATTATTCTTTTATATTCTAACTAAAATATACATACTTCTACGTTCCTTAGAAAACAAGGTGGGGAGGTCATGTTTGTTAGATGATTAGGACAGTTCCATGAAAAAAAAAACATGAAGCACCAAATTTACATGGACTTTTTTTTAATCTAATTCTTGCTTGAGTCGATACTATTGGGTACATATAACATGTTGAACTGTTGGATGTGAAGTATCTAGAGTTCTCTCCAGTCGATGAGCTAAATCTGTTGCCTTCTACGTTCTAGAGCACTCTGTTGTGTGCCGTTGGTGGGTGGGCCTGTAATTTTGCTTGGATGCACATTTCCAGTACCCAAGAGCATCCTGGGCTAGTCTAGAATCCCTTTCTAGAATAAGACATGGGGAAGCCAGAGGACTCTAGATGCATCACGAGAGCGCACGGTCCATACTCCTTGACAAAGCTATAAATAGACTGTCTCACACTTCAGCTGACACCAACCGAGAATTGAGCGAATTCAGGTAGAGCATAGCATTCGATTCGAATCAGGCACTTGCAAACACTTCCGCCGAGCAGAAACCGAAGTAGCGCCAAGCCACCAACCATGTCGATCGTGAGGCGCAACAACGTGTTCGACCCCTTCTCCTTCGATCTCTGGGCTGATCCTTTCGACGCCTTCCGCTCCATCGTCCCGGCAGCTTCCGGCAACAGCGAGACGGCCGCGTTCGCCAACGCCCGCGTGGACTGGAAGGAGACCACCGAGGCACATGTCTTCAAGGCCGATCTCCCCGGCGTGAAGAAGGAGGAGGTCAAGGTGGAGGTGGAGGATGGCAACGTGCTCGTCGTCAGCGGCGAGCGCAGCAGGGAGAAGGAGGACAAGAACGACAAGTGGCACCACGTTGAGCGTAGCAGCGGCAAGTTCGTCAGGCGCTTCCGCCTGCCGGAGAACGCCAAGGTGGAGGAGGTGAAGGCCGGGCTGGAGAATGGCGTGCTCACCGTCACTGTGCCCAAGGTTGAGGTCAAGAAGCCCGAGGTCAAGGCCATCGACATCTCTGGTTGAGCGTGTATGCGATGAGGATCATCTTGGCCGATGTCTGTGCGAGTACACCCATTTGCCGTCGTTTCCTGTTCGTGTGGAGTCCAATGTAGTTGTGTACCGAACTTTTTTGTATCATTCAGTTGTACTCATGTGATCGTTTCTCAGTTTTCTGAAGAATAAATAAGAAACAAATCGGTTGTACTTGGGTTCATAGTTTGACAACATTTACAATATGCAGGACGGCTTTCGAGTGTGGATTGTGAGAACCAAGGAAAATGTCGCTCCCTGTTTCCTCAAACAGTTGCTTGCTCTTGGTCAGATTCAGAAGTAGTAGCAGGAGACAAGGAAATACGCAATGAACAGTTTGTTAACAGAGCAAGATCACTAATCTGAAATTAGTTATTCCGTGCGTACTCAGATGTTGTACTACTTATAGTTGCCTCCTCATCAGTACATCGTTTGATTTGTCAGCCATTTATGCAGCTGTCAGATACAGCGGGATTCAGAGATCAGGCTGAGAATAGGAGCATAGGATCGTGGGCTTCAGCCAGGATTAAAGTGAAGTGCATATACCAACGTAAGTTTAGCCGCCTCTGAGGCAATAGCCAGCCTCCGATCGGCGTCGTCTTTGACCCTTACAATTTTCAGCTTTTCCATCGTCGCAGTTTTTTCATCGGATATGTCAAACATAAGAAGGAAAACGTTGTAGCAGTTTGACAACACCCACGAAATGAACAAATGTGTCTATACAATAGATCCTTATTTTGTCGTATCAAATCAACAAATGTGTCTATACAATAGATCCTTACTTTGTCGTAACAAATCACCAAGACCACCAAGACCGCACATCGCGGGGGTGAGCTTTGGGTTACAAGGACCTACTGTAATGCACCTCCTTTTGGCTGACGACAGCGTAGTGTATTTGGAGGCCAGCATAGAAAGTCTCTTGGCCCTGAGCAAGGTGCTGCAAGTTTATGAGGAGGGTTTTCGACAAACAGAAATCCTCAATTTTCTTTGGGAAGGGACGCCAGGCTGACGCTAAGACTGAACTGAAGGACAAAATTGGTATTGCTTGTGATGCCCTATCTACACTTAAATTTTTAAATCATATTTTCATTTTATTAGAATTTCATTAAAACAATTAAATCATTATTCCTAAATAAATTCAAATTCACAATTAAACTTAAAAGCAACATAGAACAAGGGGGATAACATAAAACAATCAACTAAAGCATGAAATCATCATAGCATGATTTGAACCTTTAGTCTCGAGTAGTGGTAGTCGAGCCGAGCAACCTATAACCCTACTTAAGTAAGCTGATGAGCTCTTAAAATGTTCAATCTTTTACTTCCGCTAGTTGTTAATATGTTTCAGGTAGAATATGAGGTTGAACTAGACCGATGATTATATTGAAGAATTTATACACTTTTGGCTTGTAACAATAAGTATGTAATATCCAGAACTTCTTTTGTACCACTAAGAGGGATGCAATATTTGCAGATAAGTACTTCCACAACTATTATATCAATGACTTACATACTACAATATGCAGAATGCTCGATTCCCACCGATAGACGACAACAAGACAACCTGTGGAGGGGGGAGTTATGGACTGATGGACGTGGTGAGGGAGGACCCAGTTGCTTTTCAAGTTTTTTTCACGATTGCTTTCCAAGTTATTTGTTAAAGGAAAATGAGGATATATTTTGGTTTGTTTCTTTCCAAATTAGTTCAAATTCTGTGTTTGTAGTGATTGGATGGAGGTAAATAATATATTCATTGATTGATAGATAGGATAAATCTCCAAGTGCATGCATGCATAGAGAGAGAGAGAGGCTGGGCGATCGGGCGGTGTTGATTCTCTCAATGTTAAGTGGGTGTTTTTTTTGGAAATTTACAATCATGTTTTCTCTAATGTTTGTCGTTTCAAATGACGCACGATCTACAATTACCATTTAATAATAATGATTTGGCGCAACTTTTAGAAAATTGACAACCAATTCTACATATTGTAACTAATTTCATATTATATTTCAAAAATGAATGCAACCCAGAAAATACTACCATGATCCATTTGTGCAGGTGCACGTCGGGCTTAGGTAAACCTGAGCGCCAATTTCTACAGACTTGCCTCATAGCAGAGTAGGTGTCTACGTACTCCTCATTCTCTAGTAAGCATTCGCCGATCTTGTGAAGTGGTCCGTTAGCCATTAGAGAGGCCCAGTTCACGGAGGCGTCGCGCTTGGATGCGCCACTCTCGGAGGCGACGGGCTCGGCGGCGACGGGCTCGGATGCGACGGGCTCGGGGGCGATAGCCGCCGGCGCATTCTTCTTCTCCATCACCGGCATGGGAGCGCTCGTACGGCGGTGGGGTTTTTTTCCTTCAATTTGGAGAAGTTGATGGGACGTGAGAGGCGTGGTTTCGTGCGTGAACGAGAATGAGACGTACTGTGTGCAGAGGGAGGGAGAGAGGGGCTTACACGTCCTAAATGCGACCCGCGTCCTACGCGTCCACTATTGCACGTCTGCACCGCGACACGCGTCAACAATGGCAGGTCTTCCACTTCTGCACCGCAACACGCGTCGTCGAGTCTAACACTGGAAATTTAGATATACTCAGGTATACCCTCGAGTCATATACTAGCATTTTTTGTGTGCTCAGTTTTCCCCTTGAGTGCTAATAGTGGCTAGTGCAATATACTCAGTTTTACCCTCAAGTGGCTGGTCAACAGAGAGTCAACAAATGGGATTAACTAGTTAAATGAGTTATTTAATGTGCAAAAAAATCCGAAAAAGAGCGACACTTACTCATGGAGTCTTTACCACAAATTGCCACTTCTCAAATCATAGATAAATCAAGTTTTACCACAAATTGCCACTTCTCAAATCACCTAGTAGCTATGAAGGTGCATGGTTTTCCACAATAAGCCCTACCCAAAACAGCTTTCCCCAAAACATACTTTGTCTGAATGAGGCTATAATTTTCACACTCATGTATATTTATATTGCAAATAGTTTTAGGTAGGCCAAGATGGGTTTTATTGTACAAAACACGCATTTTCCATTTTTTAGATCTCATATTTGAATCCCTTAGTCTGTTTACTACTCACTTGCCCTTGGTTTCTTGATACTACTCAGTTTCTCTTCCTTCACAAATTCTCACAGACGCTCAACATTGCCTTGATTGGTCTAGCCCATATCACGCGGATCGTGCCCACCGACCGTTGATCGTATAATTTAACGGGCAAGATAACCCCTATCTCTCTCTGGTCGGGGCCACCACCCTGTCTCTCTGTCGGCGGTTAGCTTCCACCCTCTATGTATGCTAAAGGGCGGTTACCCATTACGCTAAAGTTTGGTTTTCTGCATTATTTTTCACGAGCTAAATTATAAACTCTTTTAGACATTATTTTTCACGCAAAAATGATAAACCATCACCGATTTGTTGTAGCCATTACTTTTCACGCAAAAAATGATACACCATCACCCATTTAGTGTAGCCATTACTTTGCACGCAAAAAATGATAAACCATCACCCATTTCTTGTAGCCATTACTTTCCACGGAAAAAATGATACACCATCACCCATTTCTTGTAGCCATTACTTTCCACGCAAAAAATGATAAACCATCACCAATTTCTTGTAGCCATTATTTTTCACACAAAAAATGATACACCATCACATTTCTTGTAGCCATTACTTTCCACGCAAAAAATGATAAATAATCACCGATTTCTTTTAGCCATTACGGTAAAATGATAAACTATCACGAATTACCATTTATTTTAGGCATTACTTTTCACAGTGTTGCCTGCCAAAACCCACCGGCGAGCAGCGACGAGCAACACGAAGAGCCGGGAGGCTCCCAGGACTGCTGGTGGGCCCTGGTCCCTCAGGCGACGGCTCGCAAAACCCCGGCACACGTCCTGGCTATTGCGATGGCGTGCCACCTGACCTATACCTGGTCCGTAAGGTGATGGATTGCTTCAATAAGTTTCCTGCATGGCAGACACGTAAACATTAAATTCGAGCCTCGATCGGCTCTCAGGTTACCCTGTGAATCGGCTCAAACAGCCGACTGACCCATGGTTCGTATTGGATCTACGATAACATGGGGATCCTGCTTTATCAATACCAGGTTAAATCGATCTACGACAGTCTAGAGCTTTCACCGCATAACTGGAACATCCTACACGTAGTTGAGCCTGGCAGATACGAAAGATAACAGAAAACTAGTCCTAGAAGAGGCCTAAAAACCAACACAGAGTCGATTCCCGGAACAACCCCTCTTGGATCGGCAAATCATACCTTACGCACTACTGGATCGTTCAACCCGTTTGCAAGGCCTGACCATGCGGATATCAAACTAATCCTTGGAGAACAAGGAACAACCATAACAGATCAAATCTACTAAATAAAGACTAAGCAAGATGCTGCCCTTACACCTAAGATAGGTGCAAAGGCAGCTAGATATTTTAGGGCAGCATAACTAAGCAAACATATCAGAAAAGTATTGATGTTAGCCCCAAAACATCTATGATAACGGTATTGCTCGCCATCAAAAAGGCTTCAGTACGAGCAACACAAAACAACGAATAAACTGATACTGCCTAGATCGCAAGATGCGATCTAGGCAGCATGACGCTTACCCGGAAGAAACCCTCGAAACAAGGGGTGGCGATGCGCCTAGATTGTGTTTGTTGTGAACGTGATCGTCCTCCTTTCTCAATAACCCTAGGTACATATTTATAGTCCGTAGACTTTCTATCTTTTGGAATAAACCTAACTGTGTACGACTAAACTCTATCTCTTAATTCTAAACTAAAACGTGATCTACTATAGTATACAGATATACAGACAATCTAGCCCAAACTCTCGCACGAGGACGATTCAGAAACACTTTATGTGCATATCCTCTAAGCCCATCTCAATCACGGCCCATCTCCTACTTTGGCTAAAATCTGGCGATAACACATGCCCCCCTGGTTTTGTTAATAATAATTCCAAAACCACTCTGTTTTCCTTCATCGGGTTACGCGTTGCAGAGCAGAACCGCTAGAGTGCCCTTCCATCATGATGCCTTGCCTTCTCAACTTCTCCGTACTGCACGATTTGACAGTTTTGGCACCGCATCCTCGGAAACTGCCCAAGCATTGAATCATCTCCCACTATATCCCCTTTATTTAACCTCATCCGAGCAGTTCGCCTCTTCATTCTCCTGTTCCGCATTAGCAATCGAAAAAAACCCTCCTCTGCAACCATGGACTCCTCCTCTGCCTCTTCGGGTCTCTCCTTCCAATCCTCCTCCTCCCGCGAGCCGACGCCGGAGTACGACCCGACAGCGGCGTACGAGGCCCGCGCCCCACTATGGTGGGACGAGGTGGATTGGGACTTCGCCGTCGGGTCAGAGGATGACGAATCATTGACCGACGGGGAGGATAACCTCCAGTTCCTCGTGGACGGGGAGTTGGAGGAAGAGAGCGACGACGACGCCTTCTCCTGGGGCGAGGACCTATCCTCCGACGGAGAGGATGAAGCGGAGGATGACACCTCCTCCGATGACTACCCGCCGGTGAAGCACTTCCGCGCAGGGTCGGAGGACAACGACGACTACGAAGACGACGAAGAAGAAGCCCCTACCGACGGCTCCAGCAGCAGCGACGAAGACATTGCCGGCAGCAGCGCCGATAGCGGCGAGGACGGCGACGACGAGGGCAGCGACGGCAGCGACGGCGCCGACCCCTAGATTAGGGACTGCTAGAATAGGGCTAGTAGTAGTATATTAGGTAGCAGATCTCCCTTTTGTGATCAATCGACTCTTATTTGTAAAAACCCCTTTTAATCCATGAAGAATGCTTCTATGTCTGATTTTCCCGATTGTCAAAATAGGTCAACGCACAAAGAGCCGATAGCAACGCATCGGTCTTTTACCAAAAAACGCCAGCACGGCCAGCCTCAGTTACCCATTTAGACCGGTCCAAGCGGTCATTCCCCAAATTTCAAACGGTAACCTGTGACCCTCGTCTCAGATATGCAATTGCCCATCGAACAGATTCAACTTGCGAGGCCAATAGGATCCCCTTCGTGAACCAGAATTTAGATCTAGCTTCTTGGGCCGACTGCTTACGAGCCTGGCCTAACCCTCCTGAAGATTGGGTTTCCTGGTATAGTAGAGTATCCAAAACTTACCAATCCACATGGGAAACCACAGGAATAGCCGATGCTCTGTCCTTATCATTGTCTCCCCTTGAGAAGCATGAAAACCTTCTAAAAACCATCGGCTACTTCTGGTCTGATGCTCTGAACTGCTTCATGTTTGGCCACGGCCCCATGACACCAACTCTGCTAGATGTGGTAATGATCACTGGCCTAGACGTCACATCTCCCAGCCCCTCTGCTTTTATGCTGCCAAGGGTCCCTTTCAAACTCTCTTCCAAAACAGAGTGCACAAACTGGGGTGCTTATCTTAGACGCCATATGAAAAATAAAGGCCCTGTAACAGAGAAAGAACACACGGCCTTCCTAAATTTCTGGTTGGAACACTTCATATTCTGTGGCCCTTCACTTGCTCCGACCAAGAATTATCTTCCCTTGGCCTATGAACTTGCCAGAGGCACCCAGCTTGGCATCGGCAAACTGTTCCTTGGAGAGGTCTATCAATATCTCCAACTAATGTCTGTCAACTTATCTTCCCTAAAAACAGTCAAAACAGGAGGTCCCTGGTGGTTTATTCAGCTATGGGCTCAGCTGTATTTCCAGAACCATATCTCAAACTTCCCACTTTTGGCCACCTGCACCTTTCCAGATGCTAACGGGAAGCAGATCCGCTGCACTAGCTACGGTCAAGCCTTGTATAGCCTTCCAGGTAGTAGACTGATCCCCAAGGAAGCATCAAAGTGGTTCATAATTTTCTTCCAAGGCCTGGACAATCCTCTCTTCTTTCCTTACACGGAATCTGAAAATTTTGAAAATCCAGTCTCCTTCAGGCTAGACAGCTTTGCCGATGACACCAGCACTCGGCAATTGTATTCCACCATGATCCGTCCCTGCTTCCTTCCAGTTGGCATGAGTACATCCAACAGAATAATCGAACCTGGTTATGAGTCATATCAGCCGGTCGTAGCAGCCCGGCAATTTGGTCTTGGGCAGGTGTCTCCTCATTTCTTCCTCCACCACTTAACAGAGAGCAGAGCTGACTTGCCCGATGTTCTCACCGGTCAGAGGTGTTATTCTTTCTTTGATGCTCTAGCCATCCCAGTCCCTAACAACCTCTCTTTCACCTCGTCAACCGATGGTTTTGAGACCTGGTGGTCAATGTGGAAAACTCATGCCTTCAGGAGAGCTCTGGGACCGTTGCTGAAACAACTCGATGCTGAATATAATATCCCCGCAGAACAGGTACTACCACTCACAAATTTTCTTGAAGTGGCTTACAATGATTTTATATGACCTTGCTCTGTCTCCTTGCAGCAACAAGATGGTCCAGAACCTACACATGATGACGGCTCCCCCTTTGAATTCATCCCACCGGCTCCTGTGGTCCTCTTCTGCAAAAGCTCGCCACCCTTGAAAAAGGTTTTGATGCAGAGCCAGCCGATCTCACCAAAATCGGCTTCCAAGAGCAAAGTATCTCCTAGGCCAGCTGCCCCCCGAGCCTCAACCAAGGTGAGAACGACGGTGAGGAAAGTAGCCGTCAGGAAAACTTTGAAGCGCCGGAGCCCTTCTCCAGATCAAGAGAGCTTGCACGTACGTTGATCCATGCCTTGACTGATTTCATCTACCCTTATGGGCTTCTGCAAACATGCTTGTGCTTACTAACTCTTCTTTTATAGGCCTCCACCGAAGACAACTCCAGCGAGGAAACGCAATCCAGTCGAGGGGATTCGAGCTCAGGTAACTCTGGGAAAATCACCACGTAGATCCAGTCAGATTTGCCACCATCGGCTTCCAGGAAAAGGCCAGTTCCTGAACCTGTTGTCCCCCAAGCTCCAATCAAAGCGGGGCAAGGCGGTCTACGCACAAAGAGCCGATGCACCAAGAGGACTCGAAAGGAACCGCGAGCCCCTTCATCAAACCAAGAGGCTTCAAATCTAACTACCCTCCATATTCTCCCCAGCTCATCTTTCATGCTAATCCATTGCTGCTCGCATCGGCTAACCACCTCCTTTGCAGACTGATGACCACTAGTAGGAAAACCCTTATAGGCGGAGCTTAGTTCTGTGGCGCACCGTTAAAAATGCGCCACAGAAACTTATTTTGTGGCGCACCAGGCAAGGTGCGCCACAGAAATGGCTTAATTTTGTGGCGCACCAGCGAACCGTGCGCCACAAAAACTTGGTGGGCCCCACAACCTGTCACCCCCAATCATTGGTTTTACTATTTCTATGGCGCACCAACCACAGTGCGCCACAGAAATTCCTTATTCTGTGGCGCACGGAGACAGTGCGCCACAGAAATAAGGTATTCTGTGGCGCACTGCGCTCGGTGCGCCACAGAAATAAGGTATTCTGTGGCGCACTGTGCTCGGTGCGCCACAGAATTAGCGAACCAGATATACAAAAGTGAGCCAACCTTCCACCTACCACACTACACAAGCCATTCTTCTTCCTCCATCTAGCTCGTCCCCCCTTCTCTCTCATACCATTTTGGCTCTACTTTTCACTTGCTTGGGTATTTATTGCACTTACTTTGGTTGATACATAATTGGAGTTGAGGAGAAGGGTCTCCATACTCTCTCCTCCTCTCGAACTCATCGATCACGGTCTCGTCTCGGTATCGAATCTACAAGGTGAGTAGTTGGAGGAGACATACATATGCTTGGAGGAGACATGCATATGCTTGTAAATCTTGTGTGGCCGTCATGTGTATGGATGCTTGTTCCAGGTGAAGCGCTTGTGTGTGTGCCGGTGTGGTGCATGGATGTTTGCCGAAATGTTGATTCATTTCCGTTTCGGCAAATTTTGCACTACCCATATGTCCTACTTTGAGGAGAGGTCATTGATACGTCTCCGACGTATCGATAATTTCTTATGTTCCATGCCACATTATTGATGATATCTACATGTTTTATGCACACTTTATGTTATATTCGTGCATTTTCTGGAACTAACCTATTAACAAGATGCCGAAGAGCTAGTTGTTGTTTTCTGCTGTTTTTGGTTTCAGAAATCCTAGTAACGAAATATTCTCGGAATTGGATGAAATCAACGCCCAGGGTCCTATTTTGCCACGAAGCTTCCGGAAGACCGAAGAGGAGTCGAAGTGGGGCCACGAGGCGCCGCCACCATAGGGCGGCGCGGCCCAGGCCCTGGCCGCGCCGACCTATGGTGTGGAGCCCTCGTGTGGCCCCCCACGTTGCCCTTCCGCCTACTTAAAGCCTCCGTCGCGAAAACCCCGATGCGAGAGCCACGATACGGAAAACCTTCGAGAGACGCCGCCGCCGCCAATCCCATCTCGGGGATTACGGAGATCTCCTCCGGCACCCTGCCGGAGAGGGGATTCATCTCCCGGAGGACTCTTCACCGCCATGGTCGCCTCCGGAGTGATGAGTGAGTAGTTCACCCCTGGACTATGGGTCCATAGCAGTAGCTAGATGGTTGTCTTCTCCTCATTGTGCTTCATTGTTGGATCTTGTGAGCTGCCTAACATGATCAAGATCATCTATCTGTAATACTATATGTTGTGTTTGTCGGGATCCGATGGATAGAGAATACCATGTTATGTTAATTATCAAGTTTTTACCTATGTGTTGTTTATGATCTTGCATGCTCTCCGTTATTAGTAGAGGCTCTGGCCAAGTTTTTGCTCTTAACTCCAAGAGGGAGTATTTATGCTCGATAGTGGGTTCATGCCTTCATTGATACCTGGGACAGTGACAGAAAGTTCTAAGGTTGTGTTGTGCTGTTGCCACTAGGGATAAAACATTGATGCTATGTCTAAGGATGTAGTTGTTGATTACATTACGCACCATACTTAATGCAATTGTCTGTTGCTTTGCAACTTAATACTGGAAGGGGTTAGGATGATAACCTGAAGGTGGACTTTTTAGGCATAGATGCAGTTGGATGGCGGTCAATGTACTTTGTCGTAATGCCCAATTAAATCTCACTGTACTTATCATGACATGTATGTGCATTGTTATGCTCTCTCTATTTGTCAATTGCCCGACTGTAATTTGTTCACCCAACATGCTTTTATCTTATGGGAGAGACACCTCTAGTGAACTGTGGACCCCGGTCCATTCTTTTATACTGAAATACAAATCTGCTGCAATACTTGTTCTTTACTGTTTTCTTGCAAACAATCATCTTCCACACAATACGGTTAATCCTTTGTTACAGCAAGCCGGTGAGATTGACAACCTCACTGTTTCGTTGGGGCAAAGTACTTTGGTTGTGTTGTGCAGGTTCCACGTTGGCGCCGGAATCTCTGGTGTTGCGCCGCACTACATCCCACCGCCATCAACCTTCAACGTGCTTCTTGGCTCCTCCTGGTTCGATAAACCTTGGTTTCTTTCTGAGGGAAAACTTGCTGCTGTGCGCATCATACCTTCCTCTTGGGGTTCCCAACGAACGTGTGAGTTACACGCCATCAAGCTCTTTTTCTGGCGCCGTTGCCGGGGAGATCAAGACACGCTGCAAGGGGAGTCTCCACTTCTCAATCTCTTTACTTTGTTTTTGTCTTGCTTTATTTTATTTACTACTTTGTTTGCTGCATTATATCAAAATACAAAAAAAAAATAGTTGCTAGCTTTACTTTATTTACTATCTTGTTTGCCATATCAAAAACACAAAAAAATTAGTTACTTGCATTTATTTGATTCATCATGTTTCCTTTTAATTTTACCACAAAAGACATACCGGTGGGACAAGGGTCTATAATTGGAAGAGATAATATAGAAGAATTTTTTACCCATATTAGTATGCATGAAGATCTTAAAGATATACCACTTGCAAAAGCTGTCCCTACCTATGAAGATGCCTCTATTTGTTTGGTACGCATGATGGAAGCTAGATTTATTAGTCTCAACCCCATGATACAACACATGTTTCTTACACTTTCTGATATGGAGCGGGGAGAGAAGAGAGATTTTGTTCTAAAAGTCTTAGTGCGAGAATTTGAAGATATAGCTATAGAAGCTAGAAAAGTTTTTATTAAGCATAAGAGGCTTGGCTTTTATACCGACTTTAAAAGAACACTTGAAAAAATGGATATGTATAGAATAAAGTACACTAATAATGCTAATGATGGTGGGGAGATCAAAGCACCAATACCATGTAAACTCCTAGCTATGAATGATGCACTAGAAAATAACTATGCTTGGCTTGTTCCTGAAAATTTGTTTGATGAGAGTAGCAAGCCCAAGACTAATGAAAAGGGAGAAGCTGAAACTTATGTATCCAACATACTATGCATGGTAATGTCGATGCTTCATCTCTCGATAACACTTGATACACACTTTCTGCGCCTAGCTGAAAGGCGTTAAAGAAAAGCGCTTATGGGAGACAACCCATGTTTTTACTACAGCACTTTGTTTTATATTTGAGTCTTGGAAGTTGTTTACTACTGTAGCAACCTCTCCTTATCTTAGTTTTATGTTTTGTTGTGCCAAGTAAAGTCTTTGATAGTAAAGTAAATACTAGATTTGGATTACTGCACAGAAACAGTTTTCTTTGCTGTCACGAATCTGGGTCTAATTCTCTGTAGGTAACTCAGAAAATTAAGCCAATTTACGTGAGTGATCCTCAGATATGTACGCAACTTTCATTCAATTTGGGCATTTTCATTTGAGCAAGTCTGGTGCCCTAATAAAATCCATCTTTACGGACTGTTCTGTTTTGACAGATTCTGCCTTTTATTTCGCATTGCCTCTTTTGCTATGTTGGATGAATTTCTTTGATCCATTCATGTCCAGTAGCTTTATGCAATGTCCAGAAGTGTTAAGAATGATTGTGTCACCTCTGAACATGTTAATTTTTATTGTGCACTAACCCTCTAATGAGTTGTTTCGAGTTTGGTGTGGAGGAAGTTTTCAAGGATCAAGAGAGGAGTATGATATAATATGATCAAGAAGAGTGAAAGCTCTAAGCTTGGGGATGCCCCGGTGGTTCACCCCTGCATATTCGAAGAAGACTCAAGCGTCTAAGCTTGGGGATGCCCAAGGCATCCCCTTCTTCATCGACAACATTATCAGGTTCCTCCCCTGAAACTATATTTTTATTCGGCCACATCTTATGCACTTTGCTTGGAGCGTCGGTTTGTTTTTGTTTTTGTTTTGTTTGAATAAAATGGATCCTAGAATTCACTTTGTGGGAGAGAGACACGCTCCACTGTAGCATATGGACAAGTATGTCCTTAGGCTCTACTCATAGTATTCATGGCGAAGTTTCTTCTTCGTTAAATTGTTATATGGTTGGAATTGGAAAATACTACATGTAGTAATTCTAAAATGTCTTGAATAATTTGATACTTGGCAATTGTTGTGCTCATGTTTAAGCTCTTGCATCATATACTTTGCACCTATTAATGAAGAAACACTTAGAGCTTGCTAATTTGGTTTGCATATTTGGTTTCTCTAGAGTCTAGATAATATCTAGTATTGAGTTTTGAACAAGGAAGACGGTGTAGAGTCTTATAATGTTTTCAATATGTCTTTTATGTGAGTTTTGCTGCACCGTTCATCCTTGTGTTTGTTTCAAATAACCTTTCTAGCCTAAACCTTGTATCGAGAGGGAATACTTCTCATGCATCCAAAATCCTTGAGCCAACCACTATGCCATTTGTGTCCACCATATCTACCTACTACATGGTATTTCTCCGCCATTCCAAAGTAAATTGCTTGAGTGCTACCTTTAAATTCCATCATTCACCTTTGCAATATATAGCTCATGGGACAAATAGCTTAAAAACTATTGTGGTATTGAATATGTACTTATGCACTTTATCTCTTATTAAGTTGCTTGTTGTGCGATAACCATGCTTCTGGGGACGCCATCAACTATTCTTTGTTGAATATCATGTGAGTTGCTATGCATGTCCGTCTTGTCTGAAGTAAGAGAGATCTACCACCTTAATGGTTGGAGCATGCATATTGTTAGAGAAGAACATTGGGCCGCTAACTAAAGCCATGATTCATGGTGGAAGTTTCAGTTTTGGACATATATCCTCAATCTCATATGAGAATAATAATTGTTGTCACATGCTTATGCATTAAAGAGGAGTCCATTAGCTGTTGTCCATATTGTCCCGGTATGGATGTCTAAGTTGAGAATAATCAAAAGCGAGAAATCCAAAATGCGAGCTTTCTCCTTAGACTTTTGTACAGGCGGCATGGAGGTACCCCATTGTGACACTTGGTTAAAACATATGTATTGCGATGATCCGGTAGTCCAAGCTAATTAGGACAAGGTGCGGGCACTATTAGTATACTATGCATGAGGCTTGCAACTTGTAAGATATAATTTTCATAACTCATATGCTTTATTACTACTGTTGACAAAATTGTTTCATGTTTTCAAAATAAAAGCTCTAGCACAAATATAGCAATCGATGCTTTCCTCTTTGAAGGACCATTCCCTTTACCTTTATGTTGAGTCAGTTCACCTATTTCTCTCCACCTCAAGAAGCAAACACTTGTGTGAACTGTGCATTGATTCCTACATACTTGCATATTGCACTTGTTATATTACTCTATGTTGACAATTATCCATGAGATATACATGTTATAAGTTGAAAGCAACCGCTAAAACTTAATCTTCCTTTGTGTTGCTTCAATACCTTTACTTTGATTTATTGCTTTATGAGTTAACTCTTATGCAAGACTTATTGATGCTTGTCTTGAAGTACTATTCATGAAAAGTCTTTGCTTTATGATTCACTTGTTTACTCATGTCATTACCATTGTTTTGATCGCTGCATTCATTACATATGTTTACAAATAGTATGATCAAGGTTATGATGGCATGTCACTTCAGAAATTATCTTTGTTATCGTTTTACCTCAGGACGAGCAGAACTAAGCTTGGGGATGCTGATACGTCTCCGACGTATCGATAATTTCTTATGTTCCATGCCACATTATTGATGATATCTACATGTTTTATGCACACTTTATGTCATATTCGTGCATTTTCTGGAACTAACCTATTAACAAGATGCCGAAGAGCCGATTCTTTGTTTCTGCTGTTTTTGGTTTCAGAAATCCTAGTAACGAAATATTCTCGGAATTGGACGAAATCAACGCCCAGGGTCCTATTTTGCCACGAAGCTTCCGGAAGACCGAAGAGGAGTCGAAGTGGGGCCACGAGGCGCCGCCACCATAGGGCGGCGCGGCCCAGGCCCTGGCCGCGCCGACCTATGGTGTGGGGCCCTCGTGTGGCCCCCCACGTTGCCCTTCCGCCTACTTAAAGCCTCCGTCGCGAAAACCCCAGTACCGAGAGCCACGATACGGAAAACCTTCCAGAGACGCCGCCGCCGCCAATCCCATCTCGGGGATTACGGAGATCTCCTCCGGCACCCTGCCGAGAGGGGATTCATCTCCCGGAGGACTCTTCACCGCCATGGTCGCCTCCGGAGTGATGAGTGAGTAGTTCACCCCTGGACTATGGGTCCATAGCAGTAGCTAGATGGTTGTCTTCTCCTCATTGTGCTTCATTGTTGGATCTTGTGAGCTGCCTAACATGATCAAGATCATCTATCTGTAATACTATATGTTGTGTTTGTCGGGATCCGATGGATAGAGAATACCATGTTATGTTAATTATCAAGTTTTTACCTATGTGTTGTTTATGATCTTCAATGCTCTCCGTTATTAGTAGAGGCTCTGGCCAAGTTTTTGCTCTTAACTCCAAGAGGGAGTATTTATGCTCGATAGTGGGTTCATGCCTTCATTGATACCTGGGACAGTGACAGAAAGTTCTAAGGTTGTGTTGTGCTGTTGCCACTAGGGATAAAACATTGATGCTATGTCTAAGGATGTAGTTGTTGATTACATTACGCACCATACTTAATGCAATTGTCTGTTGCTTTGCAACTTAATACTGGAAGGGGTTCGGATGATAACCTGAAGGTGGACTTTTTAGGCATAGATGCAGTTGGATGGCGGTCTATGTACTTTGTCGTAATGCCCAATTAAATCTCACTGTACTTATCATGACATGTATGTGCATTGTTATGCTCTCTCTATTTGTCAATTGCCCGACTGTAATTTGTTCACCCAACATGCTTTTATCTTATGGGAGAGACACCTCTAGTGAACTGTGGACCCCGGTCCATTCTTTTATAATGAAATACAAATCTGCTGCAATACTTGTTCTTTACTGTTTTCTTGCAAACAATCATCTTCCACACAATACGGTTAATCCTTTGTTACAGCAAGCCGGTGAGATTGACAACCTCACTGTTTCGTTGGGGCAAAGTACTTTGGTTGTGTTGTGCAGGTTCCACGTTGGCGCCGGAATCTCTGGTGTTGCGCCGCACTACATCCCGCCACCATCAACCTTCAACGTGCTTCTTGGCTCCTCCTGGTTCGATAAACCTTGGTTTCTTTCTGAGGGAAAACTTGCTGCTGTGCGCATCATACCTTCCTCTTGGGGTTCCCAAGGAACGTGTGAGTTACACGCCATCAGTCATGCCGAATTTTTCCGCTCCATGTAATACCTTGAGGAGAGGTACGGCCCATGCATGTGTGTGCATTTGTTGCGGTTCTAATTTCCTGTTCTATGTATACCATTTGCAGGCAAGCATGGTCCTCTCGATGAGTTCCGCTCGAATCTCTAGATACAAGATAGACGCGAAGGAGGACATGATTCGGAACAATAGGCGCCAGATAAGATGTCCGTGTCGATCATGCAAACTCGAGCGCTGGATCAACCCTGATTTCGGACAACTGGAGGAGCACCTGCTGAGGCGCGGTTTCATGCAAGACAACTAGGCGCGGCCGGCCCCATCAAATGGTGCGCATGAAGAACATGTCGAGCGAGATGACTATCATCATGAAGAAGACTATCATCATGCCGACGGGGACTATCATCATGAAGAAGAAGTCGGTGGAGAAGATCATCATGAAGAAGAAGATGCCGGCGGAGAAGATCATCATGATGAAGAAGAAGATTCTGGCGCGACCCCGCTAATTTCGGCCATGCGGGACTCTCATGTTCAAGATCTTCTCCTCCAGGAGACGAGCAACGATAGAGTTGAAGCTAGAGAGAGAGCCAAGCTGTCGCAAATGGAGAAAGACGGGATGACTCCGATCTTTCCTGGGTGTCGTCCGCAGGATACGCGCTTGCATGTAACGCTTGATTACCTGCAGATGAAGACGCAGAACAAGTGGACCGATTCCAGCTTCAGCAAGAACTTAAAATTCTGGCACGTTCGTCTCCCTGAGGGGAACACATTGCCAAGTAGTACCGAGGAGGCCAAGAAAGTCGTGTGTCCCCTTGACCTACCGCACGAAAAATACCACGCCTGCATTAATGATTGTGTGATTTATAGGTGCGAGTACAAGGACAGAACCACATGTCCGGTGTGTGGCCACGGACGGTACAAGGTTGGGAACAAGAAGGTACCTCGAAAAGTGGTATGGTAATTTCCTATCACTCCCCGTCTGCAGCGGTATTTCGTGGACCCTAAGGAAGCAAAGCTCATGCAATGGCACGTGGAAAGGCAGAAGCCCGAAGAAGATCCGGAGATGGGCTATATGCTGACACACCCTTCAGACGCTGGACAGTGGCAAGCATTGGACATCGCCTTCCCTAGGTTCGGGGGCGACGCAAGGAACATCAGGCTGGGTATGAGCACCGATGGACTCAATCCGTTCGGCAACCAGAGTAGCACGCATAGCACCTGGCCTGTGTTTGTATGGCTGATGACGCGTAAAGCACACGCTCGTTGGGAACCCCAAGTGGAAGGTGTGATGCGTACAGCAACAAGTTTCCCTCAGTAAGAAACCAAGGTTTATCGAACCAGTAGGAGCCAAGAAGCACGTTGAAGGTTGATGGCGGCGGGATGTAGTGCGGCGCAACACCAGAGATTCCGGCGCCAACGTGGAACCTGCACAACACAACCAAAGTACTTTGCCCCAACGAAACAGTGAGGTTGTCAATCTCACCGGCTTGCTGTAACAAAGGATTAACCGTATTGTGTGGAAGATGATTGTTTGCAGAGAAAACAGTAAAAACAAGTATTGCAGCAGATTTGTATTTCAGTATTAAAAGAATGGACCGGGGTCCACAGTTCACTAGAGGTGTCTCTCCCATAAGATAAAAGCATGTTGGGTGAACAAATTACAGTCGGGCAATTGACAAATAGAGAGGGCATAACAATGCACATACATGTCATGATAAATATAGTGAGATTTAATTGGGCATTACGACAAAGTACATAGACCGCCATCCAACTGCATCTATGCCTAAAAAGTCCACCTTCAGGTTATCGTCCGAACCCCTTCCAGTATTAAGTTGCAAAGCAACAGACAATTGCATTAAGTATGGTGCGTAATGTAATCAATAGCTACATCCTCGAACATAGCATCAATGTTTTATCCCTAGTGGCAACAGCACAACACAACCTTAGGGGTTTCTGTCACTCCCCCAGGTGTCAATGCAGGCATGAACCCACTATCGAGCATAAATACTCCCTCTTGGAGTTACTAGCTTCAACTTGGCCAGAGCCTCTACTAATAACGGAGAGCATGCAAGATCATAAACAACACATAGGTAATAACTTGATAATTAACATAACATGGTATTCTCTATCCATCGGATCCCGACAAACACAACATATAGCATTACAGATAGATGATCTTGATCATGTTAAGCAGCTCACAAGATCCAACAATGAAGCACAATGAGGAGAAGACAACCATCTAGCTACTGCTATGGACCCATAGTCCAGGGGTGAACTACTCACTCATCACTCCGGAGGCGACCATGGCGGTGTAGAGTCCTCCGGGAGATGAATCCCCTCTCCGGCAGGGTGCCGGAGGAGATCTCCAGAATCCCCCGAGATGGGATCGGCGGCGGCGGCGTCTCTGGAAGGTTTTCCGTATCGTGGTTTTTCGCCTCAGGGGTTTCGCGACGGAGGCTTTAAGTAGGCGGAAGGGCAGAGTCGGGGGGCTGACGAGGGCCCCACGCCACAGGGCGGCGCGGGCCCCTCCTTGGCCGCGCCGCCTTGTGGTGGTGGCCCCTCATGGCCCCACTTCGTATGCTCTTCGGTCTTCTGGAAGGTTCGTGGCAAAATAGGACCCTGGGACTTGATTTCGTCCAATTCCGAGAATATTTCGTTACTAGGATTTCTGAAACCAAAAACAGCAGAAAACAGCAACTGGCACTTCGGCATCTTGTTAATAGGTTAGTTCCAGAAAATGCACGAATATGACATAAAGTGTGCATATAACATGTAGGAATCATCAATAATATGGCATGGAACATAAGAAATTATCGATACGTCGGAGACGTATCAGCATCCCCAAGCTTAGTTCTGCTCGTCCCGAGCAGGTAAAACGATAACAAAGATAATTTCTGAAGTGACATGCCATCATAACCTTGATCATACTATTTGTAAACATATGTAATGAATGCAGCGATCAAAACAATGGTAATGACATGAGTAAACAAGTGAATCATAAAGCAAAGACTTTTCATGAATAGTACTTCAAGACAAGCATCAATGAGTCTTGCATAAGAGTTAACTCATAAAGCAATAAATCAAAGTAAAGGCATTAAAGCAACACAAAGGAAGATTAAGTTTCAGCGGTTGCTTTCAACTTGTAACATGTATATCTCATGGATAATTGTCAACATAGAGTAATATAACAAGTACAATATGCAAGTATGTAGGAATCAATGCACGGTTCACACAAGTGTTTGCTTCTTGAGGTGGAGAGAGATAGGTGAACTGACTCAACATAAAAGTAAAGAGAATGGTCCTTCAAAGAGGAAAGCATCGATTGCTATATTTGTGCTAGAGCTTTTATTTTGAAAACATAAAACAATTTTGTCAATGGTAGTAATAAAGCATATGAGTTATGTAAATTATATCCTACAAGTTGCAAGCCTCATGCATAGTATACTAATAGTGCCCGCACCTTGTCCTAATTAGCTTGGACTACCGGATCTTTGCAATGCACATGTTTTAACCAAGTGTCACAATGGGGTACCTCCATGCCGCCTGTACAAAGGTCTAAGGAGAAAGCTCGCATTTTGGATTTCTCGCTTTTGATTATTCTCAACTTAGACATCCATACCGGGACAACATGGACAACAGAAAATGGACTCCTCTTTAATGCATAAGCATGTGGCAACAATTATTATTCTCATATGAGATTGAGGATATATGTCCAAAACTGAAACTTCCACCATGATTCATGGCTTTAGTTAGCGGCCCAATGTTCTTCTCTAACAATATGCATGCTCCAACCATTACGGTGGTAGATCTCTCTTACTTCAGACAAGACGGACATGCATAGCAACTCACATGATATTCAACAAAGAATAGTTGATGGCATCCCCAGAAACATGGCTATCGCACAACAAACAACTTAATAAGAGATAAAGTGCATAAGTACATATTCAATACCACAATAGTTTTTAAGCTATTTGTCCCATGAGCTATATATTGCAAAGGTGAATGATGGAGTTTTAAAGGTAGCACTCAAACAATTTACTTTGGAATGGCGGATAAATACCATGTAGTAGGTAGATATGGTGGACACAACTGGCATAGTGGTTGGCTCAAGTATTTTGGATGCATGAGAAGTATTCCCTCTCGATACAAGGTTTAGGCTAGCAAGGTTATTTGAAACAAACACAAGGATGAACGGTGCAGCAAAACTCACATAAAAGACATATTATAAACATTATAAGACTCTACACCGTCTTCCTTGTTGTTCAAAACTCAATACTAGATGTTATCTAGACTCTAGAGAAACCAAATATGCAAACCAAATTAGCAAGCTCTAAGTGTTTCTTCATTAATGAGTGCAAAGTATATGATGCAAGAGCTTAAACATGAGCACGACAATTGCCAAGTATCAAATTATTCAAGACATTTTAGAATTACTACATGTAGTATTTTCCAATTCCAACCATATAACAATTTAACGAAGAAGAAACTTCGCCATGAATACTATGAGTAGAGCCTAAGGACATACTTGTCCATATGCTACAGCGGAGCGTGTCTCTCTCCCACAAAGTGAGTGCTAGGATCCATTTTATTCAAACAAAACAAAAACAAAAACAAACCGACGCTCCAAGCAAAGTGCATAAGATGTGACGGAATAAAAATATAGTTTCAGCGGAGGAACCTGATAATGTTGTCGATGAAGAAGGGGATGCCTTGGGCATCCCCAAGCTTAGACGCTTGAGTCTTCTTAGAATATGCAGGGGTGAACCACCGGGGCATCCCCAAGCTTAGAGCTTTCACTCTCCTTGATCATATTGCATCATACTCCTCTCTTGATCCTTGAAAACTTCCTCCACACCAAACTCGAAACAACTCATTAGAGGGTTAGTGCATAATAAAAATTCACATGTTCAGAGGTGACACAATCATTCTAAACACTTCTGGACATTGCATAAAGCTACTGGACATTAATGGATCAAAGAAATTCATCCAACATAGCAAAAGAGGCAATGCGAAACAAAAGGCAGAATCTGTCAAAACAGAACAGTCCGTAAAGATGGATTTTATTAGGCCACCAGACTTGCTCAAATGAAAATGCCCAAATTGAATGAAAGTTGCGTACATATCTGAGGATAATGCACGTAAATTGGCTTAATTTTCTGAGCTACCTACAGGGAGATAGACCCAGATTCGTGACAGCAAAGAAATCTGGAACTGCGCAGTAATCCAAATCTAGTACTTACTTTACTATCAAAGACTTTACTTGGCACAACAAAACTCAAAACTAAGATAAGGAGAGGTTGCTACAGTAGTAAACAACTTCCAAGACACAAATATAAAACAAAGTGCTGTAGTAAAAACATGGGTTGTCTCCCATAATCGCTTTTCTTTAACGCCTTTCAGCTAGGCGCAGAAAGTGTATCTCAAGTATTATCAAAGGGTGGTGCATTGGCATTCTTTCCAGGGGTGTTGATCTTGCCTTTCTTACTCTTATTCTTACTCTTTGGTCTAGGGAATACATGACCGCATCCGGGTGTAGAGGTAAAATTTAGAGTGCCTTTCCCAACATCTATGACTGCTCCCATAAGTTTCAGCAGGGATCTTCCAAGCGTGATTTGTCCTGTCCCTACACATTCAATAACGAGATAATCAGTGGATATTGTCCTTCCAAGAAAGGTTGTGAAAACACCTTCAGCTGTACCCTTAGGAATTACAACAGAGTTATCCGTAAGAGTTATTTCTTCTCCCCCTTCAGTAAGTTCCCAAAGTGTCAAAGATTTATAAATATTTTCAGGCATAAGGCAAAACTCAGACATGATATCACAACGAGCAGGGAAGGTTTCACCACCAATAGTAGCTTTAATAGTAGGCACCCACATTGAAGGTTCGAAGCTTAATGGAACATAATCATAGTATTCGCGAATTCGGTTATACACTTCTTTTAAACAAGATATATCGGTTTCAATAGTGTTTAATCTATTATGCATACTAGCATGAGATGGATCAAAATTATTATCAGAGCTAAATGATGTAATCAATTTCCTTATAGCATTAAAAGCTTGATCCCCATCACAATGAAGGAAATCTCCTCCCACTACAGCATCTAAGGCATATCTATAACGAAGAATAAGCCCAAAATAGAAATTACTAAGAAGCAAGCTTAAGGTCATTTTAGGTTCAGTTTTACTATAAGAATCAAAAATTCTAGACCATGCTTCTTTAAAATTCTCTTCACCCCCTTGTTTAAAAGTGAAGATTGATTCCTCAGGTGATAGAGTAACAACTACGGGACTAGACAAAATAATAAAGTAAATGCGAGTAACTAATTTTTTTTGTGTTTTTGATATAGCAAACAAGACAGTAAATAAAGTAAAGCTAGCAACTAATTTTTTTGTGTTTTGATATAAGTGCAGCAAACAAAGTAGTAAATAAAATAAAGCAAGACAAAAACAGAGTAAAGAGATTGAGAAGTGAAGACTCCCCTTGCAGCGTGTCTTGATCTCCCCGGCAACAGCGCCAGAAATTTAGCTTGATGACGCGTAAAGCACACGCCCGTTGGGAACCCCAAGTGGAAGGTGTGATGCGTACAGCAGCAAGTTTCCCTCAGTAAGAAACCAAGGTTTATCGAACCAGTAGGAGCCAAGAAGCACGTTGAAGGTTGATGGCGCCGGGATGTAGTGCGGCGCAACACCAGAGATTCCAGCGCCAACGTGGAACCTGCACAACACAACCAAAGTACTTTGCCCCAATGAAACAGTGAGGTTGTCAATCTCACCGGCTTGCTGTAACAAAGGATTAACCGTATTGTGTGGAAGATGATTGTTTGCAGAGAAAACAGTAAAAACAAGTATTGCAGCAGATTTGTATTTCAGTATTAAAAGAATGGACCGGGGTCCACAGTTCACTAGAGGTGTCTCTCCCATAAGATAAAAGCATGTTGGGTGAACAAATTACAGTCGGGCAATTGACAAATAGAGAGGGCATAACAATGCACATACATGTCATGATAAATATAGTGAGATTTAATTGGGCATTACGACAAAGTACATAGACCGCCATCCAACTGCATCTATGCCTAAAAAGTCCACCTTCAGGTTATAGTCCGAACCCCTTCCAGTATTAAGTTGCAAAGCAACAGACAATTGCATTAAGTATGGTGCGTAATGTAATCAATAGCTACATCCTCGAACATAGCATCAATGTTTTATCCCTAGTGGCAACAGCACAACACAACCTTAGGGGTTTCTGTCACTCCCCCAGGTGTCAATGCAGGCATGAACCCACTATCGAGCATAAATACTCCCTCTTGGAGTTACTAGCTTCAACTTGGCCAGAGCCTCTACTAATAACGGAGAGCATGCAAGATCATAAACAACACATAGGTAATAACTTGATAATTAACATAACATGGTATTCTCTATCCATCGGATCCCGACAAACACAACATATAGCATTACAGATAGATGATCTTGATCATGTTAAGCAGCTCACAAGATCCAACAATGAAGCACAATGAGGAGAAGACAACCATCTAGCTACTGCTATGGACCCATAGTCCAGGGGTGAACTACTCACTCATCACTCCGGAGGCGACCATGGCGGTGTAGAGTCCTCCGGGAGATGAATCCCCTCTCCGGCAGGGTGCCAAAGGAGATCTCCAGAATCCCCCGAGATGGGATCGGCGGCGGCGGCGTCTCTGGAAGGTTTTCCGTATCGTGGTTTTTCGCCTCAGGGGTTTCGCGACGGAGGCTTTAAGTAGGCGGAAGGGCAGAGTCGGGGGGCTGACGAGGGCCCCACGCCACAGGGCGGCGCGGGCCCCTCCTTGGCCGCGCAGCCTTGTGGTGGTGGCCCCTCGTGGCCCCACTTCGTATGCTCTTCGGTCTTCTGGAAGGTTCGTGGCAAAATAGGACCCTGGGACTTGATTTCGTCCAATTCCGAGAATATTTCGTTACTAGGATTTCTGAAACCAAAAACAGCAGAAAACAGCAACTGGCACTTCGGCATCTTGTTAATAGGTTAGTTCCAGAAAATGCACGAATATGACATAAAGTGTGCATATAACATGTAGGAATCATCAATAATATGGCATGGAACATAAGAAATTATCGATACGTCGGAGACGTATCAATGGCCTTACAACCTACCCTCGTGGCTATGCACCAAGCAAAGGTACATACACCTGAGTATTCTCATTCAGGGGCCGAAACAACCAGGTGTCGACATGCATTTGTATCTCGGGCTGCTGAAAGAGGAGTTAGACACGTTGTGGAAGACGCCACCCCGTATGTGGGACGCCTACACTAGAACTTATTTCGATATGAGAGCCGCGTTGATCACGACGGTCACGGACTATCCTGGTTACGCATATGTATCTGCCCAGGTCGGCCACGGATTCAACGGCTGTGTGAAGTGCATGGACGAGACCCCGCATCTACAACTACCAAGGGATCCCGGGTCCTCGAAAAACGTGTACCCAGGTGCTCGAAGGTGGCTTCGCTTGGATCACCCGTGGAGAAAACGCGGTGATCTGTTCAATGGTAAAGATGAGCCCGATGGACCCCCACGCCCGAGGAGCAGCGCAGAAATCGATGATCTTCTGAAAAATTGGAAGGAGTGCCCAGCGCTGGGAAAGAAGCGACCGAAGCCAGAGCCGCTGCTCGGTGTATGGAAAGCGAGGTCTGTTTTCCACGACTTGGAGTACTGGAAGGTCCTCCACACGCCCCAGAGCCTCGATGTCATGCACATTACGAAGAACGTTACCGAGAGTCTGCTTGGCACTCTTTGCAACTCAGAAAAGTCCAAGGATGGACCGAAAGCAAGATACGATCTTAAACATTTTGGCATCAGGAAAGATCTTCAAGCCCCCGATACTGACGACGATGATGATGATGATGATGATGATGATGATCAGACGGAAGGGACTCAACGTCTCCGCAAAAGGGCTAAGAAGAACGCGGTGCAGCTTCCCGCTGCCTGCTTCACAACGAGTCCGGAGGAGCTCGAGCAGTTTTTCAGGTGCCTCCTAGGAGTGAAAGTTCCTCACGGTTACTCGGGGAATATAAGCAGATATCTGGACGTAGCGAAGAAGAGGTTCACTGGGATGAAGTCTCACGATTGCCACGTGCTAATGACGCAGATACTTCCCGTTGCGATTCGAGGCATAATGGACGAGCACGTCCGTGATACACTGTTTGGCCTTTGCAACTTTTTTGACATTATCACCAGGAAGTCGATCGGCGTGAGGCAGCTCAAGATGCTACAGGATGAGATCGTGGTGATACTATGTGAGCTCGAGATTTACTTCCCGCCTGCATTCTGTGATATATGCGTCCATCTCCTTCTCCATGTCGTTGAAGACATCAAGCAGCTCGGCCCAACGTTCCTCCACAACATGATGCCTTTCGAAAGGCAGAACGGTGTCATGAAAGGATACGTTCGCAATAGGGCCCGTCCAGACGCAAGCATGGCCAAGGGGTTTCTAACCTACGAGTGCGTCTCGTTCTGCCAGAATTATCTAAGCACCGAGGACGACGAGGATCATGTTGGTCTACCCCCCAGGACGCACCTCGGGAGGCTCGCTGGAGTTGGTCACCACGAGGGCTACCGCTCAGTCCATGTCGGCATTGAAAATCAACGCGACGACTTTGACAGGGCTCACCGGGTCGCGCTACAACACTTAAAACTGATCGAACCTTTCGTGCAAGAGCACAAAAGCATGGTCGAGCAGAATTACATCGATATGGGCCGGCCGAGGAAGATGGGAGACGTAACCAAAAAGCACAACTCCAGCTTCACGCGTTGGTTCAAGCAAACTCAACTGGTTGAAGCACAGAGAAAAAGGCCTTCTACCGAAGATGAAAAACTCATATACACCTTATCACAGGGACCCGCGCATAACGTAAGGACCTATCAGGGGTACGACATCAACGGTTACAGATTCTACACCGAGGAAAAGGACAGAAATAGTGAAAATCAAAACTCAGGAGTAACTATGCTGTCATACGCCGATGACGAGACTAATGTCAAGGAAAGATTTTTTGGAAGGATCGAGGAGATATGGGAGCTCAATTACTGTGGAGAGACGGTGCCAATGTTTCGTGTGAGATGGGCCAAGAAGGTCGAAAAAGAAGGCCGATATTTCACAACCATGGTTATACCCGATGCAAAATCGAAGAACGCATCCGCGAAAAATGAGCCATGGATACTCGGTAGCCAAGTTGACCAATGCTTCTTCATCACCGATCCGTCGAGGCCTAGCCGTGTTGTCGTGAGGAGGGGCAAGAGGAGCATCATAGGAATGCAAGGAGATGCCAACGAGGAAGACTTGGACAAGAACGGTGACCCGAAGATTGAGGAGGAATTCGACAGGCACTTCGACATGCCTACTACTAGTAAAGTAAGAAGGAAGCCCTCCCTACCCTCTAAAGGTTGTCCGTTCACGCGAAGAAATCTCAAGGTGGCTGGCATAAAGTATTCAACCGCCAACAACCGAAAGGGCAAGAAGATTGCGAAGAGACGCTAGAGCTCGGAGCCGGGACGAAGAAGATCTTTTTTTGGTCTATCACATGTGTGTGAGTGTGTGTGTTAGACAAGTACATGCATGTGTGTGTGAGAGAAACAAGAACATGTTTGTATGAGACAAGTAATTTATAATTCTCTACTAATTACTAAATAATGTTGTGTTATTTATTGAAATGTAACTAAAAGATGAAAAAAGGAAGAAAAATTGCGTGGCAGCCAGGGTTCGAACCTGGCTACTAATGGGCTAACATTGGCCTTAACCACTAGGCTAGTGCTAAGTATCTGTCAGGACACAGCAGTAACCCGTTTTGTTTTGCTAAGTGTCCAAATTCTGTGGCGCACGCCCCTTTGGGTGCGCCACAGAATTAAGGAATTCTTTGGCGCATGTCTAAGCTGATGCGCCATAGAATGCTTAGTTCTGTAGCGCATGTATAGGTGGTGCGCCACAGAATTTAGACACTTGGTGAAATAATCGACTCGTTTCTTTCTTCCCCACTCAGAAACAGTTCTTCCCCGACGAGCCAACCCTAGCGCCCGCCACTCTGCTCTCGCAACCACCGCCATCGCCTAGCGCCACCGAGGAGGAGGAGGACCGCCACGCCACCGCCACCGAGGAGGAGGAGGACCGCCATGCCACCGCCGAGCAGGATGCCCGAGCCCGAGCCGCCGCCGCAGATCGAGGAGGAGGAGGACCGCCACATCACCGCCGAGCAGGGACGCGCGAGACCGAGCCTCCACCGCAGAGGAGGAGGAGGACAACGCCGCCGCCACCGCAACCCTGCGCGGCCGCCATTCGGTGAGAGCCCCTCTCCCCTGTCCCCACTCCCTTGTCCCCCTCCTCACTGCCCTGTGCCCATCCCCAATCCTGCCACCGCGAGCGTCCTGCTCGATTAGTCCTTCTTTCTGGTGCTTTTGGGATGCTGGGTGATTTCCTTCTTGCTCGCAACTTGGAATTTGTCCATGTAATCGTCTGCTTGAATCCTAATGCAATGTAGTGAAGATTATTTCATGTAAGAAGGCTGAATAAACAAGAAGAAATACAAATGCAATGTGAATTATTTGTTTATATGTTTGGTATGTTGGTTTTGCAGTAAACAATTAATTGTTCTCTTGTGTTTTGCAGTAAACAATTATACAATTTTAGGACAATTTTAATTAGTTGATAAAGTAGCAGCAGTAGCTAGCAGTAGGTTTATTTAGTTGATATAATTTGGTGATTTAAATTTGCTACTGCTGGGTAATGCTATGCTAGCTATTGGTAGGTAATGCTATGTTAGCAATAGCTCATGCTCATTTTCTAAATTAGAATTGGCAGAGAAATGTAGATACAAATAATTGGTTGATTTAGGTTTTGAATGTAGTTAGTGAATTGGCAGATACAAATTGGTTAGTGAATGTAGTTAGTGAATTGGTTGATTTAGGTTTTGAATGTAGTTAGTGAATGTAGATACAAATTTACTACTGCTAGGTAATGTTTTGAATGTGATTTATGTTTTCGAATTGGCAGAGAAATGTAGATATTAATCTTGTCATTTAGTAAGAACAGAATTAGGGTGAGAGTTAGTGATCATGTGTGTGTTGCATGTGCTAGTGAATCACTTGTGTCTCCTGCTGCCATTTTATGTTTTGAATTCATTTATGAAATGATCATGCTCATGCTTCCTGGTTGCAAGATAAGAATGCATAGATGGTTTTAGTTCACCTTTGGCCACTGATTAAATAGATGGTTTTAGTTCACATATGAACACTGATTAAATACATGATTAAATGCATAGATGGTTGCAGTATATATACAGTATATATATAGTATATATGAACTGTGTTAGTTGAGAAAATGCAGTAGAACTAATAAAGTTCTTGAAGTTCTCTCTGAAAAAGAATGAAGTTTGTTTAAATGAAAATTAAAATGAAGCTGCTACTACTCTGTTGATGTACATGGTTCAATAAAATGAACAATGCAGTAGGTTTTTTAATACAATGCAATAGGTTTTTTAATACAAATGAAAAAATGAACAAGCTAATGATGAAATGATACTGCCTAGTTGATTTTGAATGAAATGCTACTGCCTACTATTGAAGTCATTTTTCTAAGTCATTAGCTACTGCCTCGGCTGCACTAAATATGCTAACAGTTGGTTAAAAATATGCTCTAGGTTTGTTGTAGTGCTCAAGGTGATTGCTCCAGGTTTTGTTTGATGTATTGTAGATTCTCCAGATTAATTTGTTGTAGATGCTCCAGGTTAATAATATCTGTTGTATTGATGCTCTAGGTTAATAATGCCTGCTGTATTGATGCTCCAGGTTTTGTTTGATGTATTGTAGATGCTTCAGGTTAATTTGTTGTAGTGCTCCAGGTTAAAAAAATAGGAACTATATATGTCCAGCAATATATGTCCAGGTTTTCTGGTTTGTAGTACTAACTGATATGGTGGATATATGGTGGATATGGTGCAATTTTGTATGCTGGATATGGTGGATATATGGTGTATATGGTGGATATTTTTGCAGGGATTTCATTGAGTTTCCCATTTCTCCCGAAGCGTTGATTAACTTCCGTTTCGGTTGAGAAATGGGCACTCCTACGTAGAAAAAATAGCAAAGGTCATGCCGAATTTTTTGGTTGACCTTTGTACTAACTTTTTGCCTCTTTTTAATGAAGTGCAAATAAACATGTCGGGCAGCACTTCTAAGCCCAAGAACCAGAACGAAGAAGCGAGAGAGGCCAACAAGGACTTCTGGGAGGGCTACGAGCAGCCCCGGAAGGCCGCCGCCGAGTCGCCCGGCGATGAGGAAGAGGGCCGGGATGCCGCCTCCGAGGGAGAGGGCAGGGACGCTGCCTCCGAGGGAGAGGGCCGGGGGGCCGCCGCCGACACCGGCGACGATGACGATACCTGGGACGCCGCCGCCGAGACCGGTGAAGAGATGACCGGTGAAGAGAACGCGGCCAACCGCACGGAAGGTGATAGCGGCGGCAACCCTCAGGAGGGCAAGAAGAAGAGGATGGCGAGGAGGCCAAGGAGGGATCGGAGGCCGCAAGTGCTCGCCAACGTCACCGATGCTATCACGGTAGTCTCCGAAAGTGGCCTACCCTTGGAGCCTTCGTGGGTTGCCAAAGGGTACGGCATGCAACTAGGGTGCATCGTCCGTGAAACCGTGCCGATCCTAACTCAGGACCTCAGAAGCAAGGAGAATGAGGCTCTCGCCCAATCCCTCCTCCAGAAGCTTCACCAACGATACACGCTCCCAGAGCCGTTCAATAAGAAGGTGGACTCTTTAGCTCTCACGAAGATGAGCACCGCCTTGAGCAGCTGAAAGAACCGGCTGAAGACAAAGATCGATGCCGGTGAAAGCTGGGAGAGGATAAGTACCAAAGACCCGTCGATCTCCTTAGAATACTTTAATGCATTCAAGTCTTACTTACAGACTGACAGTGTTAAAAAATGGACCGCCTGGGGGAAGAAAATGCGGGACTTGAACTTAGGGACCCACCATTGCGGAAGCGGCGGTTACCGAGGAAAACAACCCACTTGGGACAAGGAGGATGCCGAGATGGTACGTCTGGGGAAAGAAAACCCCTGGCACAAAATCCAGGATGAACAGGCTAGGAACTTTGTCCGGTCCCGCTACTACTTAGACTGGAAGACGGGGGAATTTATTACGGATCACGAAGATGTGAGGGATTTCGAGAAGTACCTGGTAAGGATAGTTCTATATTATTTCGCTCATCTTATTAGGCAATGAAGCCAAATGGGCTAACCTTAAGTTCCTTTGTCTGAAGGATGAAGAGTTGACGAAGACTGGCCCGTCGTCCCAGGGGTCGACGGAACCGTGGGACACACCTTTCAATAGGGCGATGAACAAATACAAGGAGAGGGAGCTGGACAAGCCACCGATGTCGGGTGGCTGTGTGTCCGGCTTTGGCACAAGTATGAAGCTATCCGAGTACTACGGATCGGATGCCAAGACGAGAAAGCTGGAGAGGAGGTCGTCGGCTAAGGATAAATCCGAGGTTCAGGAGCTGAAGAAGAAGGTGGAGACACTAGAGAAGCTGGTGGCCGAAAAGCCTGTGGAGACCCGGAGATGATGAACAAGTTATTGGACGAGAAGATCCGGCAGATCATCCCCCCTGGGTTGATGGAGGGGTTAGCTGCTTGGAATGCGGGAGGTCAAGTGGGGCCGATACATGTGCCCAGCATCAGCGGCAGCAACTCAAGCTTCCACGTGTCGCCGACGGTGCCGCTCCACCCGACGCCGGCGTCGGGGCTCCACCAGACGCCGCCGCTCCACCCGACGCCGCAGCTCCAACTGGTCGCATCGACGCCCCCAACCGCCGCCCTTGTATCGATTTGGCCGAGATCGACGCCATCAAGGAGGTAAACTCATTAGTTACTCCTTCGCGTCATCTTCTTTAACTATATATGCCTTTCGTGACTGCCATCTCACGATGCCCAACATGGCGCCCCTGACTCAGGATGAACAATGCATACTTCTGCAAACGGTGGAGCCTGGCGGCAAGTTGGTGGAATCTAGCGGCTATGTCATGGCTTCCCGCGTTATGCACGGCGCTACATTGGCGGAAGACGTGGCGAAGGTCAAGTTGGTAATGGTAGTGCCGGAGTACCGCTACGCCATCCCCCCTTTCAACCTCCGGGCAAAGACGAATGCGACATTTTGCCCCTTGGGGATTGCACCTCATGGCTTATGACATGGCCGAAGAACCAGATTCGTCTGGGGGGGGGGTCTTCCGAGTGGTAAGAAAAGCACCGGCGCCACCTCCCCTATCATCCGGCCCAAGATCGCCAACGCCGATGACACCCTTAAGGAAACGGTGGTCGCCGCCCCCACTACCCTGAAGGAACCGGCGGTCGCCGCCGCCACCCGGAAGGAACCGACGATCGCCGCCACCACCACACGCCACAAACAGTTGTTGGGAGCGCTACCGCAACGACCGTCAACTAGACGCACGGTACGCCAAGCGGCGGCATCGCAACCGCCACCACCTAAGGTCCAGGACATAGCGCCACTTGATGGCAACGATGTAGATGATGATGATGACATCGATGCCTACATCAACACTGGCGCCTGCAGCCAAGATATGTACATGCCTCCTATGGATGAACAAGCCTTCCGCACACACGGCGATCAACTTGGTCGTCCCCCTACAGTGACGAAGCAGCGCCTGGTCTTCACGGGTCTTTCTCAAGACACTCCTCCGGAGGCTGGCAATCCAGCTCAAGTCAAGCCTGCTACCGTTTTCAGTCCTAACACGCTGCGTAAGACGATCATCGGGGAGCCACCCAAATCAACCCCAGCGACCTCAGAAGCACCACCAGCACCCGAAGCACCACCATCAGCACCACCAGCACCCCCAGTAGGTCAGGTGAAGAAGGCAAGGAAGAGAGGAGCCAAGAAGGGCGCATCTTCGAGCCAACCTGCTCCTAAGAGGATCCGTGCCGACGACATGGTACCACCTACACCGGATGGCTTGCCCCGGTGTCATGAAGCTGGTAAACCTATACTGCCTCCGGACATGGAACACCTCGCAAGTGGACCAATGCTCCCTTTGCAGCACTCTATTCATTATCAAGAGAGCGTCCTTCTTAAAGAAAAGGATCCAAATTACCCGGTGTTCTCGGTCAAGGTGCCGTCCGACCAGCACTTCGTCAATGAAGACCCCGCGGATATCTTCTTCATAGCGTTCGAGGACGTCTTCAATCTATTTCACTCGAAACGGCTCGACTATAACTTGGTCCGCCTATACGCGATCATTCTTCAGATGAAGATCAACAGAGAGAGACCCCGCCACATCGCGGTAGCGGATCCCTACTACATGCGCGATAGCCAGCTCCAGGACGGCTCAAGGACACGGACCAAGGCGGTGCGGTACCTCCAGAACTTCATGCTCATGCACAAAGAGAGCAACACCATTCTTCTGCCTGTCTTTCCCGAGTAAGTACACATCCGCTCACGGTCGTCGTAACTTATGCTTTCTTATATATTTCTTCCATTGCCTATCATTTCCAACATTCCATTTCAATTGCATGTGTTGAGCAGGGACAAATACTGCACACTCATCATCCTAGATCCAAAGTGGTCACTAGCCCAGTATTTCGACTCGTCGAGTACGACGACGAAGAAAGACTACAAGAGAATAAGAGGTGTTCTCGATGAGGCTATCCTTGGCTACTCCAAAAATGGAGGCACCTTCGACAAGAATGGGCAATATATCAGGCCGGACACTAAAAAGATCGGGTTCAAGCACGTGATCAACTTCCCTTGTATCAAGCAGCCAGCTGGCAGCATTAAGGAGGCCTTCTATGTCCTCCATCACCTTAAAGGGTTTGTCGAGGATGCAGAGATGATGTCTCTGCCACCTAGTAAGCGAGACCCAATTAAAATGTCGGGGGAAATCAGTGATGATGATCTTAGAGAAGACTTCCATCGCATCCAAGTAAAGCTCTCGGAAATTATCTTACAAGATGTATCCAACGGATCGGGGCTCTTACACGCAGCCAGAGCGTTGCCTAAGAGGGATAACGAAGAACGCCTACATAGGCAGGGTGATGGAAGGACGTGGACGACGAAGGACTTGTACAAGCCGTTCCCGGAGCCGCTCAAGAAGACGTCTCGTTGACCGAGGCCGGTGTGCCTAGCATTACTTTGAATCTATGGACAATTTGTACCGTGTTGTAAACTAAACTTGCTTAATTTGTTCGAAACGGTGGTCGTCGTTGTTGGACTTCAATTAGTATTGTAGTCGTTATCGTTGAACCATATTACTTATGTGATACCGATGCTATATTTCTTTTAGGTTTATTATTATTTCCTTGCTTTAATTCTTGTGAATATGTATGCATGTGAACCCTAACTCTTTCCATTGCGTTATATACTAATATGCCTTGTGTCCATAGAGATGACATACTACGTCGTGTTCGAGGGGCGGGTTCCAGGAGTGTACGAGGAGTGGGAGGAGTGCAAGAAACAGGTGCACAAGTTCAGCGGCAACTGCTACAAAGGGTACCCGACTAGACACGAGGCGATTGCCAAGTGGAGGGCACACCAAGCGAACAAGAGCAAGATGAAGACCTTCCTTGTGCTCTCGCTCTTGCTCACCATCGTCGCGGCGGTACTCTATTTCATCCTAGTGTAGGCGGCGGCCGGTGTCACTTCGTTAGTATCTAGAGATGATGAGAACTTAATTAATTTGCATGGATTATGAGTGTATGGAGCTATATGTATAACTCGATCGGGCTCTAAGTAATGTGATGATGATGTGATGATTATATATGTCCATATTATATCTGTCTATATTATATCAGTATATAACCTGTATACGGTGTATAAAACCAGTATATAACCTGTATAATACACCAGGGAGCACAAAGTCGAGTATACCTGTAGATTGTTCTGTGGCGCACCAAAACATAATTCTGTGGCGCACCTATTTCTGTGGCGCAGCGACATCACATGCGCCACAGAACTACTTATTTCTGTGGCGCACCAGACATAGTGCGCCACAGAAACCTTAATTCTGTGGCGCACTGCCAGATGCGCCACAGAAACCTTATTTTTGTGGCGACGTTTCTGTGGCGCACCGCCCGTGCGCCACAGAAGCCCATTTTCGTGCGCCACTGATGAGGCTTTTCCTACTAGTGGCCACTTCTAGTGGGGAAGTCGAGGAAGTACTGATGCCCTCCGCAAGCCTGGATCCAGTAATCCCTAAAGGTGTTGTTGACAAGGTCACCAATTTGGCCAAGTCCCCAGCAGAAACACAAGAGCCGATTACCTCATCATCGGCTGTCCCCCTGGTCTCAGGAGAGGTATACTCCTTTCGTTTGGCTTACCCTTCCTTTCTGCTGCATACTGACGCTGTTTCTATTTGTCAGGGTTATGGCCTCTTGGGCTTGCTAACATTCGACCCTGAACCCATCGAACCAGCTCCTTCTACGGCATGCGATGAACCATGACCCAGCGCTGTCCTACGCCAATTTCAGCGTCTCAAAGCCCTGCTTTCCTCCCCGATCGAGACGTTGGTCGAAGACCCCGAGGAAGTGAAGAGTGTTCTTGAAGAAATCCAGCATCACCTCCCGGTAACGTTGCAGGTGAAACTTTGGCCAGTTGTGACTCTGTCTGCCTACAGGTCAAGGGTGAAGTTAGCTCGTCAGAGAATCGATCTACGCCACGCCCAACTTCCGTTGAAAGCCGATATTGCAGACAAATGTCAGCGGCTCAATGAGAAAAAGGCGGCCTTAGATGCCAAAACTGACACCTCTGTCAGCACCGCCGAACTTGAGACATTGTGAAAGGAATTGGAGGACCTTGAAGAGAGGGTCCGGGCAACCAAGCAGCTTATTCACGATAAGGAAGCTCTTATTGCCCGCTCCCAAGAGGAAGCAGAAGGCCTCAAAGCTCAACTGAAAACTGATCTGGCAGAAATACGTGCTCTGAACAAACAGCTAGTGACGGGCGAGGACGAAGATGACGAGGCCGAGATCGCCGAGGTGGATCGTGTCCGTGCTGACGCCCTCCGTGCCTTCGAGGCATTCCTTCAGTAGAGCCTATTCATGTAACCTGATACCTGCTCGTAACAGTTTGTACCTCTAGAGTCGATGGATGTGCATCGGCTTTTGTACTGATACCTGCTCGTAACAGTTTGTACCTCTAGAGTCGATGGCTGTGCATCGGCTTTTGTTATTCTAAAGTCGATGTCTGTGCATCGGCTGTGCTTTGCGTCCTGTTGCTTTTGTATATTTTTTATTTTTTACTGGCCGATTTCATGCATCGGCCCCCATATTTCACTGTCCGTCATCCCACATACTTGGGAAATACTTCTTGAGATGCTGACCATTGACAGCCACTGGGAACTTCACACCGCTCAGCTCCTCGAGCATGTATGCGTTACCCTTTAAAACTTGGTCAACCCTGTACGGCCCGTGCCAATTTGGAGACCATTTACCATACACTGCATCCTTAGTCCCCAATGGCAATACAGCTTCCCATACCAGATCACCAACGTGGAACTCCTTTGGTCTCACCTTCTTATTATATGCGCGAGCTACCTTGGCTTTGTTCTCTTTAATTTTCTCAAGTGACCACAGTCTAAGTTCCGTTAGATCCTCAATGCTATCACTCATCAGGGCTGCATATTCTTCAGTTATTAAATCATTCTGAAACGTAATACGTCTCGACCCAGCCGTGATTTCCCAGGGCAATACGGCTTCTTGTCCATAGACCAGGTGGTATGGTGAGGTTTTTATCGCTCCATGACATGACATGCGATACGCCCACAAAGCCTCTGACAATACCTCGTGCCAACGTCTAGGGTGCTCGTCGACTTTCCTCTTAATCAGCTTGATAAGGCTCTGGTTGGACGCTTCAGCTTGCCCATTTGCTTGAGCATAGTATGGAGACGATCGGATCAACTTAATTACCATGTCCTCGCAGAACTTTCTAAACTCGCGAGAAATGAAGACCGAACCTCCATCGGTCGTGATAGTCTGGGGAATCCCGAACCTATGAATGACATGTTCTTTCACGAAATTGATAACATCGGCCGATGCCACTGACTTCATAGGGACGGCCTCCACCCATTTAGTAAAATAATCTGTAATGGCCAAAATCCACACATGGCCTTTGCTCTATGGAGGATTGATTTTGTCGATCATATCCATGCCCCAACCTCGAAATGGCCAAGGCTTGATGATGGGGTTCATTGCTGATGCGGGTACCATCTGAATTTTCCCAAACTTCTAACATGCTTGACACCCTTTATAGTACTTAAAACAATCCTCAAGCATGGTGGGCCAATAAAACCCCGATCGCCTGATCAACCATTTCATCTTATGAGCCGATTGGTGAGTTCCACAGGCGCCTTCGTGTACCTCGTGTAAGAGCCGATTTGACTCGGCTGGTCCCAGTCATCTGAGAAGTAACCCTTCCAAAGTCCTGTAGAACATGTCATCCCCAATAAGGACATACTTCATGGCCTTGTACCTTATCCGTTTGGGTGCCCCCCGAGCCGGATCTTTCAAGTAATTGAAGATATCGGCTCTCCAGTCATCTGATTCCAGGAACTGTACCTGAACATCGGCTCCACCTGATACATCCTTGTAGCCTGACGCCATCTATGCTAGATCGTTCGCCTCGATATTTTGCGACCTCGGGATCCAATTGAAGTTTATGTACCTAAATTGTGCCATCAGCTCACGGCATTGCATCCATAATGGGAAGAGCGACTCGCTCTCACATTTGTATTCCTCCGTGAGTTGGGAAATCACCAATTTTGAGTCTCCAAAAAGTTCCACCGCTTCTGCCCCGGCTTCCAAAAGCAACTCCATTCTCTTGCATATTGCTTCATACTCAGCGACATTGTTGGTGCAAGGGGTAGGTAGCCTGATGGAGAAGGAATATGTTGCCCCCCGGGGCGACACGAGTAGAATGCCGATGCCGCAACCATCATTACAAGCCGATCCATCGAAAAACATGGCCCATGCACGCACAGACAGTGTTGCTATATCAGTGTTGATTCGTTCAGCAATAAGATCGGCCAACGCCTGTCCCTTGACTGCTTTCGCAGGCTGATACCGGAGATCAAATTCCGATAATGCAAACATCCACTTACCGAGTCGGCCTTTCAACACAGGAGCCGACAGCATATGTTTGATGACATCTGATTTGCATATGATGACAATTTCTGCTGACAGCAAGATATGACGAAGCTTGGTGCAGGTAAAAAATAGGCAGAGGCACAACTTCTCGATCTCAGGGTACCTAGTCTCTGCATCCAACATTCTTCTGCTGAGGTAGAAAGCGACTCTCTCCAGACCATCATAAACTTGCACCACTGAGGCGATGGAAGTGTCAGCTACTGACAGGTAAATATACAATGGTCTGTCTTGCTGGGGCGGGACCAACACAGGTGGCTTCGTTAGATACTCTTTAATCTCGTCAAATGCTCGCTGTTGCTCTGGCCCCCAGCGAAACTCCTCATCAGCTTTAATTTTTACCAATCCCATGAACGGCTCGATTCGCCCTGACAGATTGGAGATGAACCTTCTGACGAAGTTGATTTTGCCGATGAGACACTGGAGTTCCTTCTTCGTGGTAGGTGGCTTCATTGTTCGTACTGCCTCCTGACTTTTCAGGCCGATCTCAATTCTGCGTTCATGAACCAAGAAGCCCAAGAATTGACTGGCCGTCACACCAAAAGCACACTTCTTTGGATTCATTCTTAGCCCGAATTTTCTAGTTCGGTCCAGGATGCGTCGCAAATCCTCCAAGTGTCCTTCTACTGAGACAGACTTGAGTACCACGTCATCAATGTAAATCTCCACCAACTTGCCGATCAGATCATGAAAGATGTAATTCATGGCTCTTTGGTATGTTGCGCCGGCATTTTTCAGTCCAAATGTCATGACTACATATTCAAACAAACCCACCGAACCCGGTACTCTGAATGCAGTCTTGTGTATATCTTCTGGAGCCATAAAAATTTGGTTGTAACCGGCATTGCCATCCATGAAACTTAAAACCTTATGACCAGCAGCTGCATTGATCAATGTCTCTGCTACCGGCATTGGATACTCATCCTTTGGAGTGGCTCTATTGAGATCCCGAAAATCTATGGCGACGCGCCATCGGCCGTCCTTTTTCTCTACAGGTACGATACTAGAAATCCACTCAGCATACCTGCATGGCCTGATGAACCCGGCGTTCAACATTTTCTCGATCTCTTTCTTGACTTCTTCTAAAATTTCGGCCTTCATCTGTCGTGCTCGCTGCTGGAACGGCCGAAATCCTTTCTTAAGAGGGAGCCGATGCTCAATGATGCTCCTGTCTAACCCGGGCATCTCTGTGTAATCCCAGGCAAAGCAATCTGGGTATTCTTTTAACAAAGCTATCATCAGGCCCCTCAGATGCGGATCTAACTTTTTGCTGATAAATGTTGGTCGTGGCTTATCCCCAGGACCAATGTCAATCTCTTCTAGCTCATCAGCCGATGTAAATCCATATCCTAGCTTCCCGTCGCCTGCTAGATCGATGCTGAACACAGGCAAAACGTATGGCGAGGATAATTTGGGCCGATTGCTGGAATCGGCCCCCTTTTCGATTGCATTGCTCAATGAGGGTTTACAACTTATTTGTGCTCTACTACGGGAGGGAGTCTCCCTACTACGACTACGTGACATGCTTGAGGTGAGATCATTGCTTTTTATTTTTTGGGGCCGATCGCAGGGATCGGCCTTGCCACGTACGTCCATTGACTTTGCTGTTGCTACTCTGTCAGGCCGGTGGATAAGACCAGCCTCACCCCGTTTTTTGTAGCTTCGATGCGCTCACAGCCGTCCAAACTGACTCCAGAGAGCGGCTCTTGGTCTTCCGCGTCCCAAATATTCATGCCGGCTATTGAGATCTCGATCGAGTCATCTGCATGAACGACCTCCACTTCATCTCCATCCCATTGTATCAGGCATTGGTGCATTGTGGATGGAATGCAGCAGTTGGCGTGAATCCAATCCCTCCCTAGCAGGACAGCGTAGGTGCTTTTGCTGTCGACGATGAAGAATGATGTAGGGATGGTTTTTCGGCCCACGGTTAGATCCACGTTCAGAACGCCTTGCGTTTCTGATGCCTGGCCGTTGAAGTCGCTTAGTGTGACGTTGGTTTTGATCAGATCTGTGTTAGTGCGTCCCAAACGCCGTAGCATGGAGTATGGCATTATATTGACTGCCGCTCCCGTGTCAACCAACATCTTGCCGACAGGCTGCCCGTTGATATAACCTCTTAGGTACAGGGCCTTCAAATGTTTGTAGCTCTTTTCTCGTGGCTTTTCAAAGATAACTGGCCGTGGGCCGCAGTCAAACTGTGCTACCGGCACTTCTTCGGTTCTTGGAGCACAAAACTCCGACGGAAGTATGAACACCATATTTGTGCCAGCCGATGCCTTCGCATCGGCTTTCACTTGTTTGGGACGCCATTCTTTCTTCTGTGGACGAATCTCCGCGTCCAAAGTTTGCTGAATTTTCACGGCCAGATCGGGCCGCGCTTTCCTCAACGTGTGCAGGTATTGCGCCTCGGCTTCCTCCAAGCTACGTAGCCGTTGAACCCTACGCTTTTGGGAGTGACTGAGTCCATCAGGGCACCACCTTGGCCGGTGGTATCTATCTTCTTCTTCATCTTCTGACTCCTCGAAATCTTCCTCTCGAGATGACTCAGCTCGTCTGTTCTGAGATGGGAGAGGCCCTAGACGCTTGAACACTGAAACCTCACCTGTGTCCTTCTTCTGCTGTCTACACTCCGGGCAATTGTCGATTGTAGGCAATCGGCTCATTCCTGAATCCCAGCAGTGCTTAAAGAAAGGACAATCCCAATGTCTATCCATGTCTTCCTGCTCTCTTGACTTCCCCTTAGCGCGGTGCTCGTATCCTTCGTCGTCTCTATCATACCGACAATATCTTCCATTGTCTACCTCAGACCGACGATATCTTTCGTCATCTCTGTCGTACCGCCGACGTCGGTCGTACTGACGCTCATATTTGTTAAGGAGATGCGCGGAGAGCGGTCGTTGATACCGCACGTCTCTCACTTGTTCGTCGGTGGTGTACCGTCTGTCATCATATCGGGGCGGGTCATGTGGGCCGGCCTCTTCCTTTTCCTTGCCACGGGAGTGACCAATTTCTTCTTTATCCCTGCCATGGTGGTATACAGGCCCCGCCATGTTAACATCGAATGAGAAATCTAGCTGATGCCTCGTGGGGTGATTGGTTTCCACCATGTTGATGCCAGGAAACGGTTGCGTGTCCACTTTCATGGCAAACTGACCAAGGATCAAACGACCTTGTTCTATTGCCGTTTGGATCTGCTGACGCAACTCTTTGCAGCCATTGGTGATATGGGTGAACGAGTGATGCCACTTGCAGTACGGTCTCCCGTTCATTTCTTGCGCCGTAGGGATTTTATGGCCTTCGGGTAACTTCAGCTGTTTTTCCTTAAGTAATAAATCGAATATCTGCTCAGCTTTGCTTATATCGAAGTCAAACCCTTTCGCAGGCCCTTGTTGTTTCACCCATTTGCAGGACACGGGAGCTGCCCCCCGAGCCCATTCAGCCACGGCTACTTCCTGGTCCTCTGGAGAGTCCCCAACTTCTTCTGTCTCGACCAGGCCTATCGGACGCTTGAACTTGTCTTGGTACAATTCTGGGTGATGCTGCTCATACAATGTCAATTTCTGGACGATGTGCGCCAGTGAATTGTATTCCACTTGGAAAGCCAGATCCTTGATCGGCGCTGCGAGGCCCAACACTGCCAGATCGACTGCTTCTCTCTCAGTTAAACGAGCCGAATAACATCGGTTCTTGACAGTCCTGAAACGCTGAATGTATTCCGACACCGTTTCTCCCCGCTTCTGCCGCACCTGCGCCAGATCGGCGATGCCAGCCTCGGTAGCTTCTGAGTGATATTGAACATGAAACTGCTCTTTGATACGCGTACAGCACGCGTCCGTTGGGAACCCCAAGAGGAAGGTGTGATGCGTACAGCGGCAAGTTTTCCCTCAGTAGGAAACCAAGGTTTATCGAACCAGTAGGAGCCAAGAAGCACGTTGAAGGTTGATGGCGGCGGGATGTAGTGCGGCGCAACACCAGGGATTCCGGCGCCAACGTGGAACCTGCACAACACAACCAAAGTACTTTGCCCCAACGAAACAGTGAGGTTGTCAATCTCACCGGCTTGCTGTAACAAAGGATTAGATGTATAGTGTGGATGATGATTGTTTGCAGAAAACAGTAAAACAAGTATTGCAGTAGATTGTATTCGATGTAAAAGAATGGACCGGGGTCCACAGTTCACTAGAGGTGTCTCTCCCATAAGATAAATAGCATGTTGGGTGAACAAATTACAGTCGAGCAATTGACAAATAGAGAGGGCATGACCATGCACATACATGATATGATGAGTATTGTGAGATTTAATTGGGCATTACGACAAAGTACATAGACCGCTATCCAACATGCATCTATGCCTAAAAAGTCCACCTTCAGGTTATCATCCGAACCCCTTCCAGTATTAAGTTGCAAACAACAGACAATTGCATTAAGTATGGTGCGTAATGTAATCAATAACTACATCCTCGGACATAGCATCAATGTTTTATCCCTAGTGGCAACAGCACATCCACAACCTTAGAACTTTTCATCTTTGTCCCAGATTTAATGGAGGCATGAACCCACTATCGAGCATAAATACTCCCTCTTGGAGTTAAGAGTAAAAACTTGGCCAAAGCCTCTACTAATAACGGAGAGCATGCAAGATCATAAACAACACATAGTTAATAGATTGATAATCAACATAACATAGTATTCTCTATCCATCGGATCCCGACAAACACAACATATAGCATTACAGATAGATGATCTTGATCATGTTAGGCAGCTCACAAGATCCGACAATGAAGCACATAAGGAGAAGACAACCATCTAGCTACTGCTATGGACCCATAGTCCAGGGGTGAACTACTCACTCATCACTCCGGAGGCGACCATGGCGGTGAAGAGTCCTCCGGGAGATGATTCCCCTCTCCGGCAGGGTGCCGGAGGTGATCTCCTGAATCCCCCGAGATTGGATTGGCGGCGGCGGCGTCTCTGGAAGGTTTTCCGTATCGTGGCTCTCGGTACTGGGGGTTTCGCGACGAAGACTATTTGTAGGCGGAAGGGCAGGTCAAGAGGCGACGCGAGGGGCCCACACACCAGGGCCGCGCGGCCAGGGCCCAGGCCGTGCCGCCCTGGCGTGTGATACGTCTCCGACGTATCGATAATTTCTTATGTTCCATGCCACATTATTGATGATATCTACATGTTTTATACACATTATATGTCGTATTTATGCATTTTCCAGCACTAACCTATTAACGAGATGCCGAAGAGCCAGTTGCTGTTTTCTGCTGTTTTTGGTTTCAGAAATCCTAGTAAAGAAATATTCTCGGAATTGTACGAAATCAACGCCCAGGGTCCTAATTTTGCACGAAGCTTCCAGAAGACCGAGGGGGAAAGGAAGTGGGGCCACGAGGCGCCGACACAACAGGGCGGCGCGGCCTGGCCCGTGGCCGCGTCGGCCTGGCGTGTGGGGCCCTCGTGTGGCCCCCCGCGTTGCCCTTCCGCCTACTTAAAGCCTTCATCGCGAAACCCCCAGTACCGAGAGCCACGATACGGAAAACCTTACTGAGACGCCGCCGCCGCCAATCCCATCTCGGGGGATTCTGGAGATCACCTCCGGCACCCTGCCGGAGAGGGGATTCATCTCCCGGAGGACTCTTCACCGCCATGGTCGCCTCCGGAGTGATGAGTGAGTAGTTCACCCCTGGACTATGGGTCCATAGCAGTAGCTAGATGGTTGTCTTCTCCTCATGTGCTTCATTGTCGGATCTTGTGAGCTGCCTAACATGATCAAGATCATCTATCTGTAATTCCATATGTTGTGTTTGTCGGGATCCGATGGATAGAGAATACTATGTTATGTTGATTATCAATCTATTACCTATGTGTTGTTTATGATCTTGCATGCTCTCCGTTATTAGTAGAGGCTCTGGCCAAGTTTTTGCTCTTAACTCCAAGAGGGAGTATTTATGCTCGATAGTGGGTTCATGCCTCCATTAAATCTGGGACAGTGACAGAAAGTTCTAAGGTTGTGGATGTGCTATTGCCACTAGGGATAAAACATTGATGCTATGTCCGAGGATGTAGTTATTGATTACATTACGCACCATACTTAATGCAATTGTCTGTTGTTTTGCAACTTAATACTGGAAGGGGTTCGGATGATAACCTGAAGGTGGACTTTTTAGGCATAGATGCATGCTGGATAGCGGTCTATGTACTTTGTCGTAATGCTCAATTAAATCTCACAATACTCATCATATCATGTATGTGCATGGTCATGCCCTCTCTATTTGTCAATTGCCTGACTGTAATTTGTTCACCCAACATGCTATTTATCTTATGGGAGAGACACCTCTAGTGAACTGTGGACCCCGGTCCATTCTTTTACATTGAATACAATCTACTGCAATACTTGTTCTACTGTTTTCTGCAAACAATCATCATCCACACTATACATCTAATCCTTTGTTACAGCAAGCCGGTGAGATTGACAACCTCACTGTTTCGTTGGGGCAAAGTACTTTGGTTGTGTTGTGCAGGTTCCACGTTGGCGCCGGAATCCCTGGTGTTGCGCCGCACTACATCCCGCCGCCATCAACCTTCAACGTGCTTCTTGGCTCCTCCTGGTTCGATAAACCTTGGTTTCTTTCTGAGGGAAAACTTGCTGCTGTGCGCATCATACCTTCCTCTTGGGGTTCCCAACGAACGTGTGAGTTACACGCCATCAAGCTCTTTTTCTGGCGCCATTGCTGGGGAACGAAGAAAAGTTACACCACAAAGATTTCTAACTCCCACGTCAACTACACGCCAGAATCTTTTTCTGGCGCCGTTGCCGGGGAGATCAAGACACGCTGCAAGGGGAGTCTCCACAATCCAATCTCTTTACTTTGTTTTTGTCTTGCTTTATTTTATTTACTACTTTGTTTGCTGCATTATATCAAAACACAAAAAAATTAGTTGCTAGTTTTACTTTATTTACTATCTTGCACTCTATATCAAAAACACAAAAAAATTAGTTACTTGCATTTACTTTATCTAGTTTGCTTTATTTACTACTGCTAAAATGGCTACCCCTGAAAATACTAAGTTGTGTGACTTCACAACCACAAATAATAATGATTTCTTATGCACACCTATTGCTCCACCTGCTACTACAGCAGAATTCTTTGAAATTAAACCTGCTTTACTGAATCTTGTTATGCGAGAGCAATTTTCTGGTGTTAGTTCTGATGATGCTGCTGCCCATCTCAATAATTTTGATGAATTGTGTGAAATGCAAAAGTATAAAGATGTAGATGGTGATATTATAAAATTAAAATTGTTTCCTTTCTCCTTAAGAGGAAGAGCTAAAGATTGGTTGCTATCTCTGCCTAAGAATAGTATTGATTCATGGACTAAATGCAAGGATGCTTTTATTGGTAGATATTATCCCCTGCTAAAATTATATCTTTGAGAAGTAGCATAATGAATTTTAAACAATTGGATAATGAGCATGTTGCACAAGCTTGGGAAAGAATGAAATCTTTGGTTAAAAATTGCCCAACCCATGGACTGACTACTTGGATGATCATCCAAACTTTTTATGCAGGACTGAATTTCTCTTCGCGGAACCTATTGGATTCAGCTGCTGGAGGTACCTTTATGTCCATCACTTTGGGGGCGGCAACAAAGCTTCTTGATGATATGATGACAAATTACTCTGAATGGCACACGGAAAGAGCTCCACAAGGTAAGAAGGTAAATTCTGTTGAAGAAACCTCTTCCTTGAGTAATAAGATTGATGCTATTATGTCAATGCTTGTGAATGGTAGATCTAATGTTGATCCTAATAATGTTCCTTTAGATTCATTGGTTGCCCAAGGAGAACATGTTGATGTGAATTTCATTAAAAGTAATAATTTCAACAACAATGCTTATAGGAATAATTCTGGTAACAACTATAGGCCATATCCTGCTGCTAATGGTAATAGTTATGGTAATTCTTATGGGAATTCTTACAACAATAATAGGAGTGTACCCCCTGGTCTTGAAGCCATGCTTAAAGAATTTATTAGTACACAAACTGCTTTTAACAAAACTGTTGAGGAAAAACTCAATAAAATTGATATTCTCGCTTCTAAGATTGATAGTCTTGCCTCTGATGTTGATCTTTTGAAATCGAAAGTTATGCCTAATAAGGATATTGAAAATAAAATTGTTACTACAGCAAATGCCATCCAAGTTAGAATTAATGAGAATATAAGATTGATGGCTGAATTGCATGCTAGGTGGGAAAGAGAGGAAAATGAAAAACTAGCTAAAGAGAATAATGTAGCTAAAGTTTGGACTATTACCACCACTAGTAATGTTAATGATTCACATGTTGCTGCACCTCCTACTATCAATGGTAAAATAATTGGTGTTGGCAATGTTTCTACTCCTAATGCAAAGCCTGCAAAACTGCAAAAAACTGCTAAAACTACTGAAACTGCCTGTGATAAAACTGCTGAAATTTTTTCCAACATTGGGGATGATGATCCCATTGCTTTAGATTATAATGGTTTGGATTTGATGATTGCCATATCTCTGAAGTTATAAAGTTCTTACAAAAACTTGCTAAGAGTCCTAATGCTAGTGCTATAAACTTGGCTTTCACAAAACATATTACAAATGCTCTCATAAAAGCTAGAGAAGAGAAACTAGAGCGTGAAGCTTCTATTCCTAGAAAGCTAGAGGATGGTTGGGAGCCCATCATTAAGATGAAGGTCAATAACTTTGATTGTAATGCTTTATGTGATCTTGGTGCAAGTATTTCCGTTATGCCTAAGAAGATTTATAATATGCTTGACTTGCCACCATTGAAAAATTGTTATTTGGATGTTAATCTTGTTGATAATGCTAAAAAGAAACCTTTGGGGAGAGTTGATAATGTTCGCATTACCGTTAACAATAACCTTGTCCCCGTTGATTTTGTTGTCTTGGATATTGAATGCAATGCATCTTGCCCCATTATATTGGGAAGACCTTTTCTTCGAACTGTTGGTGCTATCATTGATATGAAGGAAGGTAATATTAAATATCAATTTCCTCTCAAGAAAGGTATGGAACACTTCCCTAGAAAGAGAATGAAGTTACCTTATGATTCTATTATTAGAACAAGTTATGATGTTGATGCTTCATCTCTCGATAATACTTGACATACACTTTCTGCGCCTAGCTGAAAGGCGTTAAAGAAAAGCGCTTATGGGAGACAACCCATGTTTTTACTTCTGCACTTTTATTTTATATTTGAGTCTTGGAAGTTGTTTACTACTGTAGCAACCTCTCCTTATCTTAGTTTTATGTTTTGTTGTGCCAAGTAAAGTCTTTGATAGTAAGGTTCATAATAGATTTGGATTACTGCGCAGTTACAGATTTCTTTGCTGTCACGAATCTGGGCCTAATTCTCTGTAGGTAGCTCAGAAAAATATGCCAATTTACGTGCGTGATCCTCAGATATGTACGCAACTTTCATTCAATTTGGGCATTTTCATTTGAGCAAGTCTGGTGCCATTTTAAAATTCGTCTTTACGAACTGTTCTGTTTTGACAGATTCTGCCTTTTATTTCGCATTGCCTCTTTTGCTATGTTTGATGAATTTCTTTGATCCATTAATGTCCAGTAGCTTTATGCAATGTCCAGAAGTGTTAAGAATGATTATGTCACCTCTGAACATGTTAATTTTTATTGTGCACTAACCCTCTAATGAGTTGTTTCGAGTTTGGTGTGGAGGAAGTTTTCAAGGATCAAGAGAGGAGAATGATGCAATATGATCAAGGAGAGTGAAAGCTCTAAGCTTGGGGATGCCCCGGTGGTTCACCCCTGCATATATTAAGAAGACTCAAGCGTCTAAGCTTGGGGATGCCTTGGGCATCCCCTTCTTCATCGATAACATTATCAGGTTCCTCCCCTGAAACTATATTTTTATTCCATCACATCTTATGTACTTTGCTTGGAGCGTCGGTTTGTTTTTGTTTGAATAAATGGATCCTAGCATTCATTGTGTGGGAGAGAGACACGCTCCGCTGTTGCATATGTACAAATATGACCTTAGGCTTCACTCATAGTATTCATGGCGAAGGTTGAATCTTCTTCGTTAAATTGTTATATGGTTGGAATCGGGAAATGCTATATGTAGTAATTCTAAAATGTCTTGAATAATTTGATACTTGGCAATTGTTGTGCTCATGTTTAAGCTCTTGCATCATATACTTTGCACCCATTAATGAAGAAATACATAGAGCTTGCTAAATTTGGTTTGCATATTTGGTCTCTCTAAAGTCTAGATAATTTCTAGTATTGAGTTTTGAACAACAAGGAAGACGGTGTAGAGTCTTATAATGTTTTCAATATGTCTTTTATGTGATTTTTGCTGCACCGGTTCATCCTTGTGTTTGTTTCAAATAACCTTGCTAGCCTAAACCTTGTATCGAGAGGGAATATTTCTCATGCATCCAAAATCCTTGAGCCAACCACTATGCCATTTGTGTCCACCATATCTACCTACTACATGGTATTTCTCCGCCATTCCAAAGTAAATTGTTTGAGTGCTACCTTTAAAATTTCCATCATTCGCCTTTGCAATATATAGCTCATGGGAGAAAATAGCCTTAAAAACTATTGTGGTATTGAATATGTACTTATGCACTTTATCTCTTATTAAGTTGCTTGTTGTGTGATAACCATGCTTCTGGGGACGCCATCAACTACTCTTTGTTGAATATCATGTGAGTTGCTATGCATGTCCGTCTTGTCTGAAGTAAGAGAGATCTACCACTTTATTGGTTAGAGCATGCATGTTGTTAGAGAAGAACATTGGGCCGCTAACTAAAACCATGAATCATGGTGGAAGTTTCAGTTTTGGACATATATCCTCAATCTCATATGAGAACATTAATTGTTGCTACATGCTTATGCATTAAAGAGGAGTCCATTATCTGTTGTCCATGTTGTCCCAGTATGGATGTCTAAGTTGAGAATAATCAAAAGCGAGAAATCCAAAATGCGAGCTTTCTCCTTAGACCTTTGTACAGGCGGCATGGAGGTACCCCTTTGTGACACTTGGTTAAAACATGTGTATTGCGAGACTGCAGCCGCCGTGGAACGGTACATTCTTGGCGAGCTGCAGAAGGCTACCGAAAGTTTAAACTGTAAGTTTCTTGATCCTTTTGCCTGCTTGCTAGCAACTTCTTGTCTGGATCTTTGACTGATTCTTTTGGCAGTCATAGCGTTGAATCCTGCGGAAGAGAACAAGCGGATACACGAGCGGGTGCGTGCTTTGACTCAGCTTTCCTCATCCGAAGAAATTTTCTGGCGGGACCAATCGAAGACCTCGGCTATCGTTAAATTCCAAGATCGGGTGCAACAGGTCCACCAGTTCTTCGACAAGTGCTACAGGGCCATGAGGGTAGTTTGGAAGACAATGTTCCCTCTGAATGCAATTCCCCCTACCCTTTTGACTTTGATGTCTGAATTCGGAAGTGCCAAGAAGGTTCGGGAGCTAGTAAGATGTCAAGTCTTTGCAGGGGCCAAATGCACGCTTGCCCTTGTGCTTGCTTGTTATCCTTCAGTTCACTTGCAGTCTATTGCCAGCGCAACTGGTGACTTTGAGGAGCTGTACCCGAAAGTTTTGGCTCCTGCTCATGTAATTGTTGACAGGCTGGAGGAGATGTCAAAGGTACCTGAAGAAGAGGAAACTCCGCAAGGGTGATAGAGAAGTGTAAAGTTACTTTTGTATATTGTATCGGCTAATCCGTCCGAGTATTCGGGTTTTTTGGGCCAAAAAATTTCTTAACTGGTTGGTACACGAATGTGTACTTTCACCATGCTGTTGGCAGATATTAAAAGAGGCGGAGCTTAATTGCCCGTTGTATGCATGAGTATTAGTTGGTTAGCAAATCATTATGAGTGATCAGCTCGTGTTGCAGGTTTTGCTAAACCTGTTGTATGCGCAACTTTGCTTTCAACCGTTTGTAAAGTTCGACAGTTATTCCCGAATTTTTCGGGTGTAATAATTCTGTCGATGGGCCCGTTGCTCTTTGATATTTCCATAAGTGAAATATCGAGCGTGGGTTGTGTGTAAGTTTTTCCAAACTCTTGCTTTGTTCGGCGCTCGTAGAGGCATCTAAAGCAGAGGGAAAAGGTGTCGTCATTTTAGCACTCGCAGAGGCTTTTTGGAGCACGATCTTCGGCCCTGTACTATGTTTACATAGTGATGGGGTTTAGAAGTTTATGGGTACTGCAATGCTTAACAAGAATCGAAGCTTTAAGTTCTTATTAATAAAGTAAGTACGATGCTAGAGGGCGAAAAGAATAAGGCCCTGTTTATAATGAAGTAAAAAGAGAAAATAAAAGCTGATAGACTGCTTAGTCAAGGAAGGGGTTCTTCTCTTCGTCTGGCTTCTTCACCGTGTTAGTAGTTGCCGCAGCGTTGCTGGTTTCATCGGTGGTTGCCACTGTCTTGCTATCTGCTAGGCCTTCTGTGCCGTCAACTCCCGAGCCTTTTGCTGTCGACGCTTTCGCTGCCGAAGCTTCTGCTGCCGAGGCCTCTGCTGCCGATGCTTTAAGGGCGAGAGCGGCTGGTTTCTTCTTGGTTTCCCTGCCTTCTTTTTCTTCCTTGATCTCTCGTAAGGACAGCTTTGGCGGAGGGCCGACAATTTCTCGCTGCGGCCCAAACTTTGCAGCAATCCTCTGAAAGTCGCGATCACAATTGTCCAAGCGTGAAAAACTTCCATAGACTGTGACGTTTGTCCCATTGTTCCCAGGCATTTTCAGCTTAAGGTATGCATAGTGCGGCACAGCCATGAACTTGGCATAGGCTGGTCTCCCAAGTATAGCGTGATACTGTGATTCCCAGTTCACCACTTCAAACTTGATTTTCTCCTTCCTGAAATTATCAGCTCTGCCGAAGATAACATTCAGGTAGACTTTGCCAAGAGAGTGGCCCGGTGCAGTTGGAAGGATTCCATGGAAGCAGGTGTCTGTTTCTTCCAGCATGCTCATGGTAATCCCCATACTCCTGATTGTGTCTACGAATATCAGGTTTAGCCCGCTTCCACCATCCATAAATACTTTGCTCATCTTGAACCCCCCAATTTGTGCTTCGACTACTAGGGCAGCGTGTCCTGGTTTTGGTATGGTCATCGGATGATCTGCTCGGCTGAACGTAACGCTCTGAGAAGACCAGTCGACGTACTCGGGGATGTTTGCCATGATGCTTTCCGCCAAATTGATTTCTCGGGTGAGCTTCTTCATCTCTCTTTTTGAAACACCTGTCTTGTGGATCATGCTCATCTGCCCACGTGGTGGTGGGAATGCCTCGTTGGGTTGGGCCTGCTGGACTTGATGCTGTGGTGGGGGTGGTGGTGGTGGTGGTAGCTGTTGCTGGCCTGACTGCTGGATGAGCTTGTGCATGTCAAGGAACTGCCGACAGTCTCTGAGCAGGTGACTCGACTTCGTTTTGCCGTCTTTGGAATCGACATACGAATGTAGGTAACAAGGGGCGTTGACCTGTTCAGTGTAGGGTAGTTCAGGAGTCCTCTGCTGCCGTGGTTTATAGTTACCACGGTTCCCAGAGTTGTTCCGGTTACCATCGTGCCTGTCGTCTCGGTCGTCCTGCCGATCGGCATACCCTGCTGCTACCAGATTGTTATCATCGTAGTTGCGGTTTTTCCTCCTCTTGTGTCGATCCCTTCGGCTGCTCGAGTCGTGCTTCGGCTGATCGTCGTCTTCGTCATCGCTGCGCTGCCGTGGCCTTCGCACGTTATCTTCGCCATCGGCCCAGCTGTTGGCAATTTCCATTAACTTGGTTATGGTTTTTGGCTTCTTGCGCCCGAGTTCTTCTATGTAACTTTCTCGCTGGACGCCGTCGCTGAAAGCGTCGATTGCTCTATCTACAGATACGTCTTCGGCAGCATTCAAGAGCTTTGTGAATCTCCCAATGTAAGAACGCATCGACTCCTTCTGCTTCTGCCGACAATTCCGTAGCTCTTCAATCCCGACGGGCCTCTTATATGTTGCTTGGAAGTTGGCAACGAAGGCGTCTACTAGGTCATCCCATGATTTGACAGAACCTTTCGGCAGACCCCGTAGCCAGGCCCGTGCTGAATCCTTCAAGTAAAGTTGTAAGCATTGCATTGCCGCTATCTGGTTTCCTTTGTGCAAGATCACTGTCTGCAGGTAATCATCTATCCAAGATCTTGGTTCTTGCTGCCCATCGTACTTGGCAGCGTCAGTAGGAGTAGGCTTAAATTTTTTAGGCGGCATTGCTTCGCGTATCTTGTAACTTAAGCAGTCGGCTCCCCTGAGCTCGCCGTCGTACTCCTGCTCTTCATCCGAAGAATCGCTATCGTCGTCTTTCCTGGTGGCGCGTCGACGCCTTGCTTTGTCGATCCTGCTCTGGGTGATCTCGTCTCGAGCGTCTCTCGCATGATGTTTTGACCCACTACCTTGGACCATAGTTTTTTCCTTTTGCGGGACCAGGTTGTTCCCCAATATCGCGAGACTCTCGAGGGCACCTCGGTGAGCCTGAGCCATAGGTCCTTCGGGGCACTGGTTGATGAGGTAAGCGGCGAGGTTGGCCGTCGCTGCTGCAACGGTTTTTGGCCGTGGCATGCCCGCGGTATCCGTGGTCATGAAAGATTTAGTCAGATTTGACGTTATCTCTCTGGCGTCATCTTCCGAAAGCCTGGACAACCTTGACCGGTGCTTGCCTGCTCCCTGAGTGTTTCGGGAGGCGCTTCCTTGCGAACCCCTTCGCCTTTCGCTGGATCGTTCTGCCGCGGATAGGAGCCTCTCGAGGGTGGCTTGTTCTTTCGATAGGTGCTCTCAGTTTTTCTCCAGTATGGAGCGGTAAGCATTGAGGGTTCCGACCGAAGTCCCTGCGGGGAGTGGTGTGTTGTTGAGTACTGTTGCCCTTGCTGCCGCCCACTCTTCATCCGCGATGGTGTAGTCGCTGTCGCGGTTGCTGGCGCTGTCCTCAAAACTTGCCCTTCTGCTGGAGCGAGGGGTATGATCCTCGTCTCCTCTGCGCCTTGCGTTCCCCGTGTTGTTGGCGACATAGACCTGATGGCGTGCCATCCTTTGGGTGGTTCGCTGGATGGTGCTGTCGATACTATCTTCTCCTGATGAATACTGGGCGTTGCAGATGAACGGCGTGTCGGTAGATCCTAGTCCGTGCCTGGTGTCACAGTTCAAGCAATAATACGAAGTCAACTTCGAAGACGATGAGTCGTCTGACCCTACTGACATAGGGGACGTCGAACGAGGAGCCGATGGAGTGGGGGAGCACGTCGATCCCGTTAAGCCAGCCGACAGATTGATTGAAGATGATGCGTTTGTCGATCCAGAAGTGGGGGATTCCAGCAGTTGAAGGATTCCTTCTGCGTTGACGTTGTAATGGACGCTGCCGAAGGTCGTCTCCATGTTCCCTTGTAGATCCGAAAAGTTTGAACGGGAGGACTCGCTGTGCGGAGTAAACTCGTAGGAGCCGAATCGAATCGGGCTTCCCAGGATGGGCGACGATGGTGTCGATGAAGTTGCTGATGAAGTTACTGGCGATCTTGCTGGCGAAATTGCCAGTAAGTTTGCCGATGAGGCTGCCGATGTCATGATCGGATCTGCCGATGCCCTGCCTTGTGCCAACAGGGTCCCCACAGACGGCGCCAATTGTCGAGGGTGCTCCTCGGCAATGCCTTCCGATAGGGGCTTAGGGTTGATGGAATCCTGCAAGCTGACACGAGACATCGGTACACAGACAAGCGGGGAGAGCGATTTACCTAGGTTCGGGGCCCTCGATGAGGTAAAACCCTTACGTCCTGCCTATCTGTTCTTTGATTATGATGAAAACAGGTTACAATGGGGTGCCGAATAGTTTGGCTGTGATCTCGTCGAGATGCTAATTGCTAGGGTAACCTAGTTCTAAGCTTCTGTTGGCTATTGCTATTAAGGTTGATTGTGTCCCTCGGCAGGCCCTCTCCTGGCCTTTATATAGGAGGCCAGGTCTCAAGGGTCCTACCCGAGGACGACTAGGTTTACAGTAGATTAGATCTAATCTTTCCTTGTTCGCCTGTTTCCTGATCTTGTCCGCCAAGGAATCTTCTGACGCACCGGCCTAGTGGCCCATCTCGCCTTCCGGTAGCTTTATGGGCCTCCAACTTGTCAATATCAGATAGGGTAATACTGGTTACCCGAAGGGTAATGCCCACGTCACCAAGCTAATTAGGACAAGGTGCGGGCACTATTAGTATACTATGCATGAGGCTTGCAACTTGTAAGATATAATTTACATGATACATATGCTTTATTACTACCGTTGACAAAATTGTTTCATGTTTTCAAAATCAAAGCTCTAGCACAAATATAGCAATCGATGCTTTCCTCTTCGAGGACCATTCTTTTACTTTTATGTTGAGTCAGTTCACCTATTTCTCTCCACCTCAAGAAGCAAACACTTGTGTAAACTGTGCATTGATTCCTACATACTTGCATATTGCACTTGTTATATTACTCTATGTTGACAATTATCCATGAGATATACATGTTACAAGTTGAAAGCAACCACTGAAACTTAATCTTCCTTTGTGTTGCTTCAATACCTTCACTTTGATTTATTTCTTTATGAGTTAACTCTTATGCAAGACTTATTGATGCTTGTCTTTAAGTGCTATTCATGAAAAGTCTTTGCTTTATGATTCAGTTGTTTACTCATGTCATTACCATTGTTTTGATCGCTGCATTCATTACATATGCTTACAATAGTATGATCAAGATTATGATGGCATGTCACTCCAGAAATTATCTTTGTTATCGTTTACCTGCTCGGGACGAGCAGGAACTAAGCTTGGGGATGCTGATACGTCTCCGACGTAACGATAATTTCTTATGTTCCATGCCACATTATTGATAATATCTACATGTTTTATACACATTATATGTCGTATTTATGCATTTTCTGGCACTAACCTATTAACGAGATGCCGAAGAGCCAGTTGCTGTTTTCTGCTGTTTTTGGTTTCAGAAATCCTAGTAAAGAAATATTCTCGGAATTGGACGAAATCAACGCCCAGGGTCCTATTTTTTCACGAAGCTTCCAGAAGACCGAAGGGGAAAGGAAGTGGGGCCACGAGGCGCCGACACAACAGGGCGGCGCGGCCTGGCCCCTGGCCGCGCCGGCCTGGCGTGTGGGGCCCTCGTGTGGCCCTTCGCGTTGCCCTTCCACCTACTTAAAGCCTTCATCGCGAAACCCCCAGTACCGAGAGCCACGATACGGAAAACCTTACTGAGACGCCGCCGCCGCCAATCCCATCTCGGGGGATTCTGGAGATCACCTCCGGCACCCTGCTGGAGAGGGGATTCATCTCCCGGAGGACTCTTCACCGCCATGGTCGCTTCCGGAGTGATGAGTGAGTAGTTCACCCCTGGACTATGGGTCCATAGCAGTAGCTAGATGGTTGTCTTCTCCTCATGTGCTTCATTGTCGGATCTTGTGAGCTGCCTAACATGATCAAGATCATCTATCTGTAATTCCATATGTTGTGTTTGTCGGGATCCGATGGATAGAGAATACTATGTTATGTTGATTATCAATCTATTACCTATGTGTTGTTTATGATCTTGCATGCTCTCCGTTATTAGTAGAGGCTCTAGCCAAGTTTTTGCTCTTAACTCCAAGAGGGAGTATTTATGCTCGATAGTGGGTTCATGCCTCCATTAAATCTGGGACAGTGACAGAAAGTTCTAAGGTTGTGGATGTGCTGTTGCCACTAGGGATAAAACATTGATGCTATATCCGAGGATGTAGTTATTGATTACATTACGCACCATACTTAATGCAATTGTCTATTGTTTTGCAACTTAATACTGGAAGGGGTTCGGATGATAACCTGAAGGTGGACTTTTTAGGCATAGATGCATGCTGGATAGCGGTCTATGTACTTTGTCGTAATGCCCAATTAAATCTCACAATACTCATCATATCATGTATGTGCATGGTCATGCCCTCTCTATTTGTCAATTGCACATTGTAATTTGTTCACCCAACATGCTATTTATCTTATGGGAGAGACACCTCTAGTGAACTGTGGACCCCGGTCCATTCTTTTACATCGAATACAATCTACTGCAATACTTGTTCTACTGTTTTCTGCAAACAATCATCATCCACACTATACATCTAATCCTTTGTTACAGCAAGCCGGTGAGATTGACAACCTCACTGTTTCATTGGGGCAAAGTACTTTGGTTGTATTGTGCAGGTTCCACGTTGGCGCCGGAATTCCTGGTGTTGCGCCGCACTACATCCCGCCACCATCAACCTTCAACGTGCTTCTTGGCTCCTCCTGGTTCGATAAACCTTGGTTTCTTTCTAAGGGAAAACTTGCTGCTGTGCGCATCATACCTTCCTCTTGGGGTTCCCAACGAACGTGTGAGTTACACGCCATCAGCGTGTCGCCGCCTCGTCGCCCCACTTCGCTACGTCTTCGGTCTTCTGGAAGCTTCGTGGCAAAATAGGCCCCTGGGCGTTGATTTCGTCCAATTCCGAGAATATTTCCTTACTAGGATTTCTGAAACCAAAAACAGCAGAAAACAGCAACTGGCTCTTCGGCATCTCGTTAATAGGTTAGTGCCGGAAAATGCATAAATACGACTGTTGCGGTCAGAAACCCACCGGCGAGCAGCGACGGGCAACACAGTAGAGCCGGGAGGCTTCCAAGACTGCGGCTGGCCCTGGTCCCTCCGAGCGACGGCCCGCAAAGACTCGGCACGCACGTCCGATGCTGGTGCAAGGGCGTGCCACCTGATCTATACCTGATCAGGAAGGTGATGGATGTGCCTCGCTTAGTTTCCTGCATGGCATACACGTAAACATTAAATACGAGCCTCGATCGGCTCTCAGGTTGTCCTGTGAATCGGCTCAAGGAGCCGATCCACCCATTATCCGTATGAGGTATACGGTCACATGGTGGTCCTGCTTGATCAAAATAAAGCTAAAACGACCTACTACGATTAGGGTTTTCACCACATAATCGGAACATCCTACTCGTGATTGAGCCTGGCGGCCACGCACGGTGATCGTAAACCGACCCTAGACAAGGCCTAAAAACCAACATGAAGTTGATCCCCGAAACATCCTGTCTAGGGCTAGCAAACTATACCCTACGCGCCACTGGATCCTTCAACCCGTTTGTAAGGCCTAACTATGCAGATATTAAACTAATCCTTGAAGAACAAGGAGTAATCATAACGGATCGGATCTACTAAATAACGATCAAGCGGGGTGCCGCCCTTACACCTAAGATAGGCGTAAGGGCGGCTAGACGTCTAAGGGTTGCATGGACGAAAGCATATGATACGATGAAACAATGCTAACCCTAATACATCTATGATAACTACGTTGCTCGCCATCAACAAGGCTTCAGCACGAGCAACGCATGGATAACGAATAAACGTGTGCTGCCTAGATCGCAAGATGCGATCTAGGCAGCATGATGCTTACCCGGAAGAAACCCTCGAGACAAGGGAGTTGGCGATGCGCCTAGATTGGTTTGTGATGAACGTGATTGTTGTTTATTTCATAAACCCTAGATACATATTTATAGTCCGTAGACTTTCTAACGTGGGAATAATCCCAACCGGGCACGAGCCAAACTCTATCTAACCGACACGTATCCTACTATATTACAGATACACGGGCAAACTAGCCCAAACTTTGCACATAAGGCCGATTCATGTATTTCTTCCATGTATATTCTTCAAGCCCATCTTCAATCGCGGCCCACCTCTGATCCGGTCAAATTCTGGTGATAACACATGCCCCCCTGGTTTTGGAAATGACAATTCCAAAATCACTCTGCTTTTCCTTCGTCGGGTCATGTCGTGGCAGAGCAGAACCATCGCAGTATCCTTCATCACGATGCCTTGCCTCCTCCAGTGCTCCGCGTGACCTGGCAATTTTTTTTTCTCTGTTGGGCACCACTTCCTCGGAAACTGCTGTGGCATTGAATCTCCACCGTATCCCTTTTATTTAACCGCATCGAGCACTTCGCTTTTCCATCTCCTCCTCATCCTCTATTCCTCTGTAGCACTCGAAAACCCTTCTCCCACCATGGACTCTTCCTCCTCTTCTTCCTCCGGTCTTTCCTACCGGTCTTCCTCCTCCCTTGAGCCGACGCCGGAGGACATACGCGCCCCAGAGGAGTGGGATCAGGAGGACTACGCCTCCTCCGTCTGGTACGAGGACGACAAGTCCTTGACCAGCGGAGATGAAGACCTCCAGTTCCTCGCTGATGGGGAGCTGGAATCGGAGAGCGATGACGACTCGTTCTCCTGGGACGGGTACACCTCCTCCGAGGCAGAGGAGGAGGAAGACGACGATGACTCCCTCGAGGGTTACCCACCGCCGAAACGCCTCCGTACCTGGTGGGATGACCACGACAGCGACGATGACGAGGAGGATGAAGCTCCCGTAGAGGGCTACGGGAGCAGTGACGAGAAGCCCGCCGGCAGCAGTGCCGATGAGAGCTCCGAGGACGACGACGAGGGCAACGACGGCCCGTAGATTAGGATCTACTAGTATAGGCCTAGTAGTAGTAGATTGGTCAATAGACCTTTCTTTTGTTCTTCCTCCCTTGAGCAATCGGCTCTTTCTTTGTAAGAGATCCCATTATCAATGAAGAAAATGTTCCCCCATTCAACTTTGCTTTCTTGTCACTTTGCCGATTGCCGAACGAAGTCGTTGTACAGAGAGCCGATGGCAGGGCATCGGCTTGCACTATGTCCAAACCATCCTCCAACCTTAAATGCGTAGATTCAACTTCTCAGCAAATCCACTAGGAGATTCATCTCAAATATCATGATCTCTGGTCTGAAACCGATCTGTTAACCTGCTCAATTGAGCTTGTTCCTCTAGAGTCGATGGCAATGCATCGGCTTTATTTATTCTGAAGTCGATGTCCTTGCATTGGCTGTACTAACTTACTGTTGTCTTCGCATATTTTCTCAAGTCGATGTCCGTGCATCGGCTGTGGTGATTTTTTTTTTACTGGCCGATTTTAAATCGGCCCCCATACCTCACTGCCCATCATCCCACATGCTTGGGAAATACTTCTCGAGATGTTGGCCATTAACGGCCACTGGGAACTTTACCCCATCCAGCTGTTCAAGCATGTAGGCATTGCCCCTCAGAACCTGGATAACTTTGTAAGGACCGTGCCAATTAGGAGACCATTTGCCATATGCTTTATCCTTGGTTCCTAGTGGTAACACGGCTTTCCATACTAAATCACCAACCTGAAACTCCTTTGGTCTCACCTTCTTATTGTATGCACGAGCTACTCTGGCTTTGTTCTCTTTAATCTTCTCCAACGACCAAAGTCTAAGTTCCGTTGCATCTTCAATAGTGTCACTCATCAAGGCTGCATATTCTTCCGGTGTCAGGTCATTCTGAAACGTGACACGTCTCGATCCAGCCGTAATTTCCCAAGGTAATACGGCTTCCTGCCCATAAACAAGCTGGTATGGCGAAGTCTTTATAGCTCCATGGCATGACATGCGATAAGCCCACAAAGCTTCTGACAATGTCTCATGCCACACCCTAGGGTTCTCGTCAATCTTCCTCTTAATCAGCTTGATCAGGCTTTGATTGGATGCTTCGGCTTGCCCGTTGGCTTGAGCATAGTATGGAGATGATCGGATCAGCTTAATCCCCATGTCATCGCAGAACTTTCTGAATTCTTTAGAGACAAAAACCGAACCTCCATCGGTCGTGATGGTTTGGGGAATCCCGAACCTATGAATGACGTGTTCTTTGACAAACTGGATAACGTCATCCGATTTTACCTTCTTCATAGGAACGGCCTCCACCCATTTGGTGAAGTAATCTGTAATGGCCAGAATCCACTCGTGGTTTTTTGCTCGACGGAGGATGGATTTTGCCGATCATATCCATGCCCCAACCTCGAAATGGCCAAGGCTTGATGATGGGGTTCATCGCTGATGCGGGTACCATTTGAATTTTTCCAAACATCTAACACGCTTGGCATCCCTTGTAGTACTTGAAGCAATCCTCAAGCATGGTGGGCCAATAGAACCCTGATCGCCTAATTAGCCACTTCATCTTGTGAGCTGATTGGTGAGTTCCACAGGCGCCTTCATGCACCTCATGTAAGAGCCGATTAGACTCAGTTGGTCCCAGGCATTTGAGTAGTAACCCTTCCAACGTCCTGTAGAACATGTCATCTCCTATAAGGACATATTTCATAGCCTTGTATCTTATCCGTTTAGGTGCCCCCCTAGCCGAATCCTTCAAATAATTGAAGATATCGGCTCTCCAGTCATCCTGTTCCAGGAACTGCACCTGAACTTCTGATCCGTCGGTATGTCCTTGTATCCTGACGCCATTTGTGCGAGATTGTTGGCGTCGGTATTCTGAGACCTTGGGACCCAATTGAAATTAATGTACCGAAAATGTGTCATCAGCTCACGACATTCCATCCAATATGGGAAAAGTGACTCACTCTCGCACTTGTATTCGTCCGTGAGTTGGGAGATCACCAACTTCGAGTCTCCAAAAAGCTCCACCGCCTCTGCCCCGGCTTCCAAAAGCAACTCCATTCCCTTGCGTACTGCCTCATACTCAGCAACATTGTTGGTGCACGGGGTAGATAGCCTGATGGCGAAAGAATATGTTGCCCCCCGAGGCGACACGAGCAGAATGCCGATGCCACAACCATCATCACAAGCCGATCCATCAAAAAACATAGCCCATGCTCGTACAGATAGTGCTGCTATATTAGTATTAATCCGTTCAGCTATAAGATCGGCCAACGCTTGTCCCTTGACTGCTTTCGCGGGCTGATACCGAAGATCGAACTCCGACAACGCAAACATCCACTTACCAAGTCGGCCTTTCAAAACAGGGGCCGACAGCATGTGCTTGACGACGTCTGACTTGCATACGACGATGATCTCTGCCGTCAAAAGGATATGATGGAGCTTGGTGCAGGTGAAGAACAGGCAGAGACATAGCTTCTCGACCTCAGGATACCGTGTCTCCGCGTCCAACATCCTTCTGCTGGGGTAGAAGATGACCTTTTCAACACCCTCATAGAGTTGCACCACCACTGAGGCGATGGACGTGTCAGCTACTGATAAGTAGATATAGAATGGCCTGTCTTGTTGGGGTGGAACTAGCACAGGCGGCGTTGTCAGATACTGCTTAATCTCGTCAAACGCCTGCTGATGTTCTGCCCCCCAGTGAAACTCGTCATCAGATTTAATTTTCACCAACGCTATGAACGGCTCGATTCGTCCTGATAGGTTAGAGATGAATCGTCGGACGAAGTTGATCTTGCCGATAAGACGTTGGAGCTCCTTCTTCGTGGTAGGCGGCTGCATGGTACGCACTGCCTCTTGACTTTTCAGGCCGATCTCAATTCCCCTTTCGTGAACCAGAAAACCTAGGAACTGACCGGCCGTCACACCAAAAGCACACTTCTTTGGATTCATTCTCAGTCCGAACTTCCGAGTTCGGTCTAGGATGCGTCGCAAATCATCCAAGTGCCCCTCCGTGGAGACAGATTTGACCACCACGTCATCGATGTAGATTTCCACCAACTTGCCGATCAGATCGTGAAATATATAATTCATGGCTCTTTGGTATGTCGCACCAGCATTCTTCAACCCAAAGGTCATGACCACATATTCAAACAAGCCTACTGACCCTGGCACTCTGAATGCGGTCTTGTGTATATCTTCTGGAGCCATGAAAATTTGGTTATAGCCAGCGTTGCCATCCATGAAGCTCAACACCTTGTGGCCAGCAGCTGCATTGATCAACGTTTCTGCCACAGGCATCGGATACTCATCTTTCGGAGTGGCTCTGTTGAGATCTCGGAAATCTATGGCCACACGCCATCGGCCATCCTTCTTCTCTACAGGTACGATACTGGAGATCCATTCAGCATACCTGCATGGCCTGATGAACCCGGCGGCCAACATCTTCTCGATCTCTTTCTTGACCTCTTCCAGAATTTCGGCCTTCATCTGACGTGCTCGTTGTTGGAACGGCCGAAATCCTTTCTTAAGGGGGAGCCGATGTTCAATGATGCTCCTGTCTATGTAGGATAACGTTGCATAGAAAACAAAAAATTTCCTACCGCGAACACGCAATCCAAGCCAAGATGCAATCTAGAAGATGGGAGCAACGAGGGGATGATCAAGACTAACCCTTGAAGAGATTCCAAAGCCTATAAGAGTAGGCTCTTATTGCTGCGGTAGACGATCACTTGCCGCTTGCAAAAGCGTGTAGAAGATCTTGATCACGATCGGTTCCGGTGCCACGAACGGGCAGCACCTCCGTACTCGGTCACACGTTCGGTTGTTGATGAAGACGACGTCCACCTCCCCGTTCCAGCGGGCAGCGGAAGTAGTAGCTCCTCTTGAATCCGACAGCACGACGGCGTGGTGTCGGTGGCGGTGAAGAAGTCCGGCGGAGCTTCGCTAAGCTATGCGGGCAATATGGAGGAGAGGAGCTTGGCTAGGGTTTGGGAGGGGTGGCCGGCCACTCTATGGGGGGCGGCCAGCTTGTGGTCTTGGGGTGTCCGGCCCCCTCCCTTGGCCCCTCATTATATAGGTGGATCCCAAGTGTTGGTGTCCAAGTCTTCGAATAAGACCCGAAACCAAAACCTTCCATAGGAGGGGGAAACCTAGCCCAACTAGGACTCCCACCCAAAGGTGGGATTCCCACCTCCCATGTGGGGGTGGCCGGCCCCCTATGGTGGAGTCCACTTGGGACTCCACCCCATCTAGGGCTGGCCGGCCATGGTGGTGGAGTCCCATGTGGACTCCACCTTCCTTGGTGGTTTCTTCCGGACTTTTCTAGAACCTTCTAGAACCTTCCATAGAACCTTCCGCGACATTTTATTTCACATAAAATGACATCCTATATATGAATCTTATTCTCCGGACCATTCCGGAACTCCTCGTGATGTCCGGGATCTCATCCGGACTCCGAACAAATATTCGAACTCCATTCCATATTTCAAGTGCTACCATTTCAACATCCAACTTTAAGTGTGTCACCCTACGGTTCGAGAACTATGCGGACATGGTTGAGTACTCACTCCGACCAATAACCAATAGTGGGATCTGGAGATCCATAATGGCTCCCACATATTCAACGATGACTTTAGTGATCGAATGAACCATTCACATATATTACCAATTCCCTTTGTCTCGCGATATTTTACTTGTCCGAGGTTTGATCTTCGGTATCACTCTATACCTTGTTCAACCTCGTCTCTGACAAGTACTCTTTACTCGTACCGTGGTATGTGGTCTCTTATGAACTCATTCATATGCTTGCAAGACATTAGACGACATTCCACCGAGAGGGCCCAGAGTATATCTATCCGTCATCGGGATGGACAAATCCCACTGTTGATCCATATGCCTCAACTCATACTTTCCGGATACTTAATCCCACCTTTATAGCCACCCATTTACGCAGTGGTGTTTGATGTAATCAAAGTACCTTTCCGGTATAAGTGATTTACATGATCTCATGGTCATAAGGACTAGGTAACTATGTATCGAAAGCTTATAGCAAATAACTTAATGACGAGATCTTATGCTACGCTTAATTGGGTGTGTCCATTACATCATTCACACAATGACATAACCTTGTTATTAATAACATCCAATGTTCATGATTATGAAACTAATCATCCATTAATCAACAAACTAGTTTAAGAGGCATACTAGGGACTTCTTGTTTGTCTACATATCACACATGTACTAATGTTTCGGTTAATACAATTCTAGCATGATATATAAACATTTATCATAAACATAAAGATATAAATAATAACCACTTTATTATTGCCTCTAGGGCATATCTCCTTCAGTCTCCCACTTGCACTAGAGTCAATAATCTAGTTTACATTTGTAAAGATATAACACCTTGGCCTTATGGTGCTTTATCATGTATTGCTCACGGGAGAGGTTTTTAGTCAACGGATCTGACACGCTCAGAAACGTATGTATTTTGTAATTCATTTGCGTCTCAACGCATCACTCATTTCCAAATGAGTTGGCATTAAATATGTTTGATCTTATGGTGGAACCTTAATTCCACGGTCTGAAATAAGTCACTAATATTGTCACATACAATATAGCTTCAAAGTTCGACACTATCGGAACTACACCAAGTTCTCAAAGAACTTCTTGACTCAACATCCTCAGTCATTTGTCAAAACAAATGACATACTCTCTGCTCGTTTTGTAGAATCCATCACAATATTTAGAACTCTTCTAAATCTAACATAGACAACTTCTAGTTCATTGTGCTACCTTTAAAACAACACTTAGTCTAATTTGAGATTGAAATTCTATTTTGATATGTGACAAAATAAATATCGGTGTAACACCTTACAGCGATTTGTTTGTCATTTCTTCATACAAAAATATATATGTATATCCTTAGTTCTTCTAAAGTACTCAAGGATATTCTTACTGTCGTCCAATGATCATCATATGAATCATTCTGGTATATGCTCATAACACTTTATAGCACATGATATCTGATTGTGTACATATTATTCGTGATCTATAATCACTCATGTGTTTTTACTCATTGAGTGTCAGATACACTCAAGTCTTGTTAAACCTTCACATGACAAGAACATTTTCTTAATATTTCTATATTGAACTACTTCAATATCCATCATATGTACTTTGACTTAAACTTATTTATGTGTTTCAATCTATCTTCATAGATCTTGACACTAAATTTGTTTTAGTCCATATCCTTTCATTGAAGTTAATTCTCAATGAAACCTTTTAATCAAGTATATAATTACATCATTTACAACCAACTATATGTCACCTACATAAAGTATTATAAATGTGTCTTAGCGCTCCCACTTAATTTCTTGCAAATGCAAGCCTCTTCATCGTCTCTGATGAAATCAAAAAAACTCTTTGACTATTTCATCTGGTGAAGATTCCAACTCCGTGATACTTACTTCATCCAATTGAAGCTTGTATAGCTATCTAGTATTCCACGGACCAGCAAAACTCTTGGTTGTATCTTGTATACATACTTTTGTTAAGTAGTGTATTTTGCCATCCTACTAGCATATCTCATAAAAGAAATATGTAGTAATTACTAGAATAATCCACATAGACTATAAGCATTGCTACGGAAGATCTAATCTTATCGTATTCAACTCTTTGAACTTTGTCGTAAACAATTTTTCGACAAGTCAAGCTTTCTTCAAGGATATTTCATCCAAGTCTATCAATTTCATAGATCCATTTACTTTCATAAAGTATTCATCTATCTTGGATTTCATGGCGTATAGCCATTTTAACGGAGTCAGGGCCCATCATAACTTCTTTGTTTGTAGTTGGTTTATCATTGTTCAAAATCAATCCTTTGTTCACAAATCATTTATTTGATCACAAAGTAAACCATACCTACAAGGTTCAATATGTACTTCGATCTCCATGGCTAAAACACTTTGTAGTCATGGGAGCCATGATCGTCGTGGCCGCTTCCGAAACAAATTCCGATGCTGTGCTACTCTGATCATTATGCTCAGGTTCATAAACCTTATCAAATTATATTGTCCTCCCACTCAAAAACTTCACTAGAAACAATTTCTTGGAAATAAGAAACATTGACAAACACTTTTGTCTTTATCTCCATAGTGGGAAGAATTCCCAATCAATTGTCTGGGATAACCAACAAAGACATTCATCCGATTTTGGTTGTAAACTTATTTACTTATGCTATGCATACCAAAATTTAAGAAAAGACTACCAGGTTTCATACCCATGCCATAACTCGTATGGTGTCATTTCAACGGATCATGATGATGCTCTATTCAGTGTAAAAGCGGTAGTCACTAAAGCATAATCCACAAAAATATAATGGCATTAATATTTTATCTCATCATTGATCCAACAAAATTTGGATATATCTCTTGGATAGTTCATCATCACTATGATACTCCAAGAAACGTAAGTTGTAGAACAATTTCATAACTCTCTTAGATGCTTGCTAAAACTCGTAATTCAAATATTTCCACCATGATCCGATCATAGATATTTGATTTCTATTACGATGATTTCCACTTCATACTGAAATTTATTTGAATCCATTCAAATGTTTCAAACTTCTTCCTTATCGAATATATCCACATATATATACTCAATTCATTGTTTGAAGTTTTCATGAAGTAGAAGAATCTCCCGCACACAACTATGCCTAGTGAACCACATACATCATCATGTATTTTCACTAAGTTTGTTGCCCGTTCAACTCTTGGCCTATGAACGGTATTTTAATCATTCTCTTTAGAAAAGATTTGCAAGCGCCAAATGATTCAAAAATCAAATGACTCCAAAAATCCATTTGCATGGAGTTCCTTCATGCGTTCCTTTCAAACATGACCTAAATGGCGGTTCCACAAATAAGTGGAATTCAAATCATTTGCCTTATGGCATTTTTAGCGTCAGTGTTATGTGTGTTTCACCATTAAGATTTATAATAACTTATCCATCGTACATGGAGTAATGTCATAATTTGAACAACTCATTGTTTTAAATTGACCAGAGCAAAATAACAATTTATTAAGCTCTTTATTATAAATTCTAAGGGCTAGATAGAATGCCAACGACGAACATAATAACACTTTATTTTTGTTTCTGACGTGCATTCCTATCATATTCCTTGCCAGTCACTTAGGCCATTGTATTCTTGTATTGCGTTGTTTTGTATGACACTTCATACCAACCAATATGGTACTAATACCCAAGAATTTCATTGTGTAACTTAACTAGGAATACAACCATAACATGTATATCATTTATATACACCTGAGCTAGACTTTCTAGTCTTTTCTTTTCTTTTGCCAAAATATCTTTTGCAGTTTCTCTTTTAGCTTTCCTCATTATTCAGAAAAACATTTCAACATCAATAACTTCTAGGTTTGTTGGTCAAATACCAATAACCTTGAGGTTCTTACTTTGAAGTTGATCATCATATGACAAGTGTTTCAGATTTCACTATTAGTAACTTTGTAATATGATGAACAATTTCACTCATAATTTTATTCATCAATTCATGATAACTTTCTGAGACCATGTCTGTACATGCTAGGCTCATAAAGTTTAAACCTTAGTATTCGCATATGCAAATCTGGCTTGCACCCGTTGGAAGCACACGTAGAATCTATAACACCCGATCATCACGTGATGCTTCGAAACGACGAGTCTTAGCAACGGTGCATACTAAGGACAATCACTTCATGAATATGCGAATATCGTTAGTGCCCCAATAGTTGGAGGATTGGGACGCCTTGCGTCTTCAACCTTCGTACATTCCCATAAAACTTATGAGTTTATGTAGTCTCACCAAATTTATATTCTATCATCTTGCAATAAGGTCTTAGATATCACATATATCTCGTACCTTGATTATTTCTGAAAACTAAATTTTCAGCTCCTTACTTTTCAAACAGATTTGAACTTCAAGTTTCACGGAGACAAGATAACTTTAGGTACTAATTGAAAACATAGCTCTTTGAATCAACAATGTGAGGTTTACTAAAAGTTTGCAATAGGACTTAATCAATTCTTGATTTTTTAACAATACGGTACCAATCCGTAAAGTTTCTTGTCAGATTTTAACAGTATTTCTATCTCAATTACAAGACTAGCGCATGGTAGAAAACGGATGCCAATACTACAAAATTAATTCAAAATACTACTCAGACTATGTTTATGATAATTAGTTCATGTTTTAATCTAATTACTAATGAACTCCCACTTAATACAACATCCCTCATAGTTGTTAAGTGGTACACGATCCAAATTCACTACACCAAAAACCGATCATCACGTGAGATGATGTAGCTTCAATGGTGAACATCAACATGTTGATCATATCATCCATATGACTCGTGTTCAACCTTTCGGTTTCCGTTGTCCCGAGGCCATGTCTGTACATGCTAGGCTCGTCAAGCAAACCCAAGTATTCCGCGTGTGCAACATGGCTTACACCCGTTGTATGTCGAGTTTATCACACCCGATCATCACGAGATGCTTCAAAACGTCGAACAATGCAACGGTGCATACGAGGGAAGAACACTTTATTATCTTGATATTAATGTGAGGGATCATCTTATAATGCTACCGTCGCGATCTAAGCAAAATAAGATGCATAAAAGGATTAACATCACATGCAGTTCATATGTGATATGATATGGCCCTTTTGTCTTTGCGCCTTTGATCTTCATCTCCAAAGCACGGACATGATCTCCATCATCTTCGGGCATGATCTCCATCATCATCGGCGTAGCGTCAAGGTTCATGGCGCCGTCTTCATGGTTGTTCACCTCATGTAGCAACTATTACAACTACTTTGAAATACTACTCAACATGAAAATTAAAGACAACCATAAAGCTCCTGCCGGTTGCCACAATACAATAATGATCATCTCATACATACTCATCATCACATTATGGCCATATCACATCACCAAACCCTGCAAAAACAAGTTAGACGCTCTCTAATTTGGTTTGCATATTTTACGTGGTTTAGGGTTTTCGATATAGATCTAATCTACCTACGAACATGAACCACAACGTTGATACTAATGTTGTCAATAGAAGAGTAAATTGAATCTTTACTATAGTAGGAGAGACAGACACCCGCAAAGCCTCTTATGCAATACAAGTTGCATGTCGAACGAGGAACAAGTCTCATGAACGCGGTCATGTAAAGTTAGTCCGAGCCGCTTCATCCCACTATGCCATAAAGATGCAAAGTACTCAAACTAAAGATAACAAGAGCATCAACGCCCACAAACCATTGTGTTCTACTCGTGCAACCATCTATGCATAGACACGGCTCTGATACCACTGTAGGATAACGTTGCATAGAAAACAAAAAATTTCCTACCGCGAACACGCAATCCAAGCCAAGATGCAATCTAGAAGATGGGAGCAACGAGGGGATGATCAAGACTAACCCTTGAAGAGATTCCAAAGCCTATAAGAGTAGGCTCTTATTGCTGCGGTAGACGATCACTTGCCGCTTGCAAAAGCGTGTAGAAGATCTTGATCACGATCGGTTCCGGTGCCACGAACGGGCAGCACCTCCGTACTCGGTCACACGTTCGGTTGTTGATGAAGACGACGTCCACCTCCCCGTTCTAGCGGGCAGCGGAAGTAGTAGCTCCTCTTGAATCCGACAGCACGACGGCGTGGTGTCGGTGGCGGTGAAGAAGTCCGGCGGAGCTTCGCTAAGCTATGCGGGCAATATGGAGGAGAGGAGCTTGGCTAGGGTTTGGGAGGGGTGGCCGGCCACTCTATGGGGGGCGGCCAGCTTGTGGTCTTGGGGTGTCCGGCCCCCTCCCTTGGCCCCTCATTATATAGGTGGATCCCAAGTGTTGGTGTCCAAGTCTTCGAATAAGACCCGAAACCAAAACCTTCCATAGGAGGGGGAAACCTAGCCCAACTAGGACTCCCACCCAAAGGTGGGATTCCCACCTCCCATGTGGGGGGTGGCCGGCCCCCTATGGTGGAGTCCACTTGGGACTCCACCCCATCTAGGGCTGGCCGGCCATGGTGGTGGAGTCCCATGTGGACTCCACCTTCCTTGGTGGTTTCTTCCGGACTTTTCTAGAACCTTCTAGAACCTTCCATAGAACCTTCCGCGACATTTTATTTCACATAAAATGACATCCTATATATGAATCTTATTCTCCGGACCATTCCGGAACTCCTCGTGATGTCCGGGATCTCATCCGGGACTCCGAACAAATATTCGAACTCCATTCCATATTTCAAGTGCTACCATTTCAACATCCAACTTTAAGTGTGTCACCCTACGGTTCGAGAACTATGCGGACATGGTTGAGTACTCACTCCGACCAATAACCAATAGTGGGATCTGGAGATCCATAATGGCTCCCACATATTCAACGATGACTTTAGTGATCGAATGAACCATTCACATATATTACCAATTCCCTTTGTCTCGCGATATTTTACTTGTCCGAGGTTTGATCTTCGGTATCACTCTATACCTTGTTCAACCTCGTCTCCTGACAAGTACTCTTTACTCGTACCGTGGTATGTGGTCTCTTATGAACTCATTCATATGCTTGCAAGACATTAGACGACATTCCACCGAGAGGGCCCAGAGTATATCTATCCGTCATCGGGATGGACAAATCCCACTGTTGATCCATATGCCTCAACTCATACTTTCCGGATACTTAATCCCACCTTTATAGCCACCCATTTACGCAGTGGTGTTTGATGTAATCAAAGTACCTTTCCGGTATAAGTGATTTACATGATCTCATGGTCATAAGGACTAGGTAACTATGTATCGAAAGCTTATAGCAAATAACTTAATGACGAGATCTTATGCTACGCTTAATTGGGTGTGTCCATTACATCATTCACACAATGACATAACCTTGTTATTAATAACATCCAATGTTCATGATTATGAAACTAATCATCCATTAATCAACAAACTAGTTTAAGAGGCATACTAGGGACTTCTTGTTTGTCTACATATCACACATGTACTAATGTTTCGGTTAATACAATTCTAGCATGATATATAAACATTTATCATAAACATAAAGATATAAATAATAACCACTTTATTATTGCCTCTAGGGCATATCTCCTTCAGTCTAACCCAGGCATTTCCGTGTAATCCCATGCAAAGCAATCTGGGTACTCTTTTAACAGAGCTATCATCTGACTCCTAAGATGTGGATCTAACTTCTTGCTGATAAAAGTTGGTCGCGGCTTATCCCCAGGACCGATGTCGACTTCTTCTAGCTCATCAGCCGATGTAAGCCCATACCCTAGCTTTCCGTCACCTGTGAGGTCGACACCGAATACAGGGAGAACGTGTGGTAAGGATAACACGGGCCGATTGCTGGAATCAGCCTTCATCCTGATTGTAACCAGGATTTTTTGGAAGTGTCGGAGCCGATCGCGTGGAATGGCTTCCTCCTTGTCCTCCTTGCCTTCAGGTGAGAACCCCTTCCACCCGATGCCGTGTGAGCGGGTTCTATGGAACGAGCCGATGAGGTCGGCTTCGAGGATTGCTTTGACCTCGTCATACTTCTTCTTGAGCTCCTCGGTCAGATCCTCGTACGTGACTGGAGTGCCTTCCGCCATCTCAGATGTAGATGGCGATGCGGTTGATGTCGAAGATTGTCCCACCGGGCGTGCCAGAATGTGTTGCGGTCAGAAACCCACCGGCGAGCAGCGACGGGCAACACAGTAGAGCCGGGAGGCTTCCAAGACTGCGGCTGGCCCTGGTCCCTCCGAGCGACGGCCCGCAAAGACTCGGCACGCACGTCCGATGCTGGTGCAAGGGCGTGCCACCTGATCTATACCTGATCAGGAAGGTGATGGATGTGCCTCGCTTAGTTTCCTGCATGGCATACACGTAAACATTAAATACGAGCCTCGATCGGCTCTCAGGTTGTCCTGTGAATCGGCTCAAGGAGCCGATCCACCCATTATCCATATGAGGTATACGGTCACATGGTGGTCCTGCTTGATCAAAATAAAGCTAAAACGACCTACTACGATTTAGGGTTTTCACCACATAATCGGAACATCCTACTCGTGATTGAGCCTAGCGGCCACGCACGGTGATCGTAAACCGACCCTAGACAAGGCCTAAAAACCAACATGAAGTTGATCCCCGGAACATCCTGTCTAGGGCTAGCAAACTACACCCTACACGCCACTGGATCCTTCAACCCGTTTGTAAGGCCTAACTATGCAGATATTAAACTAATCCTTGAAGAACAAAGAGTAATCATAACGGATCGGATCTACTAAATAACGATCAAGCGGGGTGCCGCCCTTACACCTAAGATAGGCGTAAGGGCGGCTAGACGTCTAAGGGTTGCATGGACGAAAGCATATGATACGATGAAACAATGCTAACCCTAATACATCTATGATAACTACGTTGCTCGCCATCAACAAGGCTTCAGCACGAGCAACGCATGGATAACGAATAAACGTGTGCTGCCTAGATCGCAAGATGCGATCTAGGCAGCATGATGCTTACCCGGAAGAAACCCTCGAGACAAGGGAGTTGGCGATGCGCCTAGATTGGTTTGTGATGAACGTGATTGTTGTTTATTTCATAAACCCTAGATACATATTTATAGTCCGTAGACTTTCTAACGTGGGAATAATCCCAACCGGGCACGAGCCAAACTCTATCTAACCGACACGTATCCTACTATATTACAGATACACGGGCAAACTAGCCCAAACTTTGCACATAAGGCCGATTCATGTATTTCTTCCATGTATTATACACTATAAAACCCTATATAAAAGTTAAACATATTAGGGATCCCTGAGTGATTTGGTTACTGTTGATGCGCTATTTTCTCCATCGAAACTTCAACCGTTTGGTGACATCTGTCCAATTTTACGATCAAAGGGGTCTTGCCATCCGTTTTTGCTTTTTCACATTATTTTTTCTTACTAGTTTTCTTCCGGTTGCCGGTTACTCGGTGGGTTAGTAGAATTTTTTCTCCTCAATAACCGGCAGACATTGTGGTAACATATTTTTTTCCTGTGCAAACTAGAGACGTCTTCAACTGAACTCCACCAACCACCGCTTTAGTTCTCCAGATTCATCTTCCATGATCTCCTCCCAAAAATCCACCCCTATTTCTCTTCTTCCTCTTGGCTTCTCCAACCGCTGGCTCCCAAGTGCACGTGCAGGCCGATGTGCACGCCTCCTTCCACACGGCTTCGCGCCTTCAGGCTCTTCTTCAATACCCGCCTTACACGCCCTGTCGCCGTGGCTGACGAAGGGGCCCACCATGGCCGGCGCGGCGGGGAGCTCCCAGCAGGCCGACCGCTGCCCATGGATGGAGGCCCGAACTTTTCTGGAGGCAACGGCCGCCGTAGATGACGAAGAGGCCCTCCATGGCCGACGCGGCGAGAGCTCCAGGTTGGGGCGGATAATTCCTACGAATTTCACCGCTGGGGACTCTTTTGCTTCTTCCATGGCTTCTCGATCTGTTTTGGAACGATGATGTTTCTCCTCAATTTCGTTTTGATTGATTCTGTTTTCCTATGTGTCATGACCATGGTCAAGACGTAGACACACGAGGCGCCTCCAGGTTGTACACTTGACCTGTATAGGCGCCAGCTAGAGGTTGGGTGTGTGGGGGCCTGCGTGCCAGAGAGCTGTGTGCGTGTGTGCGTCGCGTGAGTATAATTATGGGTGGCAAGTGCTGTAACAAACCAAGTCTGGAGAATAGAAACTGGAAACGGAATCTCTCTCTCTCTCGTTTCCTTCTGTTCTTCTTTCTTCTCTCGCAAGACAACAGCGAGATGAATCCTCACGCTGGCCATCACACCAGCAACGGGGCACTACACTTGGTATCAGATTTGGGGACGTTTCCTGAGCGGATCTTGCTGGGATCAGGTGATTCGCGCGCTCGATTTTGAGTTGTAATTCCGGAGCCGGGTCTGTGTTTGGGGGAAATTGATTTCGATCGATTCTTCTCCGAGCGCTGTAAATCCTCGCGTCGGTCGCTCGATCTAGCTGCTGCACACCACGGCGCCCGCTAAACCGTCGTTGCAGACCCAGTACATGCTCGACGCCATGGGGGATTCAGCGGCACAGACGGCCGAGTCGATTGACAAACTCCAGAAGAGTCTGGATCTGCTTCATGGGGTGGTGGCGGGCGTGGACACGGCCCAACAGCAGATGCGAGCCCAGCTCGACCACCAAGCAGAGGCGATCGCGGCGAGCACCACCAAGCACGACGACACCGCACGGATCCTGCAGGCGCTGCTCGCCAAACTAAACATCGGTGACAGCGGCGCCTCGGCGCAGCACCAGCACGCTAAAGGCGAGCTCGACCCCACCGTCCTCATCAGCGGCGCGGCAGGGACATCGTCGGGCGGCGCGAACAAGGACAAGGGTGTGTCCATTGAGCTCGACATCGATCCAGGAGGCGCGGGATTTTTTGGCGGCGGTGGAACTGGAGGTGTCAGCGGAGGTGGTCTAGGAGGCGCCGGTGGCGGTGGATCTGGCGGAGTTGGGGGCGGGGGCTTTGGAGGCGTTGGCGGCGGTGGTACTGGTGGCGTTGGCGGCGGTAGAAATCACCAATTCCATCAGGAGCACGGCGGTCGTCCTCAAATGCCCAAGATGCCGTTCCCTCGCTTCGACGGTGAGCATCCAAGGATTTGGCGCGACAAGTGCTACGACTACTTCCGCGCATTCAACATCAGTCCGGCATTATGGCTGACCACAACGACCTTACATCTGGAGGGCAACGCGGCGATCTGGCTGCAAGCCTACAAGCAACGACACTCATTGGGCACATGGCCTCAGTTCATAGTGGCTGTCGAGGCGGAGTTTGGCAGTGATGATCAACGTCGGAGTATGAAAACTCTTCTGGCACTCAAGCAAATGGGCACCATCGAGGAGTATCAAAAGGAATTCCAATCTCTGGTGTATCAGGTATCCATGTATAACCCACACTATGATGAGCAATTTTTCATTGCGCAGTTCATTCGTGGTTTAAAACCTGAGTTACGAGGCCAAGTGGAATCGCAAGTACCAGAGACACTAGAGCGTGCGTTTTTGATTGCACGTGTCCAACAAGAGGTGTTGGACGAAACTAAGAGCAAGGGGCACCGTTCCATGTTTCAAAACCGTACTACTGAAGCAGCTAAACCTGATACTGCGAAACCAACTCTGAAGCTGGGAACAGGGGAATTTTGGAAGGATCGACAGCTTCGTGAATACAGACGCCTCAATAATCTGTGCTTCAAGTGCGGTGCCAAATATGACCCTACTCATCAGTGTGGCCAGAAGCCAGTGGCAATGGTGAATGCAATGGAACAAGAGATTGACCCTATAATTCTGTCCGAAGAAGTCCTTAATCTGATGGAAATGAATGATATTGCAGAGGCACAACATCTCAGCTTATCCCTCAATGCATTGTCTGGTTCAGAGAGCAACAACTGTTTGAGGCTCAGGGCACTGGTAGGCAACCAAGTTATGCTGATCTTGGTTGATTCAGGGAGCAGCAACAGTTTTATTAATGAAAATATGCTCAACAGAATTCAGTGTGAAGTACAAGATGCTCCACCAATTCCTGTGAAAGTAGCAAATGGTCAATACATGTACACGACCAAGATAGTACCGGCGCTCACCTGGTGGTCACACGGCGCCACTTTTACTACGCCTATGCGTGTGTTAGATTTGGGAGGCTATGACGCTATTCTCGGCATCGACTGGTTGAAATTGCACAGTCCCATGAACACTGACTGGGAGAAGAAAATCTTGTCGTTTCCTTACCAAGGGAAGCAAGTTACCCTCCATGGCGTACCTACAGCTTCGTCTGTTGCCGTCAGGGAAGTCCCCATTGAACAGGTGGCCAAATGGGCAAAAGGCAATGAAGTCTGGGCCATTGCTGTGATCCATCCAGACACAGGGCAGCTTGTGAATGACACTGACTCATATCCTCCTGAAATCAAAGAATTATTGGCAGAGTTTTCTGGAGTCTTTGGGGAGCCTGCGACCTTACCACCCGCTCGTCCATACCACCATTCAATACCACTCACCCCTGATGCTGTTCCTTTCAACACAAGGCCCTACCGCTACTCACCAGCGCACAAGGATGAAATTGAGCGGCAGGTAGCCAAGATGATAGCAGAAGGAATCATCATACCTAGCATGTCACCCTTTGCGTCACCTGTCCTGTTGGTGCAAAAGAAAGATGGCAGTTGGCGTTTTTGTGTTGATTATCGGCGGCTAAACGAGATGACCGTGAAGAATGTTTTTCCAATGCCGGTCATCGATGAGCTCCTTGATGAACTAGCCGGTGCAACCGTCTTCTCAAAGCTCGACCTGCGTGCTGGTTATCACCAAGTGCGTATGCTACCTGCAGATGAACATAAAACTGCATTTAAAACGCACCAGGGGCACTACCAATTCAGAGTGATGCCCTTCGGGCTTTGCAATGCTCCGGCGACATTCCAATGTGTCATGAACACTGTGCTTCGCCCATGCTTGCGCAAATTCGTATTAGTCTTCATGGATGACATTTTAGTATACAGTTCCTCCATGCAAGAGCACATCAAACATCTCAGAGAGGTATTTCTTCTCCTACAGGAGGAGCAGCTCTATGTGAAAATGAGCAAGTGCTCCTTTGCCTGTGCAAAGCTAGAGTACCTGGGCCACATAATTTCAGGTGAAGGGGTGGCAACAGATCCTAACAAAACTAAAGCCATGCAGGATTGGCCGGTACCAACCACAGTGACAGAGCTTCGTGGATTTCTCGGACTCACGGGGTACTACCGCAAATTTGTGCGGAACTATGGTGTCATTGCAAAACCCCTTACAGATCTCTTGAAGAAAAAAGGATTTGTGTGGAGTGATCAAGCCACTGCAGCATTTGAAGCCCTGAAACAAGTCATGTCAACCACACCAGTGCTGCAATTGCCCAATTTCCAAAAACAGTTCACTGTGGAGACCGATGCTTGTGACAGTGGGATTGGTGCGGTACTCATGCAAGACCAACATCCACTAGCCTTCCTTAGCAAGCCATTAAGCATCCAACACAGGCAGCTTTCCATCTATGAAAAGGAGTTCTTGGCTTTAATTATGGCAGTGGAGCGTTGGCGCCCGTATCTACAGCGGGGTGAGTTCTTGGTGAAAACTGACCACAGCAGCCTCACATTCTTGGAGAAACAGGAACTCCAGTCACCTCTGCAGCGCAAGGCAATGGCACGGTTGATGGGACTTCAGTTCAAGATCATCTACAGGCAGGGTGCTGAAAACCATGCTGCCGACGCCCTCTCCCGGATTGGGCACCTTATGACAATTCAGGCATGTTCTGCAGTTCACCCAGCATGGATGCAAGAAGTAGTAAACTCCTATGCTACGGATCCAGCTGCCCAAACGAGACTGACTCAGTTAGCTCTGTCTAGCCCTGATGAGCACGGCTACGAACTAAATCAAGGGCTCATTCATTTCCAGGGTCGGGTCTGGATCGGGGCCAACGCTGCGCTTCAGACAAAACTAATCGCAGCACTACACTCAAGTGCAGTGGGTGGACATTCAGGGATTCAAGCAACCTATCACCGTGTTAAACGTCTCTTTGCATGGACAGGGTTGAAGACAGCAGTGGAAGACTTCATCAAGCAGTGTGATATATGTCAACATGCAAAGCACACTACCAATCATCCCGCAGGGTTGCTCCAACCCTTACCAATTCCTGAAGGTGCTTGGCAAGACATTACAATGGATTTCATTGATGGATTACCCTTGGCGGATGGGGCCAACTCCATTCTTGTGGTCGTCGACCGTTTCACGAAGTATGCCCATTTTGTGCCCCTGAAACATCCATACACCGCCCCTAAGGTTGCTCGAGTGTTTGTGGATTCCATAGTCAAGCTGCACGGTAAGCCACATTCCATCACCTCTGACAGAGATGCAATTTTCACTAGCAATTTTTGGAAACTGCTATTCCAAGCCCTGGGTACTAAACTGCAATACACCACTGCCTATCATCCACAAACGGATGGGCAGAGCGAAAGAGTAAATCAGTGTCTTGAAATGTTTTTGAGATGTGCAGCTCAAGACAAACCTGGCCAATGGCGGGCGCTGTTACCTATGGCGGATTTCTGGTATAACTCAACATTTCATTCAGCTTTGGGGTTTTCTCCTTTCAAAGCACTGTACGGCCATGAGCCTAACTTGGGAGCTATGCCAGATATTGAGGAGGATTCTCCAATCGCAGGTGTGATGGCTGATCGGTCAGCCCAGATTGACACCATTAAACAACATCTTGCCACAGCTCAGAATAGGATGAAAATGTATGCTGACAGCAAAAGGTCAGAAAGAGAGTATCAAGTGGGCGACAGGGTCTTGCTAAAGCTACAACCGTACGCACAGGCATCAGTGGTAAACAGACCGTATCCTAAGCTTGCTTACAAATATTTTGGACCATACTCTATTCTGGAAAGGATAGGCAAGGTTGCCTACAAGCTAGAGCTGCCCGAGGCATCCAAGGTGCATAATGTCTTCCATGTTTCTCAGCTGAAGAATTATCACCCGGATCATACACCGGTGTTCAGTAATCTTGCAAACCCACCGGCACTAGACACCCTGGATACGGTGCCTGAAAGGATTCTTGATCGTAGACTGGTGAAGAAGGGCGGTGCGGCGTTACCACAGGTGCTTATCAAATGGTCTACTTTGCCAGAGGATGCTGCAACCTGGGAAAACTGGGACACACTCAAGGGTCGGTTCCCAGCTATTCTGACTTGGGGACAAGTCGGTGCTTCTGGGGGAGGCAATGTCATGACCATGGTCAAGACGTAGACACAAGAGGCGCCTCCAGGTTGTACACTTGACCTGTATAGGCGCCAGCTAGAGGTTGGGTGTGTGGGGGCCTGCGTGCCAGAGAGCTGTGTGCGTGTGTGCGTCGGTGAGTATAATTATGGGTGGCAAGTGCTGTAACAAACCAAGTCAAACTGGAAACGGAATCTCTCTCTCTCTCGTTTCCTTCTGTTCTTCTTTCTTCTCTCGCAAGACAACAGCGAGATCGATTGAATCCTCACGCTGGCCATCACACCAGCAATAGGGCACTACACTATGCTTTTTACTCCGGTCTCAGCTGGTGAACAGAGATTGCAGTCCCGCAAGTTCCATGCGAGGCGCCGTCCGCACAAACAACTATCTCCATGAACCGTTCTCTCCCTCTTCCGCTATTGCTTTTCGTTTGATTTCATGGCACTCCATTGATTCTCTCCGGAAGATTTGTGTTGATCCAACAGGGACTGTTTTTCCATATGTGCATGCTACATGTTCGACGAAATGCCTACTAGAAATACCCTGGGTAAGGAAAATAGAATAACACACATTGATATTCGAAGTATGCATGGATTATGGTCGCTCTCATGTTGTTATATTAGACCACTTCCATTGTCAAAGTTTTTCCTACCATATTTGCAATTCACTGCAGTTTGTTGAAAATGAGGGAATGTGCCAGATTACAGTATGAACTGATGCCTAAATGTTATAAGAGATAGTGAAATTGTGAATCTATTGTTGGTTTGTTGCTTATTTATCCATGCACATGTACTGTTTTTGTCCAGTTCAAAGGACTTTTGTCTCATACAAGTTACCACCAGTTGTAGCACTACAAATCAAAGAAATGGAAGTTCAAGAAATAGGGACTATCTTCTTTCTTAGGATCCACCCACTGAAATCGAGCTTATGGGATTCTATAGGCTTTGTATAACCAACTAGATACCACCAGTTGTAGCACTACAAATCAAAGAAATGGAAGTTCAAGAAATAGGGACTATCTTCTTTCTTAGAATCCACCCACTAAAATCGAGCTTATGGGATTCTATAGGCTTTGTATAACCAACTAGATACACATGCCTTTATTTGTCTGCCATTGTGAGTAAAAGGGAGAAAAATCAATTCAGTCCTGCTCCTTTCTCATGATTTCCATTAAAACTATTTTCTTTTGCAGCTCGGGTTGTTTTATTCTTGATTTTACATATAATCCATGTCACATGTATAAGAAAATCTACATCACAATGGTAAGTTTTGATCTACATGCATTCATGGTAGGGTCCATTCTTTGTGGTTAGGGAATACTTTCTTCTAGGATCAATGAAAGCAGCAGCATGTCTGCCTTTCGTCAAAAAACATCCCATTTATATTTAGTTAACACTGAATCTGCCATTGGTGCATCGTTTTCTTACCACGGACAATTGATAACTAACATCGCGGTGCCCATTTGGCTTAGGAGCAGTTGATAACTAATATCGTGGTGCCTATTTTGTTTCAGATTGCAGAAGCACTACGTTGTGTTGTTTCATTTTTCCAAGTTTGCAGTTATATTTATCTCAGCTCTCATGTCTCAAAAAAAAAACTCCCTACGGTAGGTAGCATCTAGCCAAAGAACCACCAAAGATGCATATTTACACACTGGAAGGAATTATTATCCCTTCTTTTTTTATTAATATGCGACTTTATTCAGTACAGATTTTAATCAGATACAAAGTAGAGGCCAACAACATGCCTGCAGATTCTGATCAAGAATTGGTGACGTCGATGAGCTGTTGGCACTAAAGAAGCAAGAGGTTCAGAGGGATGCTAATATTTTGGGCAAGTCGACAGGAAACAGGCTTGAGGATGATTTTTAGCCACTTATTTCTCCTAGAAACATGTATCCCAGATGATCAAATCACGATAAATAACGTTCTTAGGAGCAGGTCAGTACATTTAGAACTGAGAGGTCAGCTTGATTTTGATTGATTATGTCTAACTAATTCCATAGCTTCTTTGTTGTTTGTGACAATGTAGGAGTTTTAAGAAGCTACGAGCTAATTTGGTTGGACGGCTGAGTAACTAGATCACCATCTAACTTAATGAAGATACTAATGTAATCTAATCTTACACTTTGCATTATATTTCTTCGTGGCAGCACTACTGATATGAACTTTGAAATCTCTAACTGAGATCAGTTATGGTGGTACACAGTTCTGTTTTTTACAGTATGCCTAATTTGTTCAAAAGTAGCTAGAAATTTTGTATTGTTGAACGAGTCATTTATCATGCCACAGGTTCCTCCACTCCCAGCACCAACGAAAATATTCGTTCTTCGTTGGCGTGAAGATTATTCTTTTATAATGTTTAGCTTTGCATTCTATTTGATGATTTTATAATATCTGGCCAAAGATGATCTAAGCTAATTTATTTTTAAAATTTGTTCTTTCATGAGCTTATCCATTCATGTTTTTGTATTTTATTGAAAGTTCGACGAGGCTTACTCTCCAGTTTAGTTTTCTCATTTTTTTGCAAACCATTATCTGAAACAGTCAGCTGCTACAATTAGATTGTATATCAGTCAACCTAGGTAGTTCAGCCTGTGGATGCTATCCTTGCCTGCTGCATATGATTCTCAGGTTTCTGATCCCGCTCATTCTGATGCTCCTGCTGTGCTCGATCCTGCCGTACCAGTTGATCCGTCGCTTCCCAGTTTTTGGTTTCAGTATGTGCTACTCCTTTCACGACTTCTCAATGGGCTAAGCTAGGTACTGCTCAAGACCATTTTGGTGTTGTGCAAGAGTACGCATAATCAATTCGAAGCATAGGTTAAAAAGAACTGTCCAGATCAATACCCGCCTTAGAGCCCGTCCAATCTACAACAATGCAAACCATAGAAGATGCACTTCAGGGTAACTGACATAGGGTATGTTTTGTGCTGTTACAGGTGCTTCCAACATGAGATACAACTACAGATCATGAGCCTGTATATAATTTTCAGCTTATGCCTGTTAAACTGTATACAACCTATGCTTCGAATTGATTATGCGAATGAATGCAGTTTACCTTTTGTATTCTTTTCAGCCTTTCATGTCTATACATGTGTCCTCCTACAGATGTAAAGGCCTGATTATGCTAATGATACAGCTGCATCCACTGTTTCCTAACATATGATCTGCTCATGTTCGCTTCAAACTTAGTAAAACGATCAGTCTACCATCCATATTCAGATGTTACGCCACGGGCGCGGCGTGCCGCCGCGCCAATGCCTCCTAGTATTCTTCAAGCCCATCTTCAATCGCGGCCCACCTCTGATCCGGTCAAATTCTGGTGATAACACAGACATAAAGTATGTATAAAACATGTAGATATCATCAATAATGTGGCATGGAACATAAGAAATTATCGATACGTCGGAGACGTATCAGCATCCCCAAGCTTAGTTCCTGCTCGTCCCGAGCAGGTAAACGATAACAAAGATAATTTCTGGAGTGACATGCCATCATAACCTTGATCATACTATTGTAAGCATATGTAATGAATGCAGCGATCAAAACAATGGTAATGACATGAGTAAACAAATGAATCATAAAGCAAAGACTTTTCATGAATAGTACTTCAAGACAAGCATCAATAAGTCTTGCATAAGAGTTAACTCATAAAGCAATAAATCAAAGTAAAGGTATTGAAGCAACACAAAGGAAGATTAAGTTTCAGCGGTTGCTTTCAACTCATAACATGTATATCTCATGGATATTGTCAATGTAAAGTAATATAACAAGTGCAATATGCAAGTATGTAGGAATCAATGCACAGTTCACACAAGTGTTTGCTTCTTGAGGTGGAGAGAAATAGGTGAACTGACTCAACATAAAAGTAAAAGAATGGTCCTTAAAAGAGGAAAGCATCGATTGCTATATTTGTGCTAGAGCTTTGGTTTTGAAAACATGAAACAATTTTGTCAACGGTAGTAATAAAGCATATGTATCATGTAAATTATATCTTACAAGTTGCAAGCCTCATGCATAGTATACTAATAGTGCCCTCACCAGGATTATCATCGCAATACACATGTTTTAACCAAGTGTCACAAAGGGGTACCTCTATGCCGCCTGTACAAAGGTCTAAGGAGAAAGTTCGCATTGGATTTCTCGCTTTTGATTATTCTCAACTTAGACATCCATACCGGGACAACATAGACAACAGATAATGGACTCCTCTTTAATGCATAAGCATGTAGCAACAATTAATGTTCTCAAATGAGATTGAGGATATATGTCCAAAACTGAAACTTCCACCATGATTCATGGCTTTAGTTAGCGGCCCAATGTTCTTCTCTAACAATATGCATGCTCTAACCATTAAATGAGTGGTAAATCTCCCTTACTTCAGACAAGACGGACATGCATAGCAACTCACATGATATTCAACAAAGAGTAGTTGATGGCGTCCCCATGAACATGGTTATCGCACAACAAGCAACTTAATAAGAGATAAAGTGCATAAGTACATATTCAATACCACAATAGTGTTTAAGCTATTTGTCCCATGAGCTATATATTGCAAAGGCGAATGATGGAAATTTTAAAGGTAGCACTCAAGCAATTTACTTTGGAATGGCGGAGAAATACCATGTAGTAGGTAGGTATGGTGGACACAAATGGCATAGTGGTTGGCTCAAGGATTTTGGATGCATGAGAAGTATTCCCTCTCGATACAAGGTTTAGGCTAGCAAGGTTATTTGAAACAAACACAAGGATGAACCGGTGCAGCAAAACTCACGTAAAAGACATATTGTAAACATTATAAGACTCTACACCGTCTTCCTTGTTGTTCAAAACTCAATACTAGAAATTATCTAGACTTTAGAGAGACCAATTATGCAAACCAAATTTTAGCAAGCTCTATGTATTTCTTCATTAGTAGGTGCAAAGTATATGAAGCAAGAGCTTAAACATGAGCACAACAATTGCCAAGTATCAAATTATTCAAGACATTTTAGAATTGCTACATGTAGCATTTCCCGATTCCAACCATATAACAATTTAACGAAAAAGATTCAACTTTCGCCATGAATATTATGAGTAAAGCCTAAGGAAATATTTGTCCATATGCAACAGCGGAGCGTGTCTCTCTCCCACACAATGAATTCTAGGATCCATTTTATTCAAACAAAAACAAAAACAAACCGACGCTCCAAGCAAAGCACATAAGATGTGATGGAATAAAAATATAGTTTCAGGGGAGGAACCTGATAATGTTGTCGATGAAGAAGGGGATGCCTTGGGCATCCCCAAGCTTAGACGCTTGAGTCTTCTTAAAATATGCAGGGGTGAACCACCGGGGCATCCCCAAGCTTAGAGCTTTCACTCTCCTTGATCATAGTGTATCATCCTCCTCTCTTGATCTTTGAAAACTTCCTCCACACCAAACTCGAAACAACTCATTAGAGGGTTAGTGCACAATAAAAATTAGCATGTTCAGAGGTGACATAATCATTCTTAACACTTCTGGACATTGCACAAAGCTACTGGATATTAATGGATCAAAGAAATTCATCCAACATAGCAAAAGAGGCAATGCGAAATAAAAGGCAGAATCTGTCAAAACAGAACAGTTCGTAAAGACGAATTTTAAAGTGGCACCAGACTTGCTCAAATGAAAATGCCCAAATTGAATGAAAGTTGCGTACATATCTGAGGATCACGCACGTAAATTGGCATATTTTTCTGAGCTACCTACAAAGAGGCAGGTCGAAATTCGTGACAGCAAAGAAATCTGTTTCTGCGCAGTAATCCAAATCTAGTATGAACCTTACTATCAAAGACTTTACTTGGCACAACAATGCACAAAACTAAGATAAGGAGATGTTGCTACAGTAGTAAACAAATTCCAAGACTCAAATATAAAATAAAAGTACTGAAGTAAAAACATGGGTTGTCTCCCATAAGCGCTTTTCTTTAACGCCTTTCAGCTAGGCGCAGAAAGTGTGTATCAAGTATTATCAAGGGATGGAGCATCGATATCATAAGCTCCCCCATATGTAGTGGTACTAAGGGCTTTGTCAATTTTAGGCCTATAATAATATTTTTTTGGTTTAGGCACTTTAGAAACATACATAAACTTTTGCTCCTTACCCACATAAGCTTTCTCCTTAAACTTAAGAGAAGAAAAAGTTGAACCCAAAGTTCCCATAGCTTTTTCAAGTTCGCCAATCCTATTGATTTGATTATCATGGACAACACAAGTTCCTAGGACACTAATTCTTTCATCAATTGCTCCTAAGGATTTATCAAGTTCATCAGTTTTATCAAGTAACATTTCCAATTTAGTTTCAACACTTGGGAAATTTTTCTCTATGGTTTCCAATTTTTTCATAACATCTTCAAGAGAGGTTTCAATTTTAACTTCATCAACAGGTGGTATTCCAAATAAACTCTCAATAATGCAACTAGCTTCTAAAGCAGGAGCGCATAGGAAGTTACCCCCTGCGAGACAATCAAGAACATACCTATTCCAGCTAGAGAAACCAACATAAAAATTCCTGAGTAGGATAGTGGTGGAGTGTTTCTTAGTGCACCTATTATGGGCATCACTAATTCTATACAAAGCATCTTTTAAACATTCTCCCCCTTGTTGCTTAAACGAACGAACTTCAACTTCAGGATTACTCATTTTAGCAGTAGTAAATAAAGCAAACTAGATAAAATAAATGCAAGTAACTAATTTTTTTGTGTTTTTGATATAGAGTGCAAGATAGTAAAATAAAGTAAAGCTAGCAACTAATTTTTTTGTGTTTTAATATAATGCAGCAAACAAAGTAGTAAATAAAATAAAGCAAGACAAAAACAAAGTAAAGAGATTGGATTGTGGAGACTCCCCTTGCAGCGTGTCTTGATCTCCCCGGCAACGGCGCCAGAAAAAGAGCTTGATACGCGTACAGCACGCGTCCGTTGGGAACCCCAAGAGGAAGGTGTGATGCGTACAGCGGCAAGTTTTCCCTCAGTAAGAAACCAAGGTTTATCGAACCAGTAGGAGCCAAGAAGCACGTTGAAGGTTGATGGCGGCGGGATGTAGTGCGGCGCAACACCAGGGATTCCGGCGCCAACGTGGAACCTGCACAACACAACCAAAGTACTTTGCCCCAACGAAACAGTGAGGTTGTCAATCTCACCGGCTTGCTGTAACAAAGGATTAGATGTATAGTGTGGATGATGATTGTTTGCAGAAAACAGTAAATCAAGTATTGCAGTAGATTGTATTCGATGTAAAAGAATGGACCAGGGTCCACAGTTCACTAGAGGTGTCTCTCCCATAAGATAAATAGCATGTTGGGTGAACAAATTACAGTCGAGCAATTGACAAATAGAGAGGGCATGACCATGCACATACATGATATGATGAGTATTGTGAGATTTAATTGGGCATTACGACAAAGTACATAGACCGCTATCCAGCATGCATCTATGCCTAAAAAGTCCACCTTCAGGTTATCATCCGAACCCCTTCCAGTATTAAGTTGCAAACAACAGACAATTGCATTAAGTATGGTGCGTAATGTAATCAATAACTACATCCTCGGACATAGCATCAATGTTTTATCCCTAGTGGCAACAGCACATCCACAACCTTAGAACTTTCTGTCACTGTCCCAGATTTAATGGAGGCATGAACCCACTATCGAGCATAAATACTCCCCCTTGGAGTTAAGAGTAAAAACTTGGCCAGAGCCTCTACTAATAACGGAGAGCATGCAAGATCATAAACAACACATAGGTAATAGATTGATAATCAACATAACATAGTATTCTCTATCCATCGGATCCCAACAAACACAACATATAGCATTACAGATAGATGATCTTGATCATGTTAGGCAGCTCACAAGATCCGACAATGAAGCACATAAGGAGAAGACAACCATCTAGCTACTGCTATGGACCCATAGTCCAGGGGTGAACTACTCACTCATCACTCCGGAAGCGACCATGGCGGTGAAGAGTCCTCCGGGAGATGATTCCCCTCTCCGGCAGGGTACCGGAGGCGATCTCCTGAGTCCCCCGAGATGGGATTGGCGGCGGCGGCGTCTCTGGAAGGTTTTCCGTATCGTGGCTCTCGGTACTGGGGGTTTCGCGACGAAGACTATTTGTAGGCGGAAGGGCAGGTCAAGAGGCGACGCGAGGGGCCCACACACCAGGGCCACGCGGCCAGGGCCCAGGCTGCGCCGCCCTGGCGTGTCGTCGCCTCGTCGCCCCACTTCATTACGTCTTCGGTCTTCTGGAAGCTTCGTGGCAAAATAGGCCCCTGGGCGTTGATTTCATCCAATTCCGAGAATATTTCCTTACTAGGATTTCTGAAAGCAAAAACAGCAGAAAACATCAACTGGCTCTTCGGCATCTCGTTAATAGGTTAGTGCCGGAAAATGCATAAATACGACATAAAGTATGTATAAAACATGTAGATATCATCAATAATGTGGCATGGAACATAAGAAATTATCGATACGTCGGAGACGTATCACTCTTCCAGCTGCTTCCACGTCCGGACTGAATCTGGTGGCAACGAGGTGTACCACCCAAAAGCTGGTCCTGTGAGAGATTGTGCAAAAAACCTTACACGTAACGGGTCTGATGCTGAAATCATGCCCAATTGTGCCAAATATCGGCTCACATGCTCAATTGAGCTAGACCCTTCTGATCCATTGAACTTTGAGAACTCAGGGAGCCGATACTTGGGTGGCAGCGGAATCAAATCATATTCGTTGGGGTACGGCTTGGAATAGCCGACTGTTCTCCTCTTTGGCAGGATGCCGAACTGGTCTCTCAAGATTGTACTGATTTGTTCCACGGTATGAGCTGCAGGGGCTGAGCTTTCATGACTAGTTCCGGTGGCATATTTAGCTAGCCACGCCTGTTTATCGGCGTCCGCTCCAGAAATCCCTCCTGCTGCAATCTGGTTCATGCGCGCCAAGTTATTGCAGTCCGGCACGTATGTGCACACGTATCCATGTGGGATTTCTTTAGGCGGCTCATACAGGAATTGGCAATCGCCAGGATCGCCTCCAACCTTGTAGACGACGTATGCCGGTGAACCCTGTGGCTCTGGAGCTGCAAGCGCGAATGGCAGCTGCGGTCTGGTCTGGAACGGTATTTCTCCCTGGTGAGTCCCTAGGGCAGGCCCTGATGGAGAGTACTGATGCTTCATGATTTCCTGAACCACGCGAATCGCAATGCGCTCGAAAGCGTTCACCAGGCTCTCAGAGTGACGGTGTAGAGAATGAGCCACCATGTAATTAAATTCCTGGCGCAGAGCTCTGGTGCGTTCCTCTGAAGGGAGAGATAGATCTACTTCATCGAGAATGCCTTCGGGTGAGAACCCTCTCCACCTAATGCCATGTTTACGGATCCTCTCGAACGAGCCGATGAGATCGGATTCGAAGACGGCTTTGATCTCATCATATTTCTTCTTGTGCTCCTCAGGCAGCTCTTCGTACGTGATTGGTTCGTCCGCCATCTCAGCTGCAGATGTTGACGCAGTTGCTGTAGAAGGTCCCATCGGGCGTGCCAGAATGTGTTGCCTGCCAAAACCCACCGGCGAGCAGCGACGAGCAACACGAAGAGCCGGGAGGCTCCCAGGACTGCTGGTGGGCCCTGGTCCCTCGGGCGACGGCCCGCAAAACCCCGGCACACGTCCTGGCTATTGCGAGGGCGTGCCACCTGACCTATACCAGGTCAGGAAGGTGATGGATTGCTTCAATTAGTTTCCTGCATGGCAGACACGTAAACATTAATCCGAGCCTCGATCGGCTCTCAGGTTACCCTATGAATCGGCTCAAAGAGCCGACTGACCCATGGTTCGTATTGGATCTACGATAACATGGGGATCCTGCTTTATCAATACCAAGTTAAATCGATCTACGACAGTCTAGAGCTTTCACCGCATAACTGGAACATCCTACACGTAGTTGAGCCTGGCAGATACGAAAGATAACAGAAAACTAGTCCTAGAAGAGGCCTAAAAACCAACACAGAGTCGATTCCCGGAACAACCCCTCTTGGATCGGCAAACCATACCTTACGCACTACTGGATCGTTCAACCCGTTTGCAAGGCCTGACCATGCGGATATCAAACTAATCCTTGGAGAACAAGGAACAACCATAACAGATAAAATCTACTAAATAAAGACTAAGCAAGATGCTGCCCTTACACCTAAGATAGGTGCAAAGGCAGCTAGATATTTTAGGGCAGCATAACTAAGCAAACATATCAGAAAAGTATTGATGTTAGCCCCAAAACATCTATGATAACGGTATTGCTCGCCATCAAAAAGGCTTCAGTACGAGCAACACAAAACAACGAATAAACTGATACTGCCTAGATCGCAAGATGCGATCTAGGCAGCATGACGCTTACCCAGAAGAAACCCTCGAAACAAGGGGTGGCGATGCGCCTAGATTGTGTTTGTTGTGAACGTGATCGTCCTCCTTTCTCAATAACCCTAGGTACATATTTATAGTCCGTAGACTTTCTATCTTTTGGAATAAACCTAACTGTGTACGACTAAACTCTATCTCTTAATTCTAAACTAAAACGTGATCTACCATAGTATACAGATATACAGGCAATCTAGCCCAAACTCTCGCACGAGGCCGATTCAGAAACACTTTATGTGCATATCCTCTAAGCCCATCTCAATCACGGCCCATCTCCTACTTTGGCTAAAATCTGGCGATAACACACAGTAAAATGATAAACTATATCACGAAGTTCCATTTCCGTCAATATAGTCCGCATTACTTTTTTGTTGAGATATATACCCCCACAACGGTCACCTCCTCCTTAATTTATTGTGTAAACCCCTACAACGGTCATCTCTCTCTTATAAACACCCACAATGGCCATCCCTTGTGTCAATAGGTTCTGCCTCTCTCTTCTTTGTTCACATACACTTGATCCATTGCCATGGCTTCCACGTCTCGGACGCGGACCGGAAGGGGAAGAGGAAGGGACGGCCGGGGTGGTGGATCATCATCATTACCACCACCACCGTCAACACTGCCATTGATCATAGAGGAGTTCTTCATCGTTGTCTATGAAGACCCTTTGGTCAAGAAGGTACGTACGCGTTCCCACATATATGTGATGACCCACAAGTATAGGGGGTGTATCGTAGTATCTTCGATAAATAAGAATGTCGATCCCAACGAGGAGCAGAAGGTGTTGACAAGCAGTTTCGATGCAGGATTCACTGTAAATGCTCACAGACAAGTATTCAGGGGGTTTTGATGTAACAGATGAATAAAGTACAAGTAAGTAAAATGCGAGAGAAATAATTGCAGCGAGTGGCCCAATCCTTTTTAGCACAAAGGACAAGCCGGTTTGTTTACTTATAATGACCAAACGTTCTTGAGGACACACGGGATTTTAGTCTAGTGCTTTCGCTACATACGGTTAATTAATCTTCATTGTTTTGATAAGTGTTGTGTGGGTGAACCTATGCTAATGTACCGCCCTTCCTAGGACTAATACATAGTTGTGATTATACCCCTTGCAAGCATCCGCAACTACAAGAAAGTAATTAAGATAAATCTAACCACATCCTTAAACTCTGAGATCCTGCGATCCCTCCTGCATCGATATACCAACGAGGGCTTAGGTTTCTGTCACTCCGGCAACCCCGCAATTGGCAAACGAGTACAAGATGCATTCCCCTAGGCCCATAAAGGTGAAGTGTCGTGTAGTCGACGTTCACACGACACCACTAGAAAATAACACCACAACTTAAATATCATAACATTGAATATTACTCAACCACACTTCACTACTAACATTTAGACTTCACCCATGTCCTCAAGAACTAAATGAACTACTCACAAGACATCATATGGAACATGATCAGAGGTGATATGATAATGAATAACAATCTGAACATAAACCTTGGTTCAACGGTTTCACTCAATAGCATCAATAACAAGTAGGAATCAACACCGGGAGAGTTTCCCCTATCAAACAATCAAGATCAAACCCAAATTGCTACATCGGTGACGAGGTGCAGCGGTGGAGACGGCGGTGATGATGATGAAGATGATGGTGATGGTGATGGAGATGATGTCCAGCTCGATGACGGTGACGATGGCGTCGATTTCTGTAGGATAACGTTGCACAGAAAACAAAAATTTTCCTACCGCGAACACGTAATCCAAGCCAAGATGCAATCTAGAAGACGGTAGCAACGAGGGGGTATCGAGTCTCACCCTTGAAGAGATTCCAAAGCCTACAAGAGGAGGCTCTTGTTGCTGCGGTAGACGATCACTTGCCGCTTGCAAAAGCGCGTAGAAGATCTTGATCACGATCAGTTCCGGCGCCACGAACGGGCAGCACCTCCGTACTCGGTCACACGTTCGGTTGTTGATGAAGACGACGTCCACCTCCCCGTTCCAGCGGGCAGCGGAAGTAGTAGCTCCTCTTGAATCCGACAGCACGACGGCGTGGTGTCGGTGGCGGTGTAGAAGTCCGGCGGAGCTTCGCTAAGCTACGCGGGCAATATGGAGTGGAGGAGCAAAGCTAGGGTTTGGGAGGGGGTGGCCGGCCACTCAAGGGGGGCGGCCAGCTTATGGTCTTGGGGTGGCCGGCCCCCTCCCTTGGCCCCTCATTATATAGGTGGATCCCAAGTGTTGGTGTCCAAGTCTTCGAATAAGACCCGAAACCAAAACCTTCCATAGGAGGGGAAACCTAGCCCAACTAGGACTCCCACCCAAAGGTGGGATTCCCACCTCCCATGTGGGGGGTGGCCGGCCCCCTATGGTGGAGTCCACTTGGGACTCCACCCCATCTAGGGCTGGCCGGCCATGGAGGTGGAGTCCCTTGTGGACTCCACCTTCCTTGGTGGTTTCTTCCGGACTTTTCTAGAACCTTCTAGAACCTTCCATAGAACCTTCCGCGACATTTTATTTCACATAAAATGACATCCTATATATGAATCTTATTCTCCGGACCATTCCGGAACTCCTCGTGATGTCCGGGATCACATCCGGGACTCCGAACAAATATTCGAACTCCATTCCATAATTCAAGTGCTACCATTTCAACATCCAACTTTAAGTGTGTCACCCTACGGTTCGAGAACTATGCGGACATGGTTGAGTACTCACTCCGACCAATAACCAATAGCGGGATCTGGAGATCCATAATGGCTCCCACATATTCAACGATGACTTTAGTGATCGAATGAACCATACACATATATTACCAATTCCCTTTGTCTCGCGATATTTTACTTGTCCGAGGTTTGATCTTCGGTATCACTCTATACCTTGTTCAACCTCGTCTCCTGACAAGTACTCTTTACTCGTACCGTGGTATGTGGTCTCTTATGAACTCATTCATATGCTTGCAAGACATTAGACGACATTCCACCGAGAGGGCCCAGAGTATATCTATCCGTCATCGGGATGGACAAATCCCACTGTTGATCCATATTCCTCAACTCATACTTTCCGGATACTTAATCCCACCTTTATAGCCACCCATTTACGCAGTGGTGTTTGGTGTAATCAAAGTACCTTTCCGGTATAAGTGATTTACATGATCTCATGGTCATAAGGATTAGGTAACTATGTATCGAAAGCTTATAGCAAATAACTTAATGACGAGATCTTATGCTACGCTTAATTGGGTGTGTCCATTACATCATTCATATAATGATATAACCTTGTTATTAATAACATCCAATGTTCATGATTATGAAACTAATCATCCATTAATCAACAAGCTAGTTTAAGAGGCATACTAGGGACTTCTTGTTTGTCTACATATCACACATGTACTAATGTTTCGGTTAATACAATTATAGCATGATATATAAACATTTATCATAAACATAAAGATATAAATAATAACCACTTTATTATTGCCTCTAGGGCATATCTCCTTCAGTCTCCCACTTGCACTAGAGTCAATAATCTAGTTTACATTTGTAAAGATATAACACCTTGGCCTTATGGTGCTTTATCATGTATTGCTCACGGGAGAGGTTTTTAGTCAACGGATCTGACACGCTCAGAAACGTATGTATTTTGTAATTCATTTGCGTCTCAACGCATCACTCATTTCCAAATGAGTTGGCATTAAATATGTTTGATCTTATGGTGGAACCTTAATTCCGCGGTCTGAAATATGTCACTAATATTGTCATACACAATATAGCTTCAAAGTTCTGATTCCGTCGGAACTTACACCATGTTCTCAAAGAACCTCTTGATTTAACATCCTTTGTCATTGTCAAAACAATGACATACTCGGCCTTCTTTTGTAGAATCCGTCACAATATTTAGAACTCTTCTAAATCTAGCATAGACAACTTCTAGCTCATTGTGCTACCTTTTAAACAACACTTAGTCTAATTTGAGATTGAAATTATATTTTATATGTGACAAAACCAATATCGGTGTAACACCTTACAGCGATTTGTTTGTCATTTCTTCATACAAATATATATATATATCCTTAGTTCTTCTAAAGTACTCAAGGATATTCTTACTGTCGTCCCATGATCATCTTATGAATCATTCCAGTATATGCTCATAACATTTTAGAGCACAAGATATCTGATTTTGTACATATTATTCGTGATCTAAAATCACTCATGTGTTTTTACTCATCGAGTGTCAGATACACTCAAGTCTTGTTAAACCTTCACATGACAAGAACATTTTCTTAATATTTCTATATTGAACTATTTCAATATCCATTCTATGTACTTTGACTTAAACTTATCATGTGTTTCAATCTATCTTCATAGATCTTGACACTAAATATGTTTTTGTCCATATCCTTTCATTGAAGTTAATTTTCAATGAAACCTTTTAATCAAGTATGTAATTACATTATTTATAACCAACTATATGTCTTCTACATAAGTATTATAAATATGTCTCCACGCTCCCACTTAATTTCTTGCAAATGCAAGCCTCTTCATCGTCTCTGATGAAATCAAAAACTCTTTGACTATTTCATCTAGTGAAGATTCAAACTCCGCGATACATACTTCATCCAATTGAAGTTCGTATACCTATCTAGTATTTCACGGACCAGCAAAACTCTTGGTTTGTATCTAGTATACACCTTTAATATACACTTCTGTTAAGTAGTGTATTTTGCCATCCTATTAACATATCTCATAAAAGAAATATGTAGTGATTACTAGAATAATCCACATAGACTATAAGCATTGCTACGGAAGATCTAATCTTATCGTAGTCAACTCTTTGAACTTTGTCGTAAACAACTTTTCAATAAATTGAGCTTCTTCAAGGATATTTCATCCAAGTCTATCAATTTCATAGATCCATTTACTTTCATAAAGTATTCATCTATCTTGGATTTCATGGCGTATAGCCATTTTAACGGAGTCAGGGCCCATCATAACTTCTTTGTTTGTAGTTGGTTTATTATTGTTCAAAATCAATCCTTTGTCCACAAATCATTTATTTGATCACAAAGTAAACCATACCTACAAGGTTCAATATGTACTTCGATCTCCATGGCTAAAACACTTTGTAGTCATGGGAGCCATGATCGTCGTGGCCGCTTCCGAAACCAATTCCGATGCTGCGCTACTCTGATCATTATGCTCAGGTTCATAAACCTTATCAAATTATATTGTCCTCCCACTCAAATACTTCATTAGAAACAATTTCTCGGAAATAAGAACCATTGACAAACACTTTTGTCTTTGTCTTGTGAGAAGAATTCCCAATCAATTCTCTGGGATAACCAACAAAGACATTCATCCGATTTTGGTTGTAAACTCTTAGACCAAAAATTTAAAGAAAGGACTTTTAAGGTTTATACCCATGCCATAACTCGTATGGTGTCATTTCAACGGATCATGATGATGCTCTATTTAGTGTAAAAGCGGTAGTCACTAAAGCATAATCCACAAAAATATAATGGCATCAATATTTTATCTCATCATTGATCCAACAAAGTTTGGATATATCTCTTGGATACTTCATCATCACTATGATACTCCAAGAAACATAAGTTGTAGAACAATTTCATAACTCTCTTAGATGTTTGCTAAAACTCGTAATTCAAATATTTTCACCATGATCCAATCATAGATATTTGACTTTTCTATTACGATGATTTCCACTTCATGCTGAAATTTATTTGAATCCTATTCAAATGTTTCAAACTTTTCCTTATTGAATATATCCACATATATACTCAATTCATTGTTTGAAGGTTTTCATGAAATAGAAGAATCTCCCGCACACAACTATGCCTAGTGAACCATATACATCATTATGTATTTTTCCACTAAGTTTGTTGCCCGTTCAACTCTTGGCCTATGAACGGTATTTTAATCATTCTCTTTAGAAAAGATTTGCAAGCGTCAAATGATTCAAAAATCAAATGACTCCAAAAATCCATTTGCATGGAGTTCCTTCATGCGTTCCTTTCTAACATGACCTAAATGGCGGTTCCACAAATAAGTGTAATTCAAATCATTTGCCTTATGGCATTTTAGCGTCAGTGTTATGTATGTGTGTTTCACCATTAAGATTTATAATAACTTATCCATCGTACTTGGAGTAATGTCATAATTTAAACAACTCATTGTTTTTATTTGACCAGAGCAAAATAACAATTTATTAAGCTCTTTATTATAAATTCTAAGGGCTAGATAGAATGTCAATGACGAACATAATAACACTTTATTTTTGTTCCTGACGTGCATTCCTATCATATTCCTTGTCAGTCACTTAGGCCATTGTATTCTTGTATTGCGTTGTTTTGTATGACACTTCATACCAACCAATATAGTACTAATACCCAAGAATTTCATAGTGTGAGTTAACTAGGAATACAACCATAACATGTATATCATTTATATACACCTGAGCTAGACTTTCTAGTCTTTTCTTTTCTTTTTGCCAAAATATCTTTTGCAGTTTCTCTTTTAGCTTTCCTCATTATTCAGAAAAACACTTCAACATCATTAACTTCTAGGTTTGTTGGTCAAATACCAAAAACCTTGAGGTTCTTACTTTGAAGTTGATCATCATATGACAAGTGTTCCAGATTTCACTATTAGTAACTTTGTAATATGATGAACAATTTCACTCATAATTTTATCCATCATATCATGACGACTTTCCGAGACCATGTCTGTACATGCTAGGCTTGTAAAGTTTTAACCTTGGTATTTGCATGTGCAAATCTAGCTTGCACCCGTTGTATGCACACGTAGAATCTATCACACCCGATCATCACGTGATGCTTCGAAACTACGAGTCTTAGCAACGGTGCATATTAAGGATGGTCACTTCATGGATATGCGAATATTGTTAGTGCCCCAATAGTTGGAGGATTGTGACGCCTTGCGTCTTCAACCTTCGTACATTCCCATAAAACTTATGAGTTCATGTAGTCTCACCAAATTATATTCTATCATCTTGCAATAAGGTCTTAGATATCACATATATCTCATACCTTGATTATTTCTGAAAACTAAATTTTCAGCTCCTTACTTTTCAAACAAATTTGAACTTCAAGTTTCACGGAGACAAGATAACTTTAGGTACTAATTGAAACCATAGCTCTTTGAATTAACAATGTGAGGTTTACTAAAAGTTTGCAATAGGACTTAATCAATTCTTGATTCTTTAACAATACGGTACCAATCCGTAAAGTTTCTTGTCAGATTTTAACAGTATTTCTATCTCAATTACAAGACTAGTGCATGGTAGAAAACGGATGCCAATACTACAAAATTAATTCAAAATACTACTCAGACTATGTTTATGATAATTAGTTCATGTTTTAATCTAATTACTAATGAACTCCCACTTAATACAACATCCCTCATAGTTGTTAAGTGGTACACGATCCAAATTCACTACACCAAAAACCGATCATCACGTGAGATGATGTAGCTTCAATGGTGAACATCAACATGTTGATCATATCATCCATATGACTCGTGTTCAACCTTTCGGTTTCCGTTGTCCCGAGGCCATGTCTGTACATGCTAGGCTCGTCAAGCAAACCCAAGTATTCCGCGTGTGCAACATGGCTTACACCCGTTATATGTGAATCGTTGAATCTATCACATCCGATCATCACGAGATGCTTCGAAACGACGAACTGTTACAACGGTGCATACGAGGGGAGAACACTTTATTATCTTGATATTAATGTGAGGGATCATCTTATAATGCTACCGTCGCGTTCTAAGCAAAATAAGATGCATAAAAGGATTAACATCACATGCAGTTCATATGTGATATGATATGGCCCTTTTGTCTTTGCGCCTTTGATCTTCATCTCCAAAGCACGGACATGATCTCCATCATCTTCGGGCATGATCTCCATCATCGTCGGCGTAGCGTCAAGGTTCATGGCGCCGTCTTCATGGTTGTTCACCTCATGTAGCAACTATTACAACTACTTTGAAATACTACTCAACATGAAAATTAAAGACAACCATAAGGCTCCTGCCGGTTGCCACAATACAATAATGATCATCTCATACATATTCATCATCACATTATGGCCATATCACATCACCAAACCCTGCAAAAACAAGTTAGACGTCTCTAATTTGGTTTGCATATTTTACGTGGTTTAGGGTTTTCGAGAGAGATCTAATCTACCTACGAACATGAACCACAACGGTGATACTAATGTTGTCAATAGAAGAGTAAATTGAATCTTCACTATAGTAGGAGAGACAGACACCCGCAAAGCCTCTTATGCAATACAAGTTGCATGTCAAACGAGGAACAAGTCTCATGAATGCGGTCATGTAAAGTTAGTCCGAGCCGCTTCATCCTACTATGCCACAAAGATGCAAAGTACTCAAACTAAAGATAACAAGAGCATCAATGCCCACAAACCATTGTGTTCTACTCGTGCAACCATCTATGCATAGACACGGCTCTGATACCACTGTAGGATAACGTTGCACAGAAAACAAAAATTTTCCTACCGCGAACACGTAATCCAAGCCAAGATGCAATCTAGAAGACGGTAGCAACGAGGGGGTATCGAGTCTCACCCTTGAAGAGATTCCAAAGCCTACAAGAGGAGGCTCTTGTTGCTGCGGTAGACGATCACTTGCCGCTTGCAAAAGCGCGTAGAAGATCTTGATCACGATCAGTTCCGGCGCCACGAACGGGCAGCACCTCCGTACTCGGTCACACGTTCGGTTGTTGATGAAGACGACGTCCACCTCCCCGTTCCAGCGGGCAGCGGAAGTAGTAGCTCCTCTTGAATCCGACAGCACGACGGCGTGGTGTCGGTGGCGGTGTAGAAGTCCGGCGGAGCTTCGCTAAGCTACGCGGGCAATATGGAGTGGAGGAGCAAAGCTAGGGTTTGGGAGGGGGTGGCCGGCCACTCAAGGGGGGCGGCCAGCTTATGGTCTTGGGGTGGCCGGCCCCCTCCCTTGGCCCCTCATTATATAGGTGGATCCCAAGTGTTGGTGTCCAAGTCTTCGAATAAGACCCGAAACCAAAACCTTCCATAGGAGGGGAAACCTAGCCCAACTAGGACTCCCACCCAAAGGTGGGATTCCCACCTCCCATGTGGGGGGTGGCCGGCCCCCTATGGTGGAGTCCACTTGGGACTCCACCCCATCTAGGGCTGGCCGGCCATGGAGGTGGAGTCCCTTGTGGACTCCACCTTCCTTGGTGGTTTCTTCCGGACTTTTCTAGAACCTTCTAGAACCTTCCATAGAACCTTCCGCGACATTTTATTTCACATAAAATGACATCCTATATATGAATCTTATTCTCCGGACCATTCCGGAACTCCTCGTGATGTCCGGGATCTCATCCGGGACTCCGAACAAATATTCGAACTCCATTCCATAATTCAAGTGCTACCATTTCAACATCCAACTTTAAGTGTGTCACCCTACGGTTCGAGAACTATGCGGACATGGTTGAGTACTCACTCCGACCAATAACCAATAGCGGGATCTGGAGATCCATAATGGCTCCCACATATTCAACGATGACTTTAGTGATCGAATGAACCATACACATATATTACCAATTCCCTTTGTCTCGCGATATTTTACTTGTCCGAGGTTTGATCTTCGGTATCACTCTATACCTTGTTCAACCTCGTCTCCTGACAAGTACTCTTTACTCGTACCGTGGTATGTGGTCTCTTATGAACTCATTCATATGCTTGCAAGACATTAGACGACATTCCACCGAGAGGGCCCAGAGTATATCTATCCGTCATCGGGATGGACAAATCCCACTGTTGATCCATATTCCTCAACTCATACTTTCCGGATACTTAATCCCACCTTTATAGCCACCCATTTACGCAGTGGTGTTTGGTGTAATCAAAGTACCTTTCCGGTATAAGTGATTTACATGATCTCATGGTCATAAGGATTAGGTAACTATGTATCGAAAGCTTATAGCAAATAACTTAATGACGAGATCTTATGCTACGCTTAATTGGGTGTGTCCATTACATCATTCATATAATGATATAACCTTGTTATTAATAACATCCAATGTTCATGATTATGAAACTAATCATCCATTAATCAACAAGCTAGTTTAAGAGGCATACTAGGGACTTCTTGTTTGTCTACATATCACACATGTACTAATGTTTCGGTTAATACAATTATAGCATGATATATAAACATTTATCATAAACATAAAGATATAAATAATAACCACTTTATTATTGCCTCTAGGGCATATCTCCTTCAATTTCCCCCTCCGGGAGGGAATTTCCCCGGCGGATTCCTGCCCGCCGGAGAGCTCTTTTCTCTCTGGTGTTCTCCGCCCCGCAGAGGCGGCTGTAACCCTTCGTGAGGATCCCTCTGTGGCTTAGGTTTTCGGGACGAAGGGTTTCACGAAGAAAAGGAGGCGAAAGGGGCTGTGGGGCCCCCACACCACATGGTGGTGCGGCCAGGCCATGGGCCGCGCCGGCCTGTGGTCTGGCCCCACCTTGGGTCTTCTCGGCTCCCCCTTCTGGCTTTCTCCGTCATCTAGAAAAATAGGATTTTTGGTGTAATTTCCTTCCACAGTCGATCTTCCGAAATATTGCATCCTGATGGTGCTTTTTCCAGCAGAATCCTGGCTCCGGTGCGCGATCTCCAAATAATCATGAAACATGCAAAATAGATGAAATAACATAAGTATTGTGTCCCAATATGAAATATATCAATGAATAACAGCAAATTATGATATAAAATTGTGATGCAAATTGGACGTATCAACTCCCCCCAAGCTTAGACTTCGCTTGTCCCCAAGCGAAACTGAACTCGGTAAATAGGACCACATGTTTATGGAGTGAAGAGTCGATAAATAAAATACGGACAAGAAGCATCATATTCATTCACACAAGACATTATAGTAAACAACTTCCTCATATAACTCAACTTGAAACAAGTATAAGGTAATCACAAATAAAGGTGCATAAGGAATCATAATTGGTGATGGCAAACTTTGTTCTTGGTCAGAGAACAGTTAACAGATTATACTTATCTATTGAGCAGCACTCTCATATTAAAGCTTATGGTAAACTTGCATACTCAATCATATTAATCATTGATGACCTTCAAAGCTATATTCATTCAGGTAAAACTTGTACTAAACAAGGAAGAGTAAAGACATGATGAAACAAATCACAATATAATAGTTTGATCACAACAACTCAAATGCTTGCTTGAGATGGAGGGAGATAGGTTTACTGACTCAACATAAAGTAAAAGATAGGCCCTTCGCAGAGGGAAGCAGGGATTAAATCATGTGCTAGAGCTTTTTCAGTTTTGAAATCATATAAAGAGAATAAAAGTAAAGTTTTGAGAGGTGTTTGTCGTTGTCAACGACTGGTAGCGGGCACTCTAACCCCCTTGCCAAACAGACCTCCAAAGAGCGGCTCCCATGAAGGACGTTATCTCTACCAGCAAGGTAGATCATCCCTCTTCTCTTTTGTTTACACATGTATTTTAGTTTATTAAAGGATGACACTCCCCCCAACCTTTGCTTACACAAGCCATGGCTAACCGAATCCTCGGGTGCCTTCCAACAATCTCATACCATGGAGGAGTGTCTATTGCAAAATTAAGTTGCTTACTGATGAATCAGAGCAAAACATGTGAAGAGAATTATTAATGAAAGTTGATTAATTGGGGCTGGGAACCCCGTTGCCAGCTCTTATTGCAAAATTATAGGATAAGTGGATGAAGCCACTAGTCCATTAGTGGAGGCTGCCTAACAAGACTGAAAGATAAAACACCACATACTTCCTCATGAGCTATAAAACATTGACAAAAATAAGAAGTAATAAATTTTGAATTGTTTAAAGGTAGCACATGAAGTATTTACTTGGAATGGCAGAAAATACCATGCAGTAGGTAGATATGGTGGACACAAATGGCATAGGTTTGGGCTAAGGTTTGGATGCACGAGAAGTATTCCCTCTCAGTACAGGTCTTTGGCTAGCAAGGTTTAAATAGCAAGCATAAGAGTTGAGGGAAACAAACAAATATACATGTGATAGAAACAATCATGCATCTTACTTGTAAGCACAAACAGTTTTAACTTCAGAATACTAAGCTAAGAACTGATAAGAAAGATAATAACATCTTCTACATGTATTTCTTCTATTCTTCTTAAACTCAAAGTGTTGTTACTATTAACCATTGCTAAGTTTGCCAAAACCAAATAGATTTACTCAATGCTCCCAAAGTGGTACCAATACTTAACAACAAGATCAATCATATAATAGAGATTGCAAACTAAAATAAGATGTGCAATATGTAAATGATAAGGCTTCTCATTAATATTCCATAACGATAACTCACACCAAGGGATACATAGACAAACTGTCGGGGGGAAGACCCCGGATAGGGCAATGGACGCGGAACAGCCGGCTGGCCACTGGCCGGCTCGCGGCAAAGGCCGGCTGAGGAGCAGCCGGCTGGCGCCGTGGCCGGCTGGTATGGAAGCCGGCTGGCTCTAGGTCCTAGTCGGCCTGGTTACGGCCACCAATGCTGTAGTTGGGCCGGCTTCTACAAGCCATATCCGACTGGGGTTTGTACCTCAGACCGACTCGAGGCTGGCGAGTCTTGCACTGGAAGGAACCGGGTAGGTGATCCGGGTTCCCAAAGTCCACGCTGACTCCATCTTCCGGGAAACGCGGGGCACTGTGGAGCAATAGTGCCTCGCGCCGGACAGGCCGTCAGGGCTTACGACGATCCGTACTGACTACGGTGGGCGGCGACGGCAGGGACACTTCCTCCATACCGCTGACCGTGGCAGCCGGATGGGACAGGCCACGATGCCTCAACCACTCCTGACGTCACCGCCTCGGGAAGGAGCGGAAGCCGGAGCCGGCCCAGCCGGCCAGTAAAACTATAGGGTCTTATGTGTAAAGTGCTGGTGCCTATATAAGCCGCACTACCCCCTCTCGTGCAGGGGATCGATCATTTATTACTTTCACCCACCTACAGAGCTGCCCTGTGAGAAAGACCATAGTCTTCCTTAGCCTCTCAGGAGCAGCCGGACACAGCTCTAGGAGCACCATTGTACTGTGTGATCATCATATACACTCATAGCAGGAGTAGAGGTTTTACCTCCATCGGAGGGCCTCGAACCTGGGTACGTCGCCGTGTCGCTCGTGCCCATACCCGCATCCGGATACCGCCGTGAGATCTCTCAGGAACCACTTCGATTAGCCACCCTATGGCATATGCCGTGACGATACCACGACATTTGGCGCCCACCGTGGGGCCTTCAGCATCCTCGGCCGGTGTCTTCATCCGGACGGGCCTCACCACCACCACCGGCGAGCGAGTCGCTTCAGGCTTGATCTGGAGATTCGGCTCCCTCGACTGCGTCAGCGACAACGCTGGCTGCTTCGCTGACCGGCCCTTCCCAGCCGGCGGCAGCGTCATCTCCTTCGGCGGCTTCGACGTCTACGTCGCCACCGTCGCACCGCCGCGCTACCCGCGGCAGGTGCTGCGCTGCGCTAGCCCTCCTCCGCGAGCCGGCAGCAGCGCTCCCGCCAGCCCCGCCGTCGTGCAAGTCATGATGGCTGGCGACGAGCTCCCCACCAAGAACCCGCGCATGCGCGGCCCCGACCTGGAGCGCAACATCGACCCCAACGCCTCCGGCTCGGGCCCAAAGCGCCACCACCGCCGTCCGGCTGGATGCAGTCCGGGCAAAGCTGAGCACCCCGCTCACGCACGGCGGAGACCCCACCGCCATCGAGGCGGACTTGGAGGCGCACCGTCAGCTCCTCCTCAAGCAAACCGAAGAAGCGGCTGCTGCTAAGCGCGGATGGAGATCACCCGGCGCGAGTACAACCGCGCCCACGGCCTCACTCCGGGCGGCGGCAGGCCAAGCCGAGCCGGCCACATCCGCCGCAGAGGCCGCGACCTCGGCGCTGAGATCGCCCGCGACGGCGCTCCTTCGCCGGCTCCGTCCGCGGAGCTCCCCGTCTACAACACCCCCGACAAGAACATGCGTGCGGCAGAAGCCGCCGCAGAAGAGCTGAACCGCCTTCAGGGCGAAGAGTTACGCCGCCAGACCAGGCGGGTGACTGAGCTGCTCAACGCAGCCAACAGGCAGATCGCCGACCCCAGGTATGTCGATGCCCCCAGGGCTTCTCACGCTCGTGGAGCTGCAGGCAACGACAGGGAAGGCGCCAGGGACACGGCCGAGTCCTCCTCCCCAGCACCAAGCCGGCGCCATGACTCCCGGGCCACGCACAGCTCAGGCCGGCCAAGCCACCAGCCGAGCGGCCGCAGCCGCAGCCGGCCCCCTCCGAGCCGGAACCAGGAGCAAGACTCCGGGCCCCGCCGTCATCACCGGCCGGCTCCAGAAGCAAGCGGCGCGCGCCAGCCGGCACATTCCCGGCTGGGCCCGCGCATCGAGCCCGCTGACGCCCGAGACCGCCTCGACCGGCTGGTTCAATCCCGCATCGCGGAAGAAGAGGGGCCAGCCGGCCCAAAGTGCTTCGGGCCGCGGATCCTCAACGAGCCCATGGTCGAGGGTTTCCAGCTCCCGCGCGACACCCCCAAGTACGACGGCACCACCAAGCCAGAGGACTGGCTGCTGGACTACTCCACGGCAGTCGGCATCGCCAAGGGCAACAAGCGCTGGGCCGTGCGCTACTCCCCCCTCATGCTACTCGGCTCCGCCCGCACGTGGCTCAACAATCTGCCAGCCGGCAGCATAAACGGCTGGCTGGACTTCGAAGCCGCCTTCATCAGCAACTTCACTGGCACTTATCGCCGGCCGGGTCGCCCTCAACAGCTTGAGATGTGCAAGCAGGGCCCGGACGAGACGGATCGCGCGTACACCGACGCGCTGGTGCGAGATGCGCAACTCTTGCGAGGGCGTGCACGAGATGCAAGCCATCAGCTTCTTCATGGGAGGATGCCGACCCAACACCATGCTGTGGCACAAGCTACGCCGCAGCGAGCCCAAGACGATGGCCGCCTTGATGGTCATCGCAGACAAGCTCTGCGGCTGGCGGAGGAAGCCGGCAAGGCGCCGGCTGATGTTTCACCAGCCCCAGCAAGACGGGACAACAACAAGCCGGCCGAGGGCGCCTCGCACGGCAGCCGGCGGGACAACTACCGCGGCAAGCGTCACAACGACCAGCCGGACCGCCGGTACGGCTCCGCCCACGTCGCCGCCGTGGCAGACAACGCGGCAGGCGGAAGCCGCCGCCGAGCAAGACCGGCGGTGGAAGCCGAAGTACACCTTCGAGCAGATGCTCGACTCGCCGTGCAAGTACCACAGCGGCAAGAACCCCTCCAACCACACCACCCGCGACTGCCACTTCATGAAGCGGCTGACAAGCGGTGAACCTCTACCGCCTCCACCCCCGCCTCCACCAGCCGGCGGGCCGGGTGGCCAAGCCGGCGCAGAGAACGTCAACCTCGAGCACCACGAGGCTAACCAAGTGCACCATGCCGGCCGGTATCTGGCCGAAGACGCCACCTACATCATCTTCACCTCCGAGCCCGAGGACAGGACGAGCCAAGAGCGCCGTTCCCTCGAGGTCAACGCGGTCATACCGCCGGTCCCCCAGTACCTAAACTGGTCAGAGCAGGCCATCACTTTTGATCGCCGCGACACACCGGCTGTCCTGCCGAAGCCGGGCAGCTACGCCATGGTCCTCGACCCCACCATCGGCACAACCCGGCGCAGCGTGCGTTTCTCGCGCGTCCTCATCGACGGCGGCAGCAGCATCAACATCCTCTACCGCGACACCGCCCGCAAGCTGGGCATCCAGGAGGCCGAGTTGCGCCCCACCCCCACCGTCTTCCATGGCATCGTGCCAGGCCATTGCTGCCAGCCGATCGGCCGGATCACGCTGGAGGTGATGTTCGGGAAGCCGGACCACTTCCGCACTGAGCGAATCGAGTTCGAGGTGGTGGACCTCGTGAGTCCCTACCACGCGCTCCTGGGCAGGCCGGCCCTGACCAAGTTCATGGCGGTGCCCCATTATGGGTACCTGAAGATGAAGCTGCCTGGCCCCAAGGGGGTCATCACCGTAGCCGGCGACTATCGCCGCTCCATGGACTGCGCCATGCAGAGCTCCAAGATGGCCCAGACGCTGGTCATCGCCACCGAGAAGCAGCTCATCCACGACGCCGTCGCCCTCGCCAAAGCCGCGCAGACAGACATGCCGGCTGCAGGCAACCCGGCTGGAACGACTCACTTCCAGCCGGCCGACAACACCAAGAAGATCCTGCTGGACCCGGCGCAGCCGGACAAGTTCGTCACCATCGGTGCCGGCTTGAACAAGAAATAGGAAAGCGAGCTCACCAGCTTCCTCCGTGAGAATCGGGACATCTTCGCGTGGACTCCAAGAGACATGCCGGGTGTGCCGAGGGAGCTGGCTGAGCACCACCTCCACGTCCGGCCTGAAGCCAAGCCGGTGAAGCAGCCTCTCAGGCGCTTCGCCGAAGAACGAAGGAAGGCCATTGGTGAAGAAATCGCCCGGCTCCTAGCTGCCGGCTTCATCATGGAAGTGCTGCACCCGGACTGGTTGGCAAACCCGGTCCTGGTTCTGAAGAAGAACGGCTCCTGGCGCATGTGTATCGACTACACCAGCCTGAACAAGGCGTGCCCGAAGGATCCCTTCCCCCTGCCGCGCATAGATCAAGTCATAGACTCGACTGCCGGCTGTGAACTGTTGTCTTTCTTAGACGCCTATTCAGGCTACCACCAGATTCCTTTGAATCCGGCTGATCAAATAAAGACTTCGTTCATTACCCCGTACGGGGCTTATTGCTACACGACTATGCCGTTCGGCTTGAAAAACGCAGGCGCCACCTACCAAAGGTGCATGCAAAAATGCTTGCAGGATCAAATCGGCAGAAACGTTCACGCATATGTGGATGATGTCGTTGTAAAGACCAAGGAGACGACTACCCTCCTTGATGACCTGAGAGAAACCTTCACCAATCTGAGAAGATTCCGGATGAAGCTCAACCCGGCCAAGTGCACATTCGGCGTGCCGTCTGGCCAGCTCCTTGGCTACCTCGTCTCTCAGCGGGGGATCGAAGCCAACCCGGACAAGATCAGCGCCATAGAGAAGATGGAACTGCCGCAGTGCCTCAAGGACGTCCAGAAGTTTGCTGGCTGCCTGGCCTCCTTGAGCCGCTTCGTCAGCCGGCTGGGGGAGAAGGCACTGCCCCTGTATCAACTAATGAGGAAGGCGGACAAGTTCGTCTGGTCACCGCAGGCGGATGAGGCCTTCCGTGACTTGAAGCGCGTGCTCTCAACCGCGCCAATCCTTGCAACGCCGGGTTCAATGGAGCCGATGCTGTTGTACATCGCAGCCACCAATCGAGTGGTTAGCGTTGTCCTGGTGGTGGAGCGCAGAGAAGCCGGCAACAGGGAGCAGCTGGTTCAGCGCCCAGTCTATTACCTTAGCGAAGTGCTCTCCCAGTCGAAGCAAAATTACCCCCACTACCAGAAGGTCACCTACGGCGTCTACATGGCGGCCAAGAAGCTCAAGCACTACTTCCAAGAGCACCCCATCAGGGTGGTTGCCACAGCACCCTTGGCGGAAATCATCGGCAGCAAGGATGCCAACGGCCGGGTTGCCAAGTGGGCCCTGGAGCTAGCCGCCCACACCATCCTCTACGAGCCACGCACAGCCATCAAGTCGCAGATCCTCGCGGACTTCTTCGTCGGCCCAGGGCTGAGATGCAGTACCTGCCGCCTGTGCCGGATTCCACACACTGGAAGATGCACTTCGACGGCTCGAAGATGCGCAACGGCTTGGGAGCCGGCATCGTCATCACTTCTCCCAAGGGGGACCGGCTGGACTACGTCCTGCAGATCCACTTCGCCGCCTCCAACAATGTGGCGGAGTACGAAGCGCTCATTCATGGGCTGAAGCTGGCCAAGGAGATTGGCGTGCGTCGCATACTCTGCTTCGGCGACTCCGACTTGGTCATACAGCAAGCATCTGGCGACTGGGACGCGAAGGACGCCAACATGGCCTCGTACCGCTTCCATGTCCAGCAGCTATCCGGCTTCTTCGACGGCTGCGAATTCCACCATGTGCCACGAGCAAATAACGAAGCGGCTGATGCCTTATCCAAGATTGGCTCAACCCGGCAAGCCATTCCGCCGGGTGTCGCCTTGGCGGTTCTCAAGAAGCCGTCCATCATACCGTCACCGGACTCGGATTCAATATTCGTGCCGGCTGACCCGGGGGCTGCTCAGCCGAACCCGGGGGCTTCATCGCCCAAGTCGGGGGCTAACAAGCCAAACCCGCCGGCTAGCAAGCCGAACCCGGGGACTTCTCAGTCCAACCCGGGGGCTTCATCGCCAAACTCGGGGGCTAGCAAGCCGAACCCGCCGGCTAGCAAGCCGAACCCGGCGACCATGCAGTCGAATCCGGAAGCTCCCACGCAGGAGGCCCTGGTGGTCAGCGGATTCGAGATCAGTTGCGTACCTTCCTGGGCACAAGAATTCCTCTCCTACCTCACCGACGGTGTGCTTTGCACGATGATAGAGTCCAGGCCAGGCAGATTGAGAGAAGGGCCAAGGCCTATACCATCATCAACCACCAGCTGTACAAACGCAGCGTAAGTGGGGTGTTCCAGCGGTGCGTCGAGCCGGCTGAAGGGATTGAACTCCTACGGGAAATCCATCAAGGAGAGTGCGGACATCACGCCTCATCCAGAGCCATAGTGGCCAAAGCCTTCCGGCACGGTTTTTGCGGCCGATTGCGCTCGAGACGCAGAAGATTTGGTGAAGAAGTGCAACGGCTGTCAGCGCTTCGCAAAGCAAAGACACCAGCCGGCTTCCGCCTTGAAAACCATCCCCATCACATGGCCATTTGCCGTATGGGGCTTGGATATGGTAGGCCCATTCAGAACAGCGCGAGGCGGCATGACACACCTCTTGGTGATGATTGACAAATTCACCAAGTGGATCGAAGCCAAGCCAATCAAGAAACTGGACGGGTCCACAGCCGTCACATTCCTCAAGGAAATCATTGTGAGATTCGGCTACCCCCACACCATCATCACCGACAACGGCACCAACTTCTCCCAAGGCATCTTCTCTCGCTATTGCGGGGAAATCGGGATCCGGATGGCCCTATCTTCTGTGGCACATCCAGAGTCCAATGGACAAGTGGAAAAGGCTAACGGCTTAGTCCTAGCCGGCATCCGGCCCCGGCTGGTGGAGCCGCTCGAGCGAGCAGCCGGCTGCTGGATTGAAGAACTGCCCAATGTGCTGTGGAGCCTGCGCACAACGACAAACCGCTCAGTCGGCTTCACACCTTTTTTCCTCGTATACGGGGCCGAAGCCGTCTTGCCGACTGATATCGAGCATGACGCGCCAAGGATCAAGCTCTACACAGAAGCCGAAGCCAAAGAAGCTCGCGAAGATGGAGTTGACCTGGTCGAAGAGGCCCGGCTGCTGGCTGAGTCTAGATCTACTATCTACCAGCAAAGCCTCCGACGCTATCACAGCCGGAGGGTCCAGCCCTTAGCATTCCGAGAGGGAGACCTAGTGCTCCGGCTGATCCAGAGGACAGCCGGACAGCATAAACTATCATCCCCATGGGAGGGTCCCTTCATCGTGAGCAAGGCAGTAGGCAATGATTCCTACTATCTCATAGATGCCCAAGAGGCTAAGAAAAACAAGCCGGACAAGGCTGACGAGGAGACTAAACGTCCCTGGAATGTCAGGTTACTCCGCCCATTTTACACATGAGAGCAGGAATGTATGTATCCCTTGTATCCCTTTTGCGAGTTATGAAAAAGCTTGCGCCAAGAGCGCTGTTTCCGACAAGTTTTTCGTGTACTTTACCTTGTTTCGCCAATTGGCTTGAACCCTCTCACGCAGTCGGCTCAGTACCGTGATCCGGTTTCCGACAGCCGGCTTCCGACCCAGCTACAGACCGCAATCCGGCTGTCCGGCTGGCGGGAGTAAGGCCTAGGGAGCCGGCACGCGAAAAACGACTAAGGGAAAGAGTAAAAGCGAGTTGACTTGCAACTTTTCATAAAAGTGCCGAAGTGCCGAATTCAGCTCGTTCGACTGAAATACTGTCGGCCTCACCCAGCGGCCCGCTCTTGACCCGGCGACGGATCGCAAGTCGGACGTACGACCGGCAAGGGCACAGCCAAAGAGTGGGGCGGATGGGAAAAAGCGAACGAGTCGAAAGAAAGCAACTCGGCACACAGATGATTAACAAACACACTAAAGCGTGCCTTAATAAAAGGATAATAACATTGTCTTACATATGCACCCGGCATCCCGGGGATTTAACGAATTGTCTTGGCAAAAACATAAGGGAACAGGTAAAAGCTAAGCGCCGGCTGCTTCAGCAGAGCCGGCCGCCGGGTCATCCCCGGGCACATCGTCCGCCTCCTCGTCCTCAGCCGCCTCCTCCTCGTCGTCAGACGGCGGATTCGGGTCCTCGATGAAGAGGGACTTGTCGACGAAGTCGGCAATGGCGCAGGCACGGGCAAGCCGAGCAGTCTTGTTCTCCGCCGGGAGCTTGTCCTCCACGCCGGCGCGCCGGAACTCCAACTGGTCGAGGCTAACCTCGTTATACCAGGAGAGCACAAAAGATAGCGCCATATCAGCTCCGGCACGCGTGGCTGACTCCTTCCAGTCCAAGAAGCGGTCGGGAGCCCTGTCCAGCCAAGCGATGAGATTGGAGAGATCTTCTGGCAGCGTCTCCGTCGGCCACAGCAGTCGCATCAGCTCCTCCGCCGCCTTCCGCAGCTCCCAGCCGAGCTTGGTGACCGGCTCCACGCGGGCGGCGATGGACGCCAGATAGTCGTCCATGGTGAAGCAGTCGGAGCTCTGCTCCCCAGTGGCCTGCCGGCGATCCTCCCGCGCCCTGCCAACAGCCGCTAACGCCTCCTCCTGCGCCTCAGGGAAGGCCGCTGCAAAGAAGAGAGCATGTCAGAAGCCATCAAAGCCGAAATAAGCTGAAAAATGCAAATTTTCGAAGTCCTAAAGTAAGCCTGGCGGCAGCCGGCAAGATCCGACTGCCCCCAGCCTGAAGATGATCCCAAAGCTTTAAAGAAAACCTGGCGGTAGCCAGCAAGAACCGACTGCCCCCAGCCCGAAGATGGAGATATCGAAAAAATCAAGGTTCTGCCGCCGGCTGCCAACCTTTGCCGGCAGCCGACGGCCGAAAGCCGGCAAAGGGGAAGGCATAAGACAAAAGACTCACCAGCCAAGCCGCGGTCGAGCGCGCTAAGTTCCCCCAACCACCGCTTGGCGGTGGCCGACAGCTCGTTGGACTTGGTGGTCACCTCCTGCTGAAGCGAAAGCCGCTGCCGTTCCACCTCCTCCAACCGCTTGCTCAGACCCTCCAGCTTTTCCTCCTGTTCCTTCTTGAGGGCGGCAAGTTCCTTGAGATGGTTAGCCTCAAGAAGGCGCAGCCGTTTCAGCTCCCCGTCGACCACCTTGACTTGGCGGCGGCAGCTTGGTTCGCCTCCTCACTTGTGGCGCATTGAGCGCGGGCAACCGGAGGTCCGACTCAAGCTGCGGGACCCGGGCGGCCTCAGCTGCAAGCCGGCAAAAACAAGCCGTCAGTAAAACAGAAGCATAAAAAAGAGTAAAGGCAAAGAGAGAAAGCCTCACCCTTGACAACCTCCAGCTCGCGAGCCAAGCCGGCTCGCTCGATCTTGGCCTTGTGGTAGCTGGTCACCACCTTGTTGTACAAGACGGTGCGTCGCTCCGTAACCGTCTGAAAGAATCAGTTGCTTAGACGAAACCCGGACCGGCTCCAAGCAGCCGGACCATGCCTCGGAGGGCTACCAGGATAATAACAAAATTGCAAAAACTGAAAGATACCTACCTTGTCAGCATCCTCCAGCGTTGCTAGCTGGGCCAGGGCCTCGGCGGCCTTGTTCTTAAGGGCGGCCCGGTAGCCGGAGAAGACCATCTTCATGGGCGCCGTACCAGGCTGCCCCTCCCGGTTGAACACCTCGCGAGGAATCCGCCGAGTGCCACGCAGCCTCCATGGTGCCGGCCGAGCCAAGGCTGGAGTCGAGGCGACGGCACTGCAGCGGCCGGGCCCCCTTGGCCACGTGGAGGCCCTCGGTTGGGCCGACGGGCCCTCGTCCTCACCAGAGCCGGGAATCGGCGTCCTTTGAGCGCGATGGCTGCCCCTCGCCGGCTCCTTCCCGGTCGGCTCCCTCCTCGTCGGCTCCGAAGGCTGGAGGCGGCGCGGTCGAACGATCGGCCCGGTGGGAGCCGTCGCATCGAGCGCCCGAGGCGCTCCTTCGGAGAACTCCCGGCACCACGACGTTGGGCGCGGGCCCGCCGACTCCGGTCGAAGGCGGCGCGCGGTCCCACCAGCTCCGGCTCTGCCGCGGCGGCATGCCCTGCCCGGCTCCGGCTGCCCGCTCCACAAACGGGGCGCGGCGCGGAAACATGTCGTCTAAGGTCGGCTGGCGCGCCGACTGACCCTGGTCTCCGCCGCCAGGCGCCGCAGAAGAAGACGCCCCCGCAGAAGGTGGCGTGGCCGCAGGCGGCACGTTAGCAGCCGGTGGCGTGCGCGCGCGTGCTGAAGGTTGCGGGGTTGGCTCCCTCCTTTGCCGCTGAAGCGGCGACGTGACGGGAGGAGCCTGCCGAGAGCCGCCTCCCTGGGTAAACTTAATCGCGGCCCTAGTCGAACAAGCAAGAAAAGATAAGTACAGAGGAAGGAAAGAAAAGGAATCAAACAACAGAGGAAAAAGAACTCACCCGGCTTTCTCCGGGACCTTCTTGGGCGCCAGCCGGCGCTGCTTCTTGGCCCTCGCCTCCGAAGCGGCCGTGGACCCGACGCCGGCCCGCTTCCTCCCCTTCGGCGCAGAAGTCGCCGTGCTAGTAGGCGGCGCCGCGCGCAGAGGCACCGCCGGGATGGCCCCCGTGCCGGATTGGGCCGGCTCCGCCTGCCGCTGCTCCTGCTCCTGCTCCTGCTCATGCTCAGGCGAAGGCGGCGGGTTATGCTCCCCCTGGCCGCCCTGATCCTGCGCCACCAGCAGATCGTCGTCGCCGGCTTGGTAGCCGGCTAAGTCAGCCGGGTCAACGAGATCCGGCGTCCAGACCTTCGTCGCCAAGTCGCCATCCTCAATGCCTTGGCGGACGAAAAGCTGAAAACAAGACAAGACAAGATAAATATCGAGTCGGCCACGCTGCCGCAAGTCGGAAGACGGAAAAACAACAAACTTACCAGTTCAGGCGGCTGCTCCCGATCGTAGGGCGCCAGCCCCCAGTCCCAGTTGTCCGGCATGTTGGCCTTGGTGATGTTGTTCACCCGGTGAGCCACCTGGGCCTTGGAGAGCTCCAACTTCGACGTCCGTGTCGGGTCGAGCAAGCCGGACATGTGGCCGATCTTGTGGACGCGCCACTGGAGCGGTACGACCCGGCGCGAGATGTAGGTGCAGAGGAGGTCCTCGGCACTCAGCCGGCCCTCCGAGACGCACTGGCCCAGGAAGTCCCACAGGAGGTTCACCTCCGCGTCCGGGTTCGAGGACTTGGCGTTGAAGCCCCAGTTGATCCGGCCGACTGGCGGGGCCGGGTTGAATTCCGGCAGATTGAGCCGGTCGAAGGCCGGGTTCTCGTTCCGCACGTAAAAGAAAGACATCTGCCAATTCTTTACAGAATCGACAGTCGGAATCCGTGGGAAGGACGTACCCGTACGGGGATAGATGGAGGCGGCGCCGCAGGTCCTCAGGCGGCCTTCGGTCGTCTGCGCCTTGATGTAGAAGAGCCGGCTCCAAAACTCCACGTCCGGCCACAAGCCGGCGTAGCCTTCCATGAAGGCCACGTAGCAGCTGAGGAGGATCATGGCGTTGGCCGGCAGGTGGTGCGGCTGCAGGCCGAAGTGATCGAGGAACCGGCGGAAGAAGGTGGAAGCCGGCAGACCCAGTCCGCGGTCGAGATGCGCGCCGAAGACCACGCGTTCGCCGGGCTCCGGCCGAGGCTCCTGCTCCTCGCCCGGCGCCCTGGTAATCACCCCCGCCGGGATGCGGCGGAGGCGCACGAACCGGGCAATGTCGTCGTCTTGCATGTAGGAGCCCTTCCAGAAGCCGCTCGGCTGGGCCATCGAGGACGAAGAAGAGGAGGTCCAAGAGAGGCGGAAGGGCGAAGAAGAGCCGCTCCTCGCCGGAGGAGATCGCGGTGGAGAAGATCGCGCCGTCGATGCGCGCGGCCCCGTGGCGCCGGATTGGCGGGCTTGCGGCGGTAGCTCGGCGGAGGCTCGTCGGGGCGACCGCTCGCTGAGATTCGCCAGAAGAGCGGATGAAGAACGGCGTCGGAGCAGCGAAGCGCTCGAGCGAAGCGAAGGAGCAAGGCAGGAGCGCGAGGAAGAAGAAAGGGGCAAGTGCCGCCTCGGTACCGCCCCGGCGGCATTTATAGCCGACCGCGGCGGTTGGCCTCCAAGTGGCCGACGTGGGCCACGTCTCCGGATTCTTGCGCCATAACTCCTCCCACGACCGCTACCGTTACCGAAACGGCCACACCACGTCGCCCACTACCGCACCGGATCCGGAAGGACATTGATGTGACCAGACGAACCGGCGGCGAGCCCTAGCGTCGGGCCGGTCAAGTCGGGCGCAGAACCCGAGCGGCGGGGACTCCGGCGCGCAGCGAGCCGGAGCCGGACAAGAAGTTCCACTCGAGCCAAAATTCATCAGCAAGGCGGAGGCGCCATCAGATCTGGCGAGAAAGCAAAAACTGCACAAGTATAAAAAGCGGCCGGCTAGAAGCAGCCGGCAGGAACGAGCCGGATGAGGGCGCAGCCGGCTGAATGGAAATCCTCAGTCGGCCCCTCCAAGTGCCGTCTAATATATTCGAGAAGCCAGGAAAACCTGCCTAGGTCCTTCTAAACGCAGGACCTTGCCAGCTTCGGGGGCTAATGTCGGGGGGAAGACCCCGGATAGGGCAATGGACGCGGAACAGCCGGCTGGCCACTGGCCGGCTCGCGGCAAAGGCCGGCTGAGGAGCAGCCGGCTGGCGCCGTGGCCGGCTGGTATGGAAGCCGGCTGGCTCTAGGTCCTAGTCGGCCTGGTTACGGCCACCAATGCTGTAGTTGGGCCGGCTTCTACAAGCCATATCCGACTGGGGTTTGTACCTCAGACCGACTCGAGGCTGGCGAGTCTTGCACTGGAAGGAACCGGGTAGGTGATCCGGGTTCCCAAAGTCCACGCTGACTCCATCTTCCGGGAAACGCGGGGCACTGTGGAGCAATAGTGCCTCGCGCCGGACAGGCCGTCAGGGCTTACGACGATCCGTACTGACTACAGTGGCTGACGGCGACAGGGACACTTCCTCCATACCGCTGACCGTGGCAGCCGGATGGGACAGGCCACGATGCCTCAACCACTCCTGACGTCACCGCCTCGGGAAGGAGCGGAAGCCGGAGCCGGCCCAGCCGGCCAGTAAAACTATAGGGTCTTATGTGTAAAGTGCTGGTGCCTATATAAGCCGCACTACCCCCTCTCGTGCAGGGGATCGATCATTTATTACTTTCACCCACCTACAGAGCTGCCCTGTGAGAAAGACCATAGTCTTCCTTAGCCTCTCAGGAGCAGCCGGACACAGCTCTAGGAGCACCATTGTACTGTGTGATCATCATATACACTCATAGCAGGAGTAGAGGTTTTACCTCCATCGGAGGGCCTCGAACCTGGGTACGTCGCCGTGTCGCTCGTGCCCATACCCGCATCCGGATACCGCCGTGAGATCTCTCAGGAACCACTTCGATTAGCCACCCTATGGCATATGCCGTGACGATACCACGACACAAACTAAAGGAGAGATACTTCCACACTGCAACCCATCTTATATGATAACTTCCCTACTCATGATATGACACTACTTGATAGTAAAAAGTAAAAGGTAGTGATGATGTGATACCGCGGCACTCCCCCAAGCTTGGAGTAAACCAAGGGGATGCCAATACCGATGATGAATTACTCCTTTGGCGATGGTGGTGATGAATTCCTGACAAGCTTCTCAATAAGCTCCTGAAGCTCATCAATCTTGTATGTGAGGTTGCGAATCATCTCCGAATTGTGCTCGACGCGGTTAAGAAGTCTGTCCGACGGCGAGTCCCAACTCTTGGAGTTATTTCCCCACTCTTCACCCTCAGGCTTCCTCCTTCCTGCAGTGTTAGAGCGATCTTTATCCCAATTGCTAGGCAATGCTGCCCTGGGAGTCCCTTCAATTTGATTATTGAAAATTAGATTGTGGAAGGGATGGTGAGTGCCTGATAAAGATGTCTTCGGAGCCAGGTAATGACGTGGAACCGCTCCTCCAGTGCGAATTCTTGCGCTCTTGTTTGCACTAAAAGGGTTGTCCACCACCTTGATGCTTGCGATGGTAGCACGCGGGTGTGCGTGCGAATCTTCCTCCACCTCTTCTTCATCCTCTTCCTTGACGTCCTTGTCATCCTCTTTCCACTCAAGATCTTGATTATCTTCATCCGGAAGCTCCTTGCCCTTGTTCTTGGAGACCATGGTGCTTCTAGATCAAAGACAAATCCTGGCAGAAATAGCTCAAAACAAAACACGTCGAGAAACCGATATACGGACCTCCAGGGGTCCGGGGGATTATATAGCAGGAATTTTTATGACAAACGGAAAGTACCAGGTCGAACCAGAGTCGGAGAGGGGCGACGAGGCGTCCAGACCACAGGGCGGCGCGGGCCCAGGCAAGGCCGCGCCGGCCTGTGGTGGCACGCCCTCGTGCGTCTTTTCCACTCCGTTTCGATCTCGTAATTTTTCATATTTTCCAAAAACAGCAAAAATATTGTTCGGAAAGTAAATTACGAACTTTTCATTACCAGCACTGTTACCTATTCAAAGTCGAGTTAAGTGGTTGTCAATTTGTCCTTTGATGAAAGCCTCCGGTGTTTCCACTTGAATAATATCAACATCAGCATTATAAGAATCACCCGAGATATAATGCTTGAGTCTTTGCCCATTCACCACTTGCGTAGCATTGCCTTGGAGAGAGCTAATTTTAATTGCTCCTGAACGATACACCTCCTCAACAACATATGGTCCTTCCCATTTCGAGAGTAATTTCCCTGCAAAGAATCTGAGACGAGACCGATACAATAGGACTTTATCCCCAATATTAAACTCTCTTTTGATGATCCTTCTATCATGCCATTTCTTAACTTTCTCTTTAAAGAGTTTAGCATTTTCATAAGCTTCACTTCTCCATTCATCTAGTGAGCTTAATTGCAGCAACCTCTTATTACCGGCTAGTTTAGGATCTTTATTTAGTTCTCTAACAGCCAAATAAGCTTTGTGCTCTAGTTCTAAAGGTAAATGACAAGCTTTTCCGTAAACCATTTTATAAGGTGACATTCCCATGGGGTTTTTATAAGCAGTTCTATAAGCCCATAGTGCTTCCTTCAATTTACTAGCCCAATTCTTTCTAGATTTATTAACGGTCTTTCCCAAAATAGATTTAATTTCTCTATTTGATAATTCTACTGGACCACTAGTTTGAGGGTGATAAGCAGAAACAATTCTATGATCAATACCATACCTAGCAAGAGTTTTTCTAAAACCTCCATGAATAAAATGAGAACCTCCATCAGTCATAATATATCTAGGAACTCCAAATCTAGGAAAAATAATATCTAAAAGCATTTTTAAAGAAGTTTCACCATCAGCACTTTTTGTGGGTATAGCTTCTACCCATTTAGTAACATAATCAACAGCAACAAGTATATGAGTGTTACCTTCTGAAGAGGGAAAAGGTCCCATGAAGTCAAATCCCCAACAATCAAATGGTTCAATAACAAGAGTATAATTCATAGGCATTTCATTGCGTCTGGAGATATTACCAACCCTTTGACATTCATCACAAGATAAAATAAACTTCCTTGCATCTTTGAAGAGAGTTGGCCAATAAAAACCTGATTGTAGAACCTTTTGTGCGGTTCTATCTCTGGCGTGATGTCCTCCATAAGCACTACCATGACATTTACTCAATATCTCTTGTTGTTCATATTCGGGAACACACCTTCGTAGAATACCATCCACTCCTTCTTTATATAAGTGTGGGTCATCCCAGAAATAATGCCTCAAGTCATAAAAGAATTTCCTCCTTTCTTTGAAATGAAAAGGTTGGAGGCAAGTACTTGGAAACAATAAAGTTAGCATAATCAGCATACCAAGGGCTATCTCGCGAGTTCACCTTTATTACAGCCAATTGTTCATTTGGAAAACTATCATTAACAGGAACAGGATCATAAGCAATATTTTCCAATCTAGACAAATTATCAGCAACAGGATTATCAGCACCTTTCCTATCTACAATATGTAAATCAAATTCTTGCAAAAGAAGTACCCATCTAATAAGCCTTGGCTTAGCATCTTTTTTTGTCATAAGGTATCTAATTGCAGCATGATCAGTATGAATTGTAACTTTTGAATCAACAATATAAGATCTAAACTTATCACAAGCAAAGACTACAGCTAACAATTCTTTTTTAGTTGTAGCATAATTTCTTTGAGCAGCATCAAGAGTTTTACTAGAATAATGAATAACATTTAATTTTTTATCTACTCACTGTCCAAGAACAGCGCCTACAGCAAAATCACTAGCATCACACATAATTTCAAATGGTAAGTTCCAATCAGGAGGTTCAACTACAGGAGCAGTTGTTAAGGCTTTCTTTAGAGTTTCAAAAGCTTCCTTACAATCATCATCAAAAACAAAAGGTACATCTTTTTGAAGAAGATTAGTAAGAGGCTTTGAAATCTTGGAAAAATCTTTAATAAATCTCCTATAAAATCCAGCATGACCAAGAACACTACGAATACCTTTAACATCCCTCGGATAGGGCATCTTCTCAATGGCTTCGACTTTAGCTCTATCAACTTCAATACCTCTCTCGGAAATTTTATGTCCCAATACAATTCCTTCATTAACCATAAAGTGACATTTCTCCCAATTAAGAACAAGGTTAGTTTCTTCACATCTCTGCAAAACTTTATCGAGGTTTCGCAAGCAATTATCAAAAGAATTCCCATAGACAGAAAAATCATCCATGAATACCTCCACAATACTCTCACAAAAGCCATGAAAAATAGCAGACATGCATCTTTGGAAAGTAGCAGGAGCATTACATAAACCAAAAGGCATACGCCTATAAGCATAAGTTCCATAGGGACAAGTGAAAGTGGTTTTCTCTTGATCTTCTCGACCTAATGCCATGTTTACAGATCCTCTCCACCTAATGCCATGTTTACAGATCCTCTCGAACGAGCCGATGAGATCGGATTCAAAGACGGCTTTGATCTCATCATATTTCTTCTTGTGCTCCTCAGGCAGCTCTTCGTACGTGATTGGTTCGTCCGCCATCTCAGCTGCAGATGTTGACGCAGTTGCTGTAGAAGGTCCCATCGGGCGTGCCAGAATGTGTTGCCTACCAAAACCCACCGGCGAGCAGCGACGAGCAACACGAAGAGCCGGGAGGCTCCCAGGACTGCTGGTGGGCCCTGGTCCCTTGGGCGACGGCCCGCAAAACCCCGGCACACGTCCTGGCTATTGCGAGGGCGTGCCACCTGACCTATACCTGGTCAGGAAGGTGATGGATTGCTTCAATTAGTTTCCTGCATGGCAGACTGATGACCCACAAGTATAGGGGGTGTATCGCAGTATCTTCGATAAGTAAGAATGTCGATCCCAACGAGGAGCAGAAGGTGTTGACAAGCAGTTTTGATGAAGGATTCACTGTAAATGCTCACAGACAAGTATTCAGGGGGTTTTGATGTAACAGATGAACAAAGTACAAGTAAGTAGAATGCGAGAGAAATAATTGCAGCGAGTGGCCCAATCCTTTTTAGCACAAAGGACAAGCCGGTTTGTTTACTTATAATGACCAAACGTTCTCGAGGACACACGGGATTTTAGTCTAGTGCTTTCGCTACATACAGCTGATTAATCTTCATTGTTTTGATAAGTGTTGTGTGGGTGAACCTATGCT